>NC_133324.1:241020548-241326798 GCF_042186555.1 Aquarana catesbeiana
TGGCCAGGCCTATACATTGGTAGGGAAAGAAATCCCAATGGGTATAAGAGCACACTCTACTAGAGCTATGGCAGCTTCGCAGGCAGAAAGGGCTGGAGCAACGCCAGAGCAAATATGCAGGGCTGCAACATGGTCCAGCTACTCCACTTTTGTAAAGCACTACAGAGTGGACCTGGTGTCGGCTAGTGAGCAAGCCTTTGGGCGAAAGGTATTGCAAGCGGTAGTCCCACCCTAAACTGGTAAGTGCTCGTTTATCCTCTCATGGTGGCTGTCCTGAAAGACGATAGGGGAAAATTAGAGTTACGTACCGGTAACGTCTTTTCCAGTAGTCTTTCAGGACAGCCCTAGTTACCCACCCGAAATTTTTGGGGGGGTCTTACAAAAGACCAGAACGCAGCATGATAATGATATGGAATAGTATGTTATTAATGTGTTCTTGTGTCTCCCCAGCTGACCGGAGGTAATCTCGGAATATACTGAGGTCTGGCAGGGGGAAGTGAGAATTTATGGGCTGGCGCAGTGTTTCCTAAGAGGAAGAGGAGGAGACTATCTCTCATGGTGGCTGTCCTGAAAGACTACTGGAAAAGACGTTACCGGTACGTAACTCTAATTTTTCTACCTCCCTTGAAGTCTTACTAAATCAAGCTAAGGAAAATGGAGTCATCACGAAAAGCGAATTCCTCTTCCTAAACAAACAGCATCCACTGACTCCCCATTTCTACCACATCCCCAAAATTCACAACGGGCAGACCCATTATTGTTGGGATCGACAGCCTAACTAGCAATCTAGGTTGCTACATTGATCACTTCTTACAAGACCTAGCAACACAATTACCATCGTACGTAAAAGATTCTGGACATATGCTCGACATCCTTTCAGCATTTTCGTGGCAACCGCATTTCAAATGGCTCTCTTTGGATGTCTCTTCTCTCTACACCTCCATTGAACACAAATATGGCATAGAAGCAGCCAAATATTTTCTCTCCAAGAGTGACATACACCCTCTACAGACCACATTTCTCCTTGACTCCATCGAATTTTGCCTCACCCACAACTACTTTTCTTTTGTGGGTGAGTTCTTCCGTCAAACTAGGGGAACTGCAATGGGAGCAAAATTTGCCCCTAGCTATGCAAACCTTTTCATGGGCATGTGTGAAGATCTGTTCATCTGGGCTAACAACCCCTTCAAAGATCAGCTTGCCCTCTACACCAGATACATTGATGATATCCTGATCATCTGGAATGGGTCACTTACGGATCTAAACAAATTTCTGGAACACTGCAACTCCAATCCATATGGCATCTCCTTTATCCATGTGATTGACAACACATCACTCATATTTTTGGATTTAGACCTACAAATTGATGAAGAAGGCAAAATTATGTCTAAAACGCATTTTAAACCCAGAGCTGGAAACTACTACCTCCATGCCAAAAGCCACCACCATCCCAAGTGGATCCGCAACATACCCCACGGGCAATTCTACAGGCTAAAGAAAACCTGCACTAAAAGAAGTGACTATGAAAAACAAGGGTCCATTCTAAAAAAGAAATTTCTAGAGAAGGGATATGAAGAATCTCTCATCAAACAAGCTTTTTATAAATATTGGACACAGTACGACGAACATCCCTCAGTCACTACGGCAATGGAGCACAAAAAAAAGTCAAAACAAACATACCACTGACAGAAATGTCTCTAACTCGATCAGATTCAGTACAAAATACAATACCAAAGCGTTTGACATACAGAGAGTTATCCAGAAGAATTGGAACATCCTCAAGCAGGATCCCATCCTCAACCTGGTTCTACCACCCAAACCGGTAGTTGTGTTTCGAAAATCAAAAGACCTTAGAAGTCTAATAGCTCCAAGCAGAGTATGTAAACTCCAGCCCCAAAAAAAGACCCTCACTGGCCACTGGACATCCTTTTTCGACCAGAAGGACAACTACAGATGTGGAACCAAAACCTGTGGAACCTACGCCTTTATGGCACACCGGAAAAAAAGAAGTCATGGGGTCTGATGGCCAGAACCGCAAAATCAGACAGTTCATCAATTGTGGCACCTCCTATCTAGTCTATGGTCTAATCTGCCCATGCGGCCTTCTGTATGTTGGGCGCACAACACGTCCACTTAGGACAAGATTTAGCGAGCATAAATGCAGCATTATCAACAGCAAAACGTACCATCAGTTCATGAAAAATAAAAGCCACAGCTACTCAGTACCCAGGCATTTCAGAGAATGTCATAACGGCAACCCAACAGGCCTCAAAATGTTTGGCATTGAAGCCATCAAAAAAGATGCTGATAATGGGAGGAGATTTAGAAGACTCTGTAAACAAGAATCATTCTGGATCTTCACTCTCGGGTCAATGGTTCCTGATGGAATGAATGAGGATTTAGAGATCCACGGGGCTATCTAGATGCAGGATCATCACCATCACACTTCACAACTATCCTTTCCCCCCTCCCCTCATCCCCTCTTGGAGCTATCCCCCCCCCCCCCCCCCCCCCTTTTTCCGGTCATCAGTGCATATAGTGCATTACATAACACTACTGTCCATTATACAACTATACCATTTAGTCATACCCATATAGTGCACTACATAACACTACTTATTTTATTATATTTTATTCTTTATTCATTTACGTGTGTGTGTGTGTGTGTGTGTGTGTGTGTGTGTGTGTGTGTATATATATATATATGTATGTGTGTGTGTGTGTGTATATATATGTGTGTGTGTGTGTGTGTATATATGTATATATATATATATATATATATATATATATATATATATATATATATATATATATATATATATATATATATATATATATATATATATATATATATATAATTTGTTTCCATGTGCATATGAATATATTCATGTTTGTTGCACAACTGCACATGTGGAAAAAGATCTCAGCATTTCTCTGTGCCCCCCCTTTATGTATATTTATTTATATATATTATTGTGTGTCTCTCTCTCTCTGTCTCTCTCTGTCTCTCTTTGTCTCTGTGTGTCTCTGTCTCTCTCTCTCTCTGTGTCTCTCTCTCTCCGTGTGTCTCTCTCTCTCTCCTCTCTCTCTCTCTCTCTCTCTCTCTCTCTCTCTCTCTCTCTGTGTCTCTCTCTCTCTCTGTGTGTCTCTCTGTCTGTCTGTCTCTCTCTCTCTGTCTGTCTGTCTCTCTCTCTGTCTCTCTCTGTCTCTCGGTCTCTGTCTCTCTCTGTCTCTGTCTCTCTCTCTCTGTCTCTCTCTCTCTGTCTCTCTCTCTCTGTCTCTCTCTCTCTGTCTCTCTCTCTCTGTCTCTCTCTCTGTCTCTCTCTCTGTCTCTCTCTCTGTCTCTCTCTCTGTCTCTCTCTCTGTCTCTCTCTCTGTCTCTCTCTCTGTCTCTCTCTCTGTCTCTCTCTCTGTCTCTCTCTCTGTCTCTCTCTCTGTCTCTCTCTCTGTCTCTGTCTCTGTCTCTGTCTCTCTCTCTGTCTCTGTCTCTCTCTCTCTCTGTGTCTCTGTCGCGCTCTCTCTCTATTCTTTATTTAGTGTTTCGTGCTTTCTGCTTCAATGTCTACCACCTACCATTGATTCATTTTATTATATTATTTTAACAATTTTTTGTATTATTTACACCTGACCTCTTTTAATGTAAATTTACTATACGTCTGTAGTGTACATATTTTGCCATGTGCCCCATGCTATATTGTTCTGATCTGTATTTCAGCTAGAACGCCTGGACAGGGACTGGTATGGAACTTAGAACAACTAATTATCCACTACAGGACATACTCTCCTACTAGCCACTCCCTTCCATGTACACATGTCGGCCTACCGGCCTGTACAGACTATGCTCCTGTTCTCCTGGCTCTGATGAAGAGGTTACCCTCGAAACGCGTAAGCATTTTCACTACTTGCCTCAACATGGGCATACCCCAGTTTTAACTTTTTAGTGCTTATTTTGTCACCTGTTTTTATGCAACGTAGTATTTGAATGATGTAATTCATGTCTGTATATATATTTTCCTGTTTTGATGTGAGCGTCTGATCACGCGCCTTCCATCCACCTCCTACTAATCAACCAAAGGATGGGGTAAGAGGCTCCATTTCCCCCCTATTTTGGAGGAATCATTCCCGGTTTGTGGGGACACGTGCACGCTCGTCTGCCAACATGGCGTCCCAGACCGAGCTGGGGGGTGGGGGCAATGCTCTCCCACCCAGCTTGGCCTGGCTGAGGTCCTGACGGCTATAGCCACCTGTCAAGCTTCTATCACTACTCTAACCTCCAAGGTGAATGCAGTGCAGCTGTGGGATTGTTCAGACAGGACATGGACAAAGTGAGATCCCAGCTGTCTTCTGCAGAGCAATGGCTGGGGCATGTGGAGGACACTGTTGCAGACCATTCCACTGATCTCCGTACCCTGCAAACTAAGATCCATGCCCTGGAATACACGACTGAGGACGCAGAAAACCGCTACCGGAGGGACAACCTCCGCATCGTGGGCCTTGCAGAGGGGGTGGGAGGGCCCTCACCCGACGGAGTTTATGGAGAAGCCTTCTTCCTGCGGCCCTGTTCTCGCCATTCTATGCTGTGGAGAGAGCCCACCGCATCCCACCCAAACCTGGGCCCCTGGGGACACCTTGATCCTGAAATTTCTCAACTTTAGGGACAGAGATGAGGTGCTCCAAGCTGTCAGGGTACAGAAGGACCTCAATTACCAGAACACTAAACTTCTAATTATCCCGGATTATTCGGTGGAGACACAGAAGCTGAGACGATCCTTTGACAAGGTTAAAGCTGCCATGGGTACTCAGGGCATTCACTACAGTGTCCTCTTTCCGGCCCGGCTGCGGGTCCAAGTTGGCGAAACTACCAAATTCTTTACATCACCTAGAGATGCATCCACCTGGCTGGAATCGCTACCACCCCACCGCTGAGAAGTGAGCTTTGCTTCCCTTTTTTCCCCAATGCCCTGCCGGTGATTGCAGGCCTTGAGTCTCCTCTTGGTCAGCTGATGGCCCTGGCCTGCTGACTCCCGTGCGGGGTAGCTACAGGCTGAAAATGTTGCCTATGTGCACCGCCAAGTTGTTATGTTGTGCCTACAATTTTTCTCTCATGTAACACACTGAAGAACTGTGCCCCTGGTAAACCCAGGTGTTTTTCTGGTTAACCTTTTATCTATCCCAGCACTGTGGAGTTTAATGCTGTATTCCATATGATGTGTTGCCACCTGTTGCCTTTGGCAACATCCAGTAGGGGAAGATGTGCTGCTATCTCCTTTTTGCAATGGAACAAGGGTTGGAGAACCCTCACTACCTTCAAATCCTATGATTGCAGCTTGATGAGCTCTGCTGCATCTTTTGTTAAGGCTGCTGGCGAACTCTTGTAGCCTTTTAGAGGAACTGCAGGGTTCCCTTTGTTTATTTTTAGGACACTTACTCTGGCTGCACTCCATACTTCCTGCTTCCTCAGAAGGTATCTTGTTCTTCTGGATAACAACTTTCCCATCAACAGTTTTATTGTTTGTTTTCTATTTTGTTTTGCTCTTTTCTTCTCCTTTATAAATGCAGGAGAAGCCCTTCATTTTATTCTATTATTGCTACAATCCTTCTACAGTGGAGTTTCCATTTCCTCCAAGTGCGACCTATCCTATCTTTTCCACAACTAGCTCTAGCAGATAGGGAGAGGTTGGATGTGGACATCGACCTGGAGAAGACTCAACTGGCTATGGGGTGATTGCAGGGTGGGAAGGCCCCCGGGGTGGATGGACTGCCGTCTGAGTTCTATAGCACTTTCATGGAGATACTTGCTCCTAAATAGACCTCCCTCATATCGGATTACGAGGCCCTGGAATCATAGCCCGACTCTATGAATGAGTCCATTATTGTGCTGGTTCCCAAACCCGGCAAGGACCCTCAGGATTGTGCATCTTACAGACCCATCTCTCTCCTGAATGTTGATGCCAAGGTCTTGGCCAACCATCTGTCCCATGTAATTGAGGACCTGGTTGATGTGGACCAGACCGGATTCATGCCGGGCAAGGGAACTGACATAAATATTAGACGCCTCTACTTGAATCTAACTATCCCTCATGATGATCAAGGCTCTAGAGTTAGTGCTTCCTTAGATGCTGAAAAGGCTTTTGATTCCCTAGAATGGTCATCTCTGGGAGGTCCTCCATCGCTTTGGGTTTGGCCCCAAGTTTATCCACGGGATCAAATTGCTTTATTATGCCCCTAGGGTGAGGGTCCGCACGAACAACTGGCTCTCTGACCCCTTTCGTCTTTTCCGAGGTATGCGACAGGGCTCTCCCCCAGTTTGTTTGCTCGAGCCCCTGGCCATTTTGATCAGGGAAGCTCCGGATGTCCTGGGCTTTCAGTTGGATGAGAGGCTGTCCCTGTATGCGGATGACGCTTTGCTATATCTAAATGATGCTGAACCCTCGCTGTTGGCTGCTCTGTGGACTTTTGATAATTTTGGTAACTTCTCCGGCATAAAAATAAACTGGTCCACATCGGTAATGTTCCCCATTGTTGATGATGCCAAAACCGCCGCCCCCTCCCCTCTGTGCTGGGTAGACGAATTCCATTACCTTGGTGTTATAGTGACCAAAATTCCAACTAACTACCTGGAGAAGAACCTTCATCCCCTGATGGCCACCTTAAGGACGAAAATGTTCCTCTTGATCTAGCCTCCCCCTTAATCTGTTGGGGCAGATAAATCCTCCTTTTTAAAATGGTGATGTTGCCCAAGTTCAATTACTACTTCAGAAATTGTCCGACATGGTTTCCTGTTTCCTTATTTAAAGATATTGAGAAATGTGTGGGGTCCTATGCCCTAACCAGTGGTCTCCGGCCTATCCCCTGTGGCGAAACCCCAGTCTGCCACAGTTTCGCACCCTGCTAGACCCTCAAGTGTGGGCCAGATTTGGCATCACCTCCTTTGGGTGATGTTATGCCTCAAGGTGCTTTTACTGTCAATTTCTGACCTCTCTTAAATTTTAAGTTACCCCAGTGGATGTGGTTTAGATACTTGCAGTTGCAACATGCAGCTAGGGCACAATTTCCCTGGGTGCCTCTCCTCCAGGCAGATCCTATTGAACTGCTATCTTCCGGTAAACTAGACAAGCCTCTCTTGACTTTATAAGCTGCGCTTCTGGGCACTGACTCCCCTAAGATGGATAGGTTGTGGGAGGTATAGCATTGGGACATGCCATCATTAGACAAGGAGGATTGGGAGGACTGTCTGGATCAGGGTCCTAGATTGGTCATCTTTTTCAGGGATAAGCTCATGCAGGTAAAAATCCTCCAAGGGATCTATTACACACCTCAGATTGCACCGCATTTTTGCAGACCGGGACCCCAACTGCCCTAGATGTGGAACACAGGTGGGGACATTTCTTCATATGTTCTAGGATTGCCCGGTTATATCATCTTGCTGGTCAGCAGTGTTCAGCAAAATTAATCTTCAGTGGTCCCGGAATTAGCGCTGCTGGAGGTGCAGGTTGAGGCGCAGTGGTCTCATCACCAGAAGCTACTGATCTCCTACTTCCTATTCTACGCCAAAAAGGAGATTCTCCTAAAATGGATCTCGCCAGCTCCCCCATCCCTCTCGTCCTGGGAAGCACTGATTGAGGCCTGCCTATGTACAGAATTACATATATAAATAGAGGGTGTCGGTGGAAATATGACAAGGTATGGGCCCCATGGACCTCTACCTGAGCCGCATATAGCATGCTTGCACTGTCCTTTGTCTGCAATTTTCCTTTACATGGCCAAGCCAAATGTTCACTTTTTTGTTAGTGTATTCTGAATGTTATATATGCTACTGGAAATACCCTCTTTGTTTTTCCTCCTACGGTCTATGACCATGGATCTCTGTTTTGTTTTATGTCAATCTGTATGCTTTGTTTACCCGATATGACAACGATAAAGCACCTTTTGATTGATTTAAAAAAAAAACAAAAAACAAAAAAACCTGCCATGAAGATAGTTGTCCATGCACTTCCCGTTATAGGGTAACACTCACTTACTCTCTCTGTCCCCCAATTGTGCCTCTGCTTTGTCACCTTGTCGCACAGGTTTCCGGTGGAGACTAAAAGTGGCCATTTCAACACACATTACACAGGAACGGTCCACTGGTTTTCCTTACCGGGAAACTGCCCTGAAAAATGGCAAGCAGCCATCGCTGAAGTGCAGGTATGTAGGTGGGAAGCGCTGCAATAAGGCTGCAGGAAATCAGCAGTACTGAGATGCAACAAAGGGTAAAAATACGTTTTTAAAAAAAAAGGAAATGATTAATTATACACGCTTTAAAAAACGAACATGGGCACCGAAAAGGTCACAGTTTTAGGCTCTTGGGCATTTTTTTTGTTTCTGCTTGAAATGCAGCCCATAGCTTTCAATAGAACACATGCGCATAACTATCAGTAATCTAGTACTGTGTTTTAGATCAGTGAAAAAAAAAAAGGAAAATACTGGAAAATATCAGTAAAAAAAAAGGAAAATATTGTTATAAGTGCTTGTGTATGAAGTGAGTGCCGAATTCCAGTGGCGATGATGGGCACACAGATGACAGCAGCTGCGGGGAATCCCCCCTCCTCACGCCAAGCGGCGCCTGATAGCATGTCTGCTGATGCCAGCACTTAATTGGCCGAAGATGGGCCAATCAGGGGTGGATTTTGGAATATGTTGTCCTGAAGACAGGTGGCCCTAGGGAATACTCCAGCAAGCAAACTGCAGCCCCCTCATACCACGGGAGAGCTGGAGCCAGGAAAGTAAATGGGGTTACCCAGGCAGATCAGGGGTGACCACGAGGTGACCAGATGGACATGCTGTGTGGGTGCCTGTACAGACATTGCTGGGTCTTTCAAATGCCAGTCTGGCTTCCTAAAGAGCCTGGTTATATAATCACTGTTTGCTTTATGATAAGTCTTTCAGTAAAGAAATACTTTTTGGTTCGCTACAACTTGTGTCCATCTACTATTGTGTCTACGGTAACATTCGTTTACCAGGTGTGCCAGAGGGGCTGAGACTGTTCTTTGGGTTGAGAGGCAGAACATAGAACCTAATATACTCAAGCAGCTTCTTCAGGGGTGGCGCTACATGTACATCACACCTTCGCCCCTATAATACTTGAAATTTTGGGAGCTAGACAAATTTTTACGCATGTACATGTGTTTTGTCATGCACACCACACAGATCCTAATTGCTTTTTTTTCATGCAGGAACTTTCTGCAAGGGAGCGCAGTCATTCATACATTAGTATTGTGTACAAGGACCCTAATTGTAATTTAGTTTACATATACTTCACTTTAAATAATGCATGTTTCAATCTGCAACCAGCCGTAACTATAGATTTTCCTGCTAGTAACCAATGCAACAGTATCTAGTTTGTAGACCGAGGCATTGCCAAAATTCACTTCCATAAGGCTGGATGTGAGCTTACAAGCAGGAAGTTGCTTTAAGAATAGCATAATTTGCTCACATTTGATCTGTTAAAGTGGAACTTTATATAAGAAAAATGAATTGGCCAACCAGCAGGATTTTAATGCACAAGAAACATACTATGTCTCTCCTGCATTAAAATTGCATTACGTGCTTGTTTGCTCTATACACTTAGCTGCGCACGCACAGCTCTGTGTACAGGTTTTGGCAATGCTGAGATGAACTCACGTGCGGGAGTAACGTCGACTTGACCAGGCCAATGAAAATGGCCGAAGATTGGTACTCGGAATAATACTAATAATGCTCTTTCTTTCCTGGGGTGACAGTTCTGCTTCTCCATAGTTCCAGCACATTGAGCGAGCATTGTCACTCTAGTAACCCTGAAAAAAAAAAAAAAACGAATGCAACTTATACATCTAAGGACTGAAAAGCTGCAATATATTAAACTGGTCTATTTGGGTTTAAATGCGTTTGTTTACTGGTGAAAATGTAACTGTCTAGAAGGGTGCAATAGCTCCTCCATCCTCATGATTGAATTAACCTATTGGAGAGATTTACCTTCACTTCCTGTCCCATAACCAAAATAGGAAGTGAGAGGAAATCCCTGCACATTAACCACTTGCCATCTGGAAGATTTACCCCCTTCATGACCAGGCCATTTTTTGCGTAACGGCACTGCTTTACTTTAATTGACATTTGCGCGGCCGTGCGACGCTGTACCCAAATAAAATGTATGTCCTTTTTTTCCCACAAATAGAGCTTTCTTTTGTTGGTATTTGATCACGCTCTGGGGTTTTTATTTTTTTTGGGCTATAAGCAAAAAAAGACCGACAATTTAAAAAAAAAAAAAAAAAAAAACAACATTTTTTACTTTCTGCTATAAAACGCATCCAATAAAAATTTGAAAAAACTCAAACTTCTTCATGAATTTAGACCAATATGTATTTTGCTACATATTTTTGGTTAAAAAATCCCAATAAGCGTATATTGATTGGTTTGGTATAGGATATTTTCATCCCTTTTTGTTTTTTTCTTTTTGTTTTTTTTTACTAGTAATGGCGATCAACGATTTATAGCGGAACTGCGATTATTGCGTCAGACAAATCGGACACTAAGGCCCCTTTCACACTTACACGACTTGTCTTGCGATTTGGGACTGCAAAGTCGTATGACAAGTCGTTCTCCATGATTTCCATGACAACCATTCATATTAGTACGACTTCTAGTCAGACCGATTTCAAAGTAGTCCCTGCACTACTTTGATCCTACTTCAGACCATTGAATATCACTGAAGTCGGATCGCCGTCTTAACTGATCCGACTTTGGTATGAGACTTGTGCTCTGATGATCTTGAAGGGGAACTCCCACGCAAAATGTAAAAAAGAAAAAAAAAAAAAAAAAAAAAAACGGCATGGGTTCCCTCTCCAAGAGCATACCAGGCCCTTCGGTCTGGTATGGATTTTAAGGGGAACCCCCAAGCTGAAAAAACTGTGTGGGTCCCCCCAAAATCCATACCAGACCCTTATCCGAGCATACAGCCTGGCAGGTCAGGAAAGGGGGTGGGGACGAGCGAGCACCCCCCCTCCTGAACTGTACCAGGCCGCAAGCCCTCAACATGGGGGGTGGGTGCTTTTGGAGCAGGGGGGCCTTCCGCCCCCCCACCCCAAAGCACCTTGTCCCCATGTTGATGAGGACAAGGACCTCTTCCCGACAATCCTGGCTGTTGGTCTGCTGGCGGGGGCTTATTGGAACCTGGAAGCCTCGTTTAACAAAGGGGCCCCCAGGACATGGCCGAGCAAGGCATGGAGTATGGCCGAGCAAGGCATGGAGTAAGACGTGCAGCAACTATCTACGCCAAGAATCCTGCACAATCCTCCTCACAGCACCGCCATCCTGCCTCGCCGAGACCTGGGACTGAGGGCATTGAACTCCCCTACTTACCTGCCAGCCCTGGTGGAGGATATTTCCAGACCCACAATGTCTAGACGTGGATCGGCTCCACGAACGGCGCCGGTCACCCCCACCATGATGGCGGCCTGCCGCCCCACACAGCAAGATAGGCAGCTCAACGCCTCTTCGGCCAAAATCTACCTCAGAAAGATCCCCCCCACCACTCCTGATGCCTGACCCGGATGAAATACCTATGGAGGAAGCCATAGGATCGCTGGATGGGAGGGATTCCCCCACAGCTAGCAGGTGTTGCGGCCTCCTCAAATGTGAGTAGTCTCCCACATACTACTAATATGGCGGCCATATCACAGCAACATGACACTGACCCTGAGCCCACACTGAGAGACATCCTTGCTGCAGTTACATCATTCAGCTCCTCTATAGCAGTACTGACAGGGAAAGTGAAGGGCATGAAAGGAGAGATTTCTCTCATAAGGCATGACATGCAGAAACTGCGGGAGCGCACTTCTTCTGCCCTAGAAGGCCGATTGAGTACCTTGGAGGAAGAATGGCAGCCCTTCAGAGATGTCAGGCATGTAAACACTGTGGCCTCCGCTAACGCAGCCCGTTTGCGCAGAAATAATGTGCGGGCGGTGGGCATGCCTGAAAGAGCAGAGGGTAAAAATCCGGTGGCTTTCATTGAGTCTTGGCTAATTAACACTTTTGGCAATGATGCATTCTTCCCTATTTTCGCAGTGGAAAGGGCCCACCGAGTCCCCTCACAGCCACCACAACAGGGAGCCCCACCGCGACCCTTCCTATTCCGCCTACTGAACTACAAAGACCAGGATACCATCTTAAGTAAAGCTAGGACGGCTGGAATCCTAAAGGTGGACAATGCCAAGGTGTCATTATTTCTGTATCTTTCTACGGAAGTGCAGCGACAAAGATCCAAAATCATTGATATCAAGAAAAGGCTGTGGGCCCTTAACGTACAATATTTCATGTTGTATCCTGCAAAGCTGAAAGTGATTGCCAATGGCACTTTATTTCTTTAAAAACCCTTCTGCGGCTATGCATTGGCTGGATAGAGAGGAGAGAGCCCTGGCACAACGTCCTGCGTAGGCAAAATATTCTAATTCCTTTACTACTCTTTGATCCACTGGTGCCTTGCTGAGATAAACCTTCTTTTCACTACGGCGGGGATGGTTTTCCCTACTATTTGTTTCTCCCCCCTACACATCACCTTTGAACACCTGTACCCTGACATCAGGGAAATACTGATGTTCCTTTTACAAGTGCACAGTTTGAAAGGACTTCATGCCCCCAGGGCTGCACAAGAGCCCCCTGCAAATGGTCCTGCGAGGACTGTATCCCCCTTCCTTTTGGGGATTACTTTGGTTATGTGCGGCCCAGTTGGCCAGATACTCTGCTGACTTTAACAATACACGTTTTCCTTTTTTTTCTCTGAGTATAACCCTCTTCTCCCTACAGGTGGGACATTTATGTGAATACTTACTGATGCTAATACTCGTAATTTCCACAAGATGGCGTATAGGGCTGGGATTTGTGTCTGAGGTCAAATGGGTAGGCTGGGATCCATACTATGTACAAATGCTACTACTACATACCTAAAACGCCATGATGATAATACCTTGTATAACAGTGGGGCCTCTGCCCTTTTGCTTTACATCTACTATACCTGCAAATGGCGAATAGTGGTGTTAAGGGGCTAATGCTCCTCTCATGGAATATAAGGGGATTAGGGGACAAAATCAAGAGGAGTGCAATGTTTAAATATTTTTCTAGGCTGCAACCCCACTTGATCTGTCTCCAGGAGACACATCTACAACCTGATTCGATCTGTCTGTTGTGGCGGCGCAAATATCTCTTGCAGTTCCATTCAGTGCACTCCTCCTACTCGAGGGGAGTTAGTGTGGCGGTCTATGGGAGGATCTCTTTTGAGTGTTTGCAACAGAGGATTGATGGGTAAGGCAGATTTGTGTGTTTATTATGCAAGCTCAACAAACTTGTGCATTATTGCTACCATGTATGTCCCCCCCCCCTTCTTCTCAGACCCCCGTAAAAAAATTAGTCCAGTTCATGGCCCTATACACCAATGTACCGGTCCTTGCTTTGGAGGACTTTAATAATGTTTTAGACGCACAACTGGACAGACTATCCCTAACTCCCAGATCAGTCAATCAATCCACAAGTAAAAACATGTTTGCATCCTTGCTATCTGAACTGGGTCTGAGGGACGTGTAGAGGGAGAGGCATCCAATGGTCAAATGTTGCTCGTCTCACTCAGCCTCACATGGAGGTCTTTCACGCATAGACCTGGGTCTAGGAAATGTGTACCTTTTTTATGCAGAAGGTACTAGATGCAGCCTATGAGCCCCGACTACTTTCTGACCACTCTCCCTTTTAGGTAAGAATAGATGTCATGGCTCAGGAAATTAGACCCCTGGAGGATCGATCCACTCTTGCTGTTGCGGTCACCGGATGGAATTTCTAGTGCCTTGGGGGGAGTTCCTCCGCTTCAACAGGGGCTCTGCGAGGGTGGCTGTTATTTGGGACTCTCTCAAGGCGTTTCTGAGGGGATGTCTCATTCGAGGGATCACTGGTGTTAAGAAGAGGTCGGGAGAATGGTTAACCAGGATAAGGGACGAATTACAAACTAGAGAACAGGCAATGGTCACCGATCCTTCCCAAACAACTAGGGAGGCATGGATCGAAGCCCAATCATTATATAATTCGGTGGTGCTATCTGCAGCTGAAAAGAGGAGATTCTTTTTACAACAGGAGTATTATGAAGAGGGAGAGAATATGGGCCATCTTTTTGCCTTGGTGGCCAGGGAACAGAGAAACACTGCCTCCATTCTGGCCATCACGTCAGGGACAAGGGAAATTCATACTCTTGGGGCTAACATACTGCAGATATTTCACCAATTTTACACAGATCTCTACTCCTCTAGGGCTACGGCCAGTTCTTCGGAACTGGAGTCATTCCTACAGGACTGTACTTTCCCTCAAGTCTCGGAGGCTGACAGGGCCATGCTGAGTTCCGCGATAACAAGTGAGGACTTGACAGAAACCCTACAGGGAGCTAAGAAAAATAAATCTCCGGGTTCGGATGGCCTCCCTGCTGAGGTTTACTCGCGCTATGGTGATATCCTCCTTCCGTTGCTTCTACAGGCTTTTTCTGCGACGGTGGAGGACGGGTGTCTACCAGATAGCATGCAGGAGGCCATCATAGTGGTGATACCCAAACCGGGGAAAGAAAAGCTCCTACCGGATTCATACCGCCCCATCTCTCTCCTGAACTTAGATGTCAAACTCCTGGCTCTGGCTCGAGTATTGGCGAATAGACTATCTAGAGTAATTGGGGAGACTAGTGCATAGAGATCAATACAGGTTTATACCCACTAGATCTACGGCCAACAACATTGGGCGCCTTTTTATAAACTTACAAACCCTGGAGGGAGGGCCCTACTGTCCCTAGATGCCGCTAAAGCGTTCAATAGCGGGGAGTGGCCCTACCTCTGGGAAATCCTAGCTCACTTTGGCCTGGGTGACCAGTTTATTAACTGGGTGAAGATTCTTTATTCGGCCCCCAGAGCGAGACTCCGCATTTAATAATACTCTCTAGCAACAATTTTTGCTTCATAGGGGCACTCGAAGGGGGGGTGCCCATTGCTGCCCCTGTTGTTTGCCCTTGCAGTGGAACCACTCTCCATACTAATCCGCAGTTCATCTGATATTGTGGGGTTTCAGAGAGGCCCTTTCTCTTTACACCAACGACTCCCTGCTTTACCTAGGAGACACGACAACCTCTTTGCAGGCAATAATGGTGCTTTTATAACCAGGTTTGGCAAATTCTCGGGGTTCTCAATAAATTGGTCTAAATCCATCCTGATGCCCATAGATCCCATGATGAATTCCCTGCCACAGGAGGCTGGACAAATTACTATAGCTAATTCTTTTAGATATCTAGGGGTGGTGGTGACTCTGGACATTTCTAGAATTAAATTTGAGCCCCTTGTTAGATAAACAGAGGGCAAAATCCCTTAGCTGGTGCAAACTCCACCTATCGGTGGTGGGGAGAGTGAACTTTTTTTTTTTTTTTTTTTTTTTTTTTTTTTTTTGCCACATCAGCGAGAAGGTAATCCATGGAAGTAGCTTTTTCAAATTAAAATTCAAAAAATACTTCCCTTTTTTTTTCATCACATCATTATGGCTTTTAATCTATTTCATTGATTGGGATATTTCTTAACACAAAGATACGGGAGTAACAACCCCCCCACTATTTCCAAAATAAACCATTAATTACTTACTCCCTACCCTCCGCCCCCACCCCCCTTTCCCCACCCTTCCCGGGACCGTACTCCCACCCGTCTCCTGGTTTTTTTGTTTTGTTTTTTTTTTTCCTTTGTTGATTTCCCCTTGCTCCCCCTAACTCAGGCTCTGCCCCCTTCGCTGCTCAAGTTGACCATATCTCAGCTGCTCTTATGGATTTTTTAAATTTCTCCCACTCTCCCCACTTTATCCTATATGCCTCCATTTTCATCCCTTCACTGAACCTTAGGTACTCCAAGTCCTGTATCTCATTTATTTTATTAATCCAATCCCTCATGGTTGGCCTTTCTTTTCTATTCCAGTTTTTGGGGATTAGGCTCTTAGCTGCATCTATGACGTGGGGTAGGAGTGTTCTGAGGTAGGCCCTGGTGGGCATCTCGCTCAAATGAAACAAAAGAACCCTGGGATCCCTTGGCACATCATAGTTTGTAATCTCTTTAATATATTTTCTGATCTCGTCCCAGAAGATCCCTATCTCAGGACACGACCACCACACATGGGCCATCGTCCCGATTTCACCACATCCCCTCCAACATAGCCGAGATTTGTCCTTATCGATTTTATGCATCTTATCCAGGGTCATGTACATTCTTGTTAAACACTTGTAGTTTAACTCTAGCAGTTTATAATTAACTGACGTGGTCAAAAGACGCTTTAATATCAGATCCACTTCTGTCTCTGCCAGTGTTAAACCTAACTCCTTCTCCCATTTACTTATAAAAGCCAAGGTATCTACCCTCTTCAACTCTACCAGTATTTTATATATTCTAGAAAAAACACTTTTTTCGTCTGATTCTATACATATTTTTTCTAGTGGGAGTAGATTTTTCGTTGTTCTAATTGGTTGCGGCAAAGATTCTACAAAATGTTTTAATTGACCGTAGTGCCATGGATTGATATTTATCTTGTCTCCTCTTTTCTTAAGCTCCTGGATTGAACATATTTTCCCCCTGTCTGTTACGTCCTTTAATTGCAAATTCTCGTCTAGGAGCCATTTCCCGAACCACTCTTCCTTCCCCGGTGGAAAATATTCTACTTCCTTCAATGACATTAGCGGTGAATTATATTCCCAATGTTCCCTTTTATGGATCCAATCCCATATTCTAAGTGCGTGACTAGTGATTTCGTGCATTTTTATATCTTGTTTTCTTAATTTTGGTGGGCACCATATTATTTTGTGAAGTTTTAACTTACTAACATTGTTTTCAATTTCTACCCAGTGTTTACCTTTGTTTTTAACCCAATCTACTACCCTCCCCAGTGCGATAGCTTCATAATATTTGCTGATGTCAGGTGCTCCCCATCCCCCTTTACTTTTAGTGTTTATTAATTGATTATATTTTATCCGTGGTGTTTTCCCTTTCCATATAAACTTTAACATCATTGAATGCAGTCTTTTGAGGTAACCGGGTGGAAGAGTAACTGGGAGCATTTGCAATTTGTATGTTATTTTTGGTAATAAAACCATTTTGAATATATTAATTCTTCCCGACCACGACAGTTGCCCCTGCTGTATTCTATTTAGTTCTAATTTAACCTCGTTTATGAGCGGGATGAAATTCGCCTGGTATAGTTCTTCTACAGACGCTGTAATTTTAATTCCTAGATAGTTTAGAGCTTCCTTCTCCCACCTAAAGGGAAAATGTTTTTGGTAAGCGAAATCTCTTGTCTTATTTGGGTTGATATCTAGTACTTCTGACTTGGTAGTGTTTACTTTAAAATTAGACAGTTTCACGTACTCTTCTAGAGTAGCCAGGACATTCGGAAGGGAAATTCTTGGATTTGTTATGTAGAGGAGAATATCATCCGCAAAGGCGGCGAGCTTGTACTCAATTCCCCCTATATTAACTCCTCCAATGTCTGGATTCTGTCTTATCCTAATAAGGAGGGGTTCCAATACTATCAGGAAGAGCATTGGGGAGATTGGGCACCCCTGTCTTGTTCCGTTATACATATTAAAAGGCTCGGACAAAGTCCCGTTTATTTTAACTCTCGCTGATGGTTTTGTATAGAGCGCCCTTATCCAACTGCAAATCCTCTCCCCATAGCCCACTTCTTTGAGAGTTTCTATCATGAAGTCCCAGTCTACTCTATCAAATGCTTTTTCAGCATCTATTGATAGCAGTAGTCCTGGGACCCCTCTCTTTTTAATTTCCTGGGTTATCAAGAGCGTTTTAATACTATTGTCCCTTCCTTGTCTACCTGGTATGAACCCCACTTGTTCAGGGTGGATGATATTTTTAATCGTTTGCTTTACTCTACCTGCAATAACTTTTGCGAAGATTTTTGTGTCATTATTTAAGAGGGAAATGGGCCTAAAACTAGAGCATAGTGTGTTGTCCTTTCCCTCCTTGTGAATAATCGCTATAGTAGCTGCCAATGCGTCTCTACTCATTTCCCCTCTCTCTCCTATCTCATTCATGTAAGTACATAATTTTGGCACTAAACGCTCTTGGTATTTCTTATAGTATAATACCGTCAGTCCGTCGGGACCAGGGCTCTTTCCTGTCTGGATCTCCTTAATAGCTTTCCTTACCTCGGCCTCTGTAATGGGGACTTCTAACACAAGACTCTCCTCTTTTGATATCTTAATCATCCCAGTATCTTTTAGATAGTTTTTAATTTTTTCTCGTTTTTGCTCTCTCACTTTGTCCTTATCCTTTGTATTTATTGAGTAGAGTTCCCCATAGAATTCCTGAAAGGTTTTTGCTATGTCCTTATCCTTATATTTAAATTCTCCTGATTTCGTCTTTATCTTGTCGATGTAATTATTGCTTTTCTTTTTGCTTAGTGCCCTAGCCAGGAGTCGACCTGGTTTATTGCCAGAAATATATCTTTCTTTTTTGACGAAGTTATATTTTTTACGATTTTCTGCCTCTATCTGCTGTCTCAAGGCCTCTCTAGCACCATATAGTTTTCCCAAAATCCCTCTTTCCCCCGTTTCCTTATGCTGCCTTTCTAATTTTTTAACTTCCTCCTGAAGTGTACACAAGACTTTGTTCTGCCTTCTTTCTTTCTCCGCTCCCGCCTTTATTATTATCCCCCTGATATAGGCCTTGTGGGCCTCCCAGACTATTGCTTCTGATATTTCTTCAGAGGAAATAAACCACAGAAAATTACCGCGCTAAAGTAAAAAGTATGCTACTAATAATTAATAGGATATTGCAAGCTGCAGTCCTAAAGTGAGGCGTGCACACATGTATACAAAGGAAAATCAAAAAAAAGACTGCGCTAAAAATAAAACCTATATTAAACAACATATATAATTATGTGAATATTAGAAAATTCAATCAATCAGGTAATCAAACCAAATAAAATGAATAAAGACAATAAATGAAAATAAATTATTAATGCAGTGAACCACATATAACATAAAATAACAATATTGAAACCAAATGTGTCAAATGACAAAATTATCCAAAGGTATAATGGAAATGTTCAAAGGGAATGAATCCTTGGAGCCAAAGCAGATAGAATAGGTGATCCTATGGTAAAACACTCAGCACCCAGTGAGAAATCCTCCACCTTAATAGATGTACGCTTACCGAAGGTAAGCTAGATAACAGCTTATCAATGGATATCCACACGGGGGACACAACTCCTTGGATCTCCTCACAAGAAAGGGGTAGGCAGGAACTTCTTGATGTCAGGTGGTCATTGTACCTTAACCAAACAGTTTGGTTAAGGTACAATGACCACCTGACATCAAGAAGTTCCTGCCTACCCCTTTCTTGTGAGGAGATCCAAGGAGTTGTGTCCCCCGTGTGGATATCCATTGATAAGCAGTTATCTAGCTTACCTTCGGTAAGCGTACATCTATTAAGGTGGAGGATTTCTCACTGGGTGCTGAGTGTTTTACCATAGGATCACCTATTCTATCTGCTTTGGCTCCAAGGATTCATTCCCTTTGAACATTTCCATTATACCTTTGGATAATTTTGTCATTTGACACATTTGGTTTCAATATTGTTATTTCTTCAGAGGAATTGGTTCTAAAATAAAATTCCAGTTCTTCATTTATTAATTTGTCAATTTCCTTATCATGAAGGAGATCTTCGTTTAGTCTCCAATTATAAAACGGGGGTGTTTGATTGTTTTGTTTTATTCGTAATGTCACCAGGGTGTGGTCCGAGAATGTTATAGATCCTATATTTGTATTTTCTACCTCTTCTAAAAACCTATGATCTACAAAAAAATAGTCAAGTCTTGAATACGTCGCGTGCACGGGGGAGTAGTAAGTGTAATCCATTATTTTTTGATGTTGCATCCTCCAAACATCGACTAGTTGAAACTGGTGCAATTTTTTTTTAAGTTTATTCAACCATACCCCTCCGGTCCCCCGAGCACGCGATGCATTATCTCTGCCTGGCTCTAGGCATAGATTCAGGTCTCCTGCCACAATAATCCTCCCTCTCCTGAAACCCTCTAACTTTGATAGAACTCCAATTAGATATTTACTTGGATTGTTATTAGGGCAGTAGATGTTAGCTAATGTATATTCCTCACCGTTTAGTTTTCCCCTCAAAAACAAAAATCGGCCCTCAGGGTCAGTCATTCTCTCCTCTGGAAACGAGTTTCCCTAGCAAAACCAATCGCCACCCCTTTTGCTCCCCTTATCGGGGAGTCGCTAAAAATCCAAAACGGGTAGTCCCTTGACAAAATCCTCTGATTTCTCCCCAGGTATAGATGTGTCTCCTGGAGGAAGACCACCTCGGCTTTATTGGATCTCAGCTCGCCCATCACGTTCGCACACTTTATGGGCGAGTTGAGCCCCCTCACATTATATGTTACCAAGTTAATTCCAACCATTTATTCTTCTTTTCAAGACCCAACCGCAACCACAACAGGAGACAATGAGGTTTGTACTGGTCTCGTCCCTCCCCCCCTGCTCTTGGAGGTATCAGACCTCCCCATGGCCCTATTAACCGTGGCCTCCCCTACTCCACCCGGCCCTACGGTTGGCCCCTCGAGGGTTGAGCTCAGTGCGGGAACCTTGCATCGCCCATCCCGCCCCAGGAGCTATCAGACCTCCCCTCCCCTCCATTCCCCCATCACCCTCCACAAACCCCCCCCCCCCGAGCAGCCCCCCCCCCCCCCCCCAAGACTCCGGGCTCTAGGCCCATTGTCACCCATTCCCCCCCACCCCTGCCCCCAGCCGCACAGATCTCTGACCTGCTGGTCAAGGTTTAGCAACCTATTATTTCTCATCTATACTCCTCTCCTTTTATAAACTGGTTTCCAATTTTGTACATCTTCAGCAATGTTCTGTCCTCTCACTCTCTCCCACCATCCCGGGATTTCTACAGGTGGAATGTCCAGCTTGCGGCAGAAGTTTTGGGTCTCCTCTGGGAACCTTAATATCGCTGAGCGCCCATCTTTTCTCCCAATCAGACATGCTGGGAAACCCCAGGAATAGTGCACCTCTCGCGCTTTGAGTTGTTCCAGTAGAGGTCTGAGGACTCTTTTTCTTGCTCGTGTCTCATTCGCCAAGTCTGGGTAAATTTGTAGGTTGGATTCACCGTATTTCACTGATTGATTGTTTCTCAGACTCGCCCTGATTTTTTCTTTGTCTTGATAGTTATGGAACCTCACTATCACATCACGAGGAGTTTCCCTGCTAATCTCAGCTGGTTTCCTAAGTCTATGCACTCTATCCAGTTTAATTGACTTGTCATCAGGTTTGATAAGACCTCCAAAAATTTGATCTATCTTTTCCTGAAGATTTTCACCCTCCCCTTGTGGCTCTGGTAGACCTCTGATTCTCAGATTTTTTCTTCTGCTTCGGTTTTCCTGATCTTCTAATTTATATCTTAAGTCTCTTTGTTCACGTTGCATCTCCTTTATCTGAGATCTCAGGTTTCCCATCTCCGTCCTCTGGCTTTCGGCTATCATCTCAGCCTCTTCCACTCTTCTCAGAATGTGACCCATATCCCCCCGTATGGCTTCTGTTTCAGCTCTAATAAAAGTTTCTAGCCTGGCAAACATCTCCGCTATTTCATTCTTCGTTGGCATAACTCCTTCCCTTTGGCTCTCCATTGGGGCTTCTTCTAAAGTTGCTAAAGTCGCTGAGTTTAAACCTAGGGATTCTGCTTCTGCCGCCTGCCTCCTTGTATTAACTTTGGGCGGACCGTCAGAGGTTTTACTTTTAGATCCCGGAACCTTCCCTGGACTTATATTTGTGTTATCCTGTACCATGTACCTCCTTATTGTTCCTGGACTAGTGCTTAATCTGGCGGACGTCCCTGTTGGATTAGTTGTTGCTGTTGTTCCCCCCCTGCTTGTCTTTCCTCTCATTCTTGTTATCTTTTACCTCCTTGACTTTATTTTACTCTATTAGAAACTGAGGTTGAGCCGCCTATATATCACCCCTCAGCTTAGTGGAGATCCACAAAGGTTACTCCACTTAATCTTAGAGTTGATCTTACTAATGGGAGAGGGGGGGGGGGGCCTGAAGTTTGAACCTCTCTCTGTCTCTCCCTTTGGTGAAGTTACAGTCTCTTCCCGGAAAAAAAAAAAAGAGATCAGGGGTTATGCCACCAATAGTGTCTTCATTTGCCTTTTTAGGCTAGTCCCATCCTTTGTGTGTTTTAGAGATAATTCTCAAGTCCCAAGATAGATATCCACAGTTCAGCAAGGAAGGGGCGATATTATTCTTACTGGCGGTACTACGTCCTTCAATATACTGTTATGTAGCCCTTAACATAGAACTGTTCCTAAAATCCTGGGACAGCGGGTTTTTGGATTTTTGCAATTAGATTATATAGACAGGAAAACCGTTTTCAAAAGTTATCCGGATGAGGATTAGATTGTTCCATATATTACTATAGCCATTAGGTTCAGGAAACTCAGACCAAACAGAACCCTCACAAACAGTTCAAGCTGAACCCATCTATAGTAGTTCACTCACTGTATATGCCAGGTCCCCATAGAAACATCAGTTACTCAAGAAACACACGGATAAGGGAGGGGAGACCTGATCCTGAAAACAGTCCCACACGTCTTCTCCTTTAACTGGATGATACTTTAGTATAATGCCTTACAAACAACCTTGGGAAAGAAAATTCAAACCTCTATCGACAGTTTTGTGCACTTTAAAGTATCCTTTTTGGGAGAGGTCTGAATATGTTATACACATCATTGTCCATGCATAAACTGCCTGAGTTTTACCATGATCTCTCCAGTGACATTTCAGATTGCATGTTAATACTCCCACCGAGTTGCTATGTGTAAGGCACTTACCCTCTCCCTTCTGTCTATTCAAGGTAACTTGTCACTTATCTGAGGGTTGCCTGTGTCCCTTGGGAGCTGTCAGCAGCTCCGTCTGTGTCCGCACCTTCGGATCCCTCTCCCAGTGCTTCTTCACTCCGTAAACTTATGCTGGTATTACCCGGCGCTGCCTCAAGGCTCCCCTTGACTGTTGTTTCCACTCCCACCTTCTCGGTTACTGCTCAGCCTGGGCTCCGAGGATATAACGAAGACGCGGCGGGGGGGGGGCGGAACGGGGAGGAGAGGGGGGGAGGGGGGGTTGCGGCCGCGATCGTACTGGGACCTAAGTCCCGCGGCGTATCCCGGAGGTAAAGGGCTAGGAGGCGGCCGCCCGCATCAGAGATGCGGGAGCCGTTGTCAGCATCCCAGAGCGATCGATGAGGTCAGCCCGATATCCGCATCCGGCCCCTCCTCCTCCGAGCTAGTTTCCAGCACTGGTGGGGAGAGTGAACTTAATAAAAATGATCTGGGCCCCACAATTGTTGTAAATCTCTCAGAACTCCCCTATGTGGATCTCTAATAAATGGTTCAAAAGAGTGGATACCCAGATGCGGGATCTCATCTAGAAACGGAAAGGAGCTAGAATCAGTTTAAATACCCTACAATATGGTAAAGACATAGGGGGCCTGGCGGTACCCCATCCCAAACTATATTTTCTGGCCTCCCAAATGCAACAGATTATGGGGTGGTGTAGAGATAATGCCTTAGATGATCCTATTGTACGATTAGTAACCCAAGCCAACCCAGATTTGAAAGTAGGCTCTCATTTGGAAATGGATCTTCCTAGCTTGCCCCCGACCTCCCCAACTGTGGATCTCCTTAGAAAAGTATGGGAGGCAACCTGAGGGGCACTGAAGGTCAAGGGCCCCTTGGGATTCACCCCTCTGTGGAATAATCCAAGATACCCAGAACTCAATAAACTGGAGGGCTTTGCCCTATGGAAACGCAAGGGAATATGTTTTTTTCCACAGATATATACAGGGAACGTACTGAAATCTTTTGCACAACTTTGCTCAGAATTTACACTCCCCACTAGATGTTTTTATCAATATCTCCAATTCCAACACACTTTGCAGGCTCAGGGGCAGATAACCTTCCTGACCGCCACCTCACCCCCACTTCTAACGGAGCTGCTTCAATCGAATGCCAGGAAGGGGCAGATTTAAAAAATTTGCTCAGTACTGTTCTGTTCCATCCAGGACCATCCCTCGTTGAAATATAGAGCTAAATGGGTCATTGACATTGGAGAGATTGATTGTGATCAATGGGACATGGCATTGGAATTGATCCCTATGGTTTCCATCTCGGCCTCCCATAGGTTCTATGCTGAACGGATGCCAACTAAACTATATACATGGGGTCTGAGGGACTCGCCCCTATGTCCAAAATGTAAAACACAACAACGCCATTTCATTCACATGCTGTGGCGATATCCAAAACTCAACTGGTATTGGACTGAGGTCACATAGAATATTTCCTGGTTGGTGCAGGTACCGGTGCCCTCCACCCCTCTGGTATGTCTATTGGGAGCGATTGATGAGATGTAACTGAGGGGAATTTACAGTATGATTACTAGACTACTATACCTAGCTAGAAAGCTTATAGCTAGACACTGGATGGCACCTACTGTACCTACAGGGAAACAGTGGATTGAATATGTAAACTCACTCCTGATTAGGGAACTGGCCTATCGTCTGGCAGCCATGGCTGGCTGATCCGGCTCTTGCCCCCCCCCCCCCCCCCAGCTAGAAATTGATAGACTATTGCCACTCTAAAAATGTGAAAAGTCAATGTAGAGGGGGGATTGGGGGAGAAGGGAAGAGAAAACCGTAAAATGTTTCAGTTCTGTTATGTTAAATTCTTGGTTTAGCAAAATCTGATAGCAAAAAGAAAAGGACGGTGCTCTGATTTGAAGGTTGTCCAACCAAGTGCTAAAAGTTTGCTTTAATGGTTATGTAATGGTGCATTGCAACATATATGTTCATATTTGAAGACGTGTATAGTAGGTCTTTGACAGATTGTAACTGTATTCGGTCCTGTCAATGTTTGCTATATACCTGTAATGATTATTTGCTGCATCAACTAATAAAGTTTTGATTAACCACTTGAGCCCCGGACCATTATGCTGCCTAAGGACCAGAGGTCTTTTTCCAATTTGGCACTGCATCACTTTAACTTTTAATTGCGCGGTCATGCAATGCTGTACCCAAACTAAATTTGCGTCCTTTTCTTCCCACAAATAGAGCTTTCTTTTGATGGCATTTGATCACCTCTGCCGTTTTTATTTTTTGCGCTATAAACGGAAAAAGACCGAAAATTTTGAAAAAAAATGATATTTTCTACTTTTTGTTATAAAAAAAATCCAATAAACTCAATTTTAGTCATACATTTAGGCCAAAATTTATTCGGCCACATGTCTTTGGTAAAAAAAAAGTTAATAAGCGTATATTCATTGGTTTGCGCAAAAGTTATAGCGTCTACAAACTAGGGTACATTTTCTGGAATTTACACAGCTTTTAGTTTATGACTGCCTATGTCATTTCATGAGGTGCTAAAATGGCAGGGCAGTACAAAACCCCCCCAAATGACCCCATTTTGGAAAGTAGACACCCCAAGGAAATTGCTGAGAGGCATGTTGAACCCATTGAATATTTATTTTTTTTGTCCCAAGTGATTGAATAATGACAAAAAAAAAAAAAAAAAAAATATTTACAAAAAGTTGTCACTAAATGATATATTGCTCACACAGGCCATGGGCCTATGTGGAATTGCACCCCAAAATACATTCAGCTGCTTCTCCTGAGTATGGGGATACCACATGTGTGGGACTTTTTGGGAGCCTAGCCGCGTACGGGGCCCCGAAAACCAATCACCGCCTTCAGGATTTCTAAGGGCATAAATTTTTGATTTCATTCCTCACTACCTATCACAGTTTTGAAGGCCATAAAATGCCCAGATGGCACAAAACCCCCCCAAATGACCCCATTTTGGAAAGTAGACACCCCAAGCTATTTGCTGAGAGGCATGTTGAGTCCATGGAATATTTTATTTTTTGACACAAGTTGCGGGAAAGTGACAATTTTTTATTTTTTTGCACAAAGTTGTCACTAAATGATATATTTCTCACACAGGCCATGGGCATATGTGGAATTGCACCCCAAAATACATTTAGCTGCTTCTCCTGAGTATGGGGATACCACATGTGTGGGACTTTTTGGGAGCCTAGCCGCATACGGGGCCCCGAAAACCAAGCACCGCCTTCAGGATTTCTAAGGGCGTAATGTTGTGATTTGACTCCTCACTACCTATCACAGTTTTGAAGGCCATAAAATGCCAAGATGGCACAAACCCCCCCCAAATGACCCCATTTTGGAAAGTAGACACCCCAAACTATTTGCTGAGAGGCATGTTGAGTCCATGGAATATTTTATATTTTGACACAAGTTGCGGGAAAGTAACACTTTTTTTTTTTTTTGCACAAAGTTGTCACTAAATGATATATTGCTCAAACATGCCATGGGCATATGTGGAATTACACCCCAAAATACATTCTGCTGCTTCTCCTGAGTATGGGGATACCACATGTTTAGGACTTTTTGGGAGCCTAGCCGCGTACGGGGCCCCGAAAACCAAGCACCGCCTTCAGGATTTCTAAGGGCATAAATTTTTGATTTCACTCCTCACTTCCTATAACAGTTTTGAAGGCCATAAAATGCCAAGATGGCACAAAACCCCCCCAAATGACCCCATTTTGGAAAGTAGACACCCCAAGCTATTTGCTGAGAGGCATGGTGAGTATTTTGCAGCTCTCATTTGTTTTTGAAAATGAAGAAAGACAAAAAAAATGTATTTTTTTTTTTTCTTTTTTCAATTTTCGAAAGTTTGTGACAAAAAGTGAGGTCTGCAAAATACTCACTATACCTCTCAGCAAATAGCTTGGGGTGTCTATTTTCCAAAATGGGGTCATTTGGGGGGGGGTTGTGCTATCTGGGCATTCCATGGCCTCCGAAACTGTGCTAGGCAGTGAAGAGTGAAATCAAAAATTTACGCCCTTAGAAAGCCTGAAGGCGGGGCTTGTTTTTCGGGGTCCCGTGCGCGGCTAGGCTCCCAAAAAGTCCCACACATGTGGTATCCCCATACTCAGGAGAAGCAACAGAATGTATTTTGGGGTGTAATTTCACATATTCCCATGGCATGTTTGAGCAATATATCATTTAGTGACATCTTTGTGCAAAAAAAAAAAAAAAAAAAAATTTGTCTCTTTCCCGCAGCTTGTGTCACAATATAAAATATTCCATGGACTCGACATGCCTCTCAGCAAATAGCTTGGGGTGTCTACTTTCCAAAATGGGGTCATTTGGGGGGGGTTTGAACTGTCCTGGCATTTTATGCACAACATTTAGAAGCTTATGTCACACATCACCCACTCTTCTAACCACTTGAAGACAAAGCCCTTTCTGACACTTTTTGATTACATGAAACAATAATTTTTTTTTGCAAGAAAATTACTTTGAACCCCCAAACATTATATATTTTTTTTAAAGCAAATGCCCTACAGATTAAAATGGTGGGTGTTTCATATTTTTTTTTCACACAGTATTTGCGCAGCGATTTTTCAAACGCATTTTTTGGGGAAAAAACACACTTTTTTAAATTTTAATGCACTAAAACACACTATATTGCCCAAATGTTTGATGGAATAAAAAAGATGATCTTAGGCCGAGTACATGGATACCAAACATGACATGCTTTAAAATTGCGCACAAACGCGCAGCGGCGACAAAATAAATACATTTTTAAAAGCCTTTAAAAGCCTTTACAGGTTACCACTTTAGATTTACAGAGGAGGTCTACTGCTAAAATTACTGCCCTTGTTCTGTCCTTCGCGGTGATACCTCACATGCATGGTGCAATTGCTGTTTACATTTGACGCCAGACCGACGCTTGCGTTCGCCTTTGCGCGAGAGCAGGGGGGGACAGGGGTGCTTTTTTTTTTTTTTTTTTTTTTTTTTTTTTTTTTTTCTTTATTATTTTTTTGCTTTTTTATCTTATTTTTAAACTGTTCCTTTCATTTTTATTTTTTTAAAATTAATTTTATTGTTATCTCAGGGAATGTAAATATCCCCTATGATAGCAATAGGTAGTGACAGGTACTCTTTTTTTAAAAAATTGGGCTCTATTAGACCCTAGATCTCTCCTCTGCCCTCAAAGCATCTGATCACACCAAGATCGGTGTGATAAAATGCTTTCCCAATTTCCCAATGGCGCTGTTTACATTCGGCGAAATCTAAGTCATAAAATGCTCGTAGCTTCCGATTTCTTAGGCCATAGAGATGTTTGGAGCCATTCTGGTCTCTGATCAGCTCTATGGTCAGCTGGCTGAATGACCGGCTGCATTTTCAGGTTCCCTGTTGGGACAGGAAAGCCAGAGAAAAACATGGAAGACGGTGGGGGAGGGGGGGGCATTCCCTCCCACTGCTTGCAAAAGCAGTCTAGAGGCTAATTAGCCGCTAGGATTGCTTTTACATGAAAGCCGACCGCTGGCTGAAAAGAATGATACCAAGATGATACCTAAACCTGCAGGCATCATTCTGGTATAACCACTCAAAGTCCAGCAACATACCAGTACGTTGCTGGTCCTTGTTAGGCATATATTGTAAACTTTTTTTTCATGCAGCCTGTGGGCTGAACGAAAAAAAGATATTGATCGGTGGGTATGCCCACCATTAGAATACCTCCCTTCATCCACCCACTTCTAATGATGGGCATACATGCACCATTTATATATGCCGAAGCATGGGGGCATCCTCCCGCAAAAGGCAGGAGCAAATTGCTCCTCCACCCACTGCTGCCCCCACGCTTCGGCATATATGCTGAAGTATGTAACTGTGGTGGTGAAATCACCTCCGACAGCGCTGGAGTCACGGCTTTATATATCGTGGGAGCAAACGCTGTTGCTGTCAAGATAAATAAATCCGCGCTGCAACTGAATGGCGTACCTGCTAAGCAAATGATGGTTAACAATAAAACAAAGTAACATTACAGTATAACAGTAAGACTTACCATACCTGCAAAGCAAATACAAAAAAAAAACATAGTAAAAAATAAAACATTTAACGCAACCTGTGCCTAAAATATATATATATGCCGAAGCATGGGGGCATCCTCCCGCAAAAGGCAGGAGCAAATTGCTCCTCCACCCACTGCTGCCCCCACGCTTCGGCATATATGCTGAAGTATGTAACTGTGGTGGTGAAATCACCTCCGACAGCGCTGGAGTCACGGCTTTAGATATCGTGGGAGCAAACGCTGTTGCTGTCAAGATAAATAAATCCGCGCTGCAACTGAATGGTGTACCTGAAAACAATAAAATGGTTACCAACAAAACAAAGTAAACGGTAAAGTATGAAAAATCTGAAAAGGAAACATGGTAAAACATAATAACAATAAAACATTGCAGAATAGAATAGAGTAAAAAAGAGAAGAACAATAGAGAGAGAATAGAGAGAGAGAGAACAATAAAACAACAACTATTTTTGGTTTTTTTATTTTATATATTTTTTTGTTTTTATTTTTTTTAATTTTTTTTTAATTTTTTTTTTTACACTTTTTTTTAGTAACTTTTAACTTTTGTAACTTGTTCCAGGTTTGGGTCTCTCAAAATGCAATGGCATCTTGGGAGACCCTGTGTTAGTGTGCCTAGTCTGTGCAGTGCTGAACCCTACGCTAATACTCAACTAATGTATGGTAGCGTTCAAAGCATTCACCCATGCAAAGACCAGGATTGCCAGGACAGGAGGGACAATAAGACCGGGTGTCACGCCTAAATCCGCGCTTGCTACAGACACGACATCTTTTTTGGGGGGCTCGTTGGGTAGGGGTACTCGGGATGGCATAAAGAAAATGCCGCTCATGCAGCCGGCTTACTGCATTTGGTTGGGGAAGGTGAGGTAGAGCACCGTCTGGAAACAGAAGGGCTCTGACGATCTCTTCCTGGAATTTAAGGAAGGATCCAGTCTGTCCTGAAGCTCTGTATAGCACATGAGCATTCAGCAAAGCCAATTGAAATAAGTATACAGACACTTTTTTGTACCAGCGTCTGGCCTTACGGGCAACTAAGTACGGCGCCAACAACTGGTCGTTGAGGTCCACCCCTCCCATATTAAGGTTGTATTCGTGGACACAGAGGGGTTTCTCCACAACACCAGTCGCCGTAGAAATTTGGGTCGTCGTGTCTGCATGAAGGGAGGTGAGAACGAAAACATTCTTCTTATCCCTCCACTTCATAGCGAGCAAATTATTATACTTCAAGCAGGCTCTCTCCCCCAGCCTAAGACGGGAATCTACAAGCCGCTGGGGAAAGCCCCGGCGATTAGGTCGCACGGTGCCACATGCTCCAATCTGCTGATCAAACAAGTGACTAAAAAGTGGCACGCTCGTATAATAATTGTCCACGTACAAGTGGTACCCCTTTCCGAATAAGGGTGACACCAAGTCCCACACTATCTTGCCAGCGCTTCCTATGTAGTCAGGGCAGTTTGTCGGCTCTACGTGACTATCTTTGCCCTCGTAAACCATAAATCTACATGTATAGCCTGTGGCCCTGTCACAGAGCTTATACATCTTGACCCCGTATCTGGCACGCTTGCTGGGAAGGTACTGTTTGAATGACAAGCGGCCAGAAAACTTAATCAGGGACTCATCAACGCAGACAACTTGATGGGGGGTAAACAAGTCTGCAAAACGTTGGTTGAAGTGGTTTACGAGGGGCCGAATTTTGTAGAGCCGATCGTATGCAGGGTCTCCACGAGGACGACAGAGTTCATTGTCGTTGAAGTGCATGAACCGCAAAATCTGCTCGTATCGTGCCCTGGCCATGGAAGCAGAGAACAAGGGTGAATGGTAAATTGGGTCAGTGGACCAATATGACCGCAACTTACTCTTTTTATTCAACCCCATGAGGAGGGAAAGGCCCAGAAAGGTCTTAAATTCGGAGACCGTAATTGGTCTCCAATCTCTGGCAAGGGAGGACTGGGGATTAGCGGCGATGTGTTGACCAGCGTATAAATTGCTTTGGTCCACAATAGATCTATAGAGATCTTCGGTGAAAAACAGTGAATAAAAATCCAGTGGCGTAAAGTCAACTGTTTCCACCTGAATTCCGGGTTGGCCAGTGAAAGGGGGAAGTACGGGTGCTGCAGAAGTGGAAGGTTCCCAATTCGGATTGGCCAATGCAGCAGGAAGGGCACTATGGGCACGACGGGCCTGTCTTTGTCTTCTTGGTGGCAGCGGGACACTACTAGTGCTTGCCACCTCGCCAGCTTGAACTGCACTTATGGGACTCGCCACGTCACCACGTGATACTGCAGTGCTGGATGTACGACCAGGGTGTACTAGGCCGCTGGTGCTTGCCAGTTCACCAGAAGGAATAGCGGCGCTAGTACTTCTCTGCTCCATACGAGAGCCCTGCGGTTCTTGCACTTCAAGGACAGAAGAAGAAGAATGGGGTCTGGTACGCCTGACTCTAGCAGGGACCACAACTCTGTCGTCAGAGCTATCTGTCATGGAGCCGCTGTCCTCTACAGGTTCGTATTCTGAGCCTGAACTTGACAGATGAGTGACTTCCTCTTCACTATCTGTCATACTCAGAAACGTGTAGGCCTCTTCACTAGTGTACCTTCGATTTGCCATTTTGGCCTCTAAATTTAGGGGTACACTAGTGAGACTCACAGGCAAAAAAGCTCCTGACTGTTGGCGACTGTATAAAAACGCTACCAAAAAACTGTTAGCGATCGCAGGGATCAGGCCTGACTCTGCGAACGCTGCAGTTATGTGTGCTTAGTGTTTTGTAAGTGTCAGTTATCGATCGATACTGCACTTGGGTGGGCTGGGCCGAGGAGCAAAACGCAGGTGCTAGCAGGTATCTGGGCTGATCCCGCTAACACTGCGTTTCAGGGAACCCTAAACTGCTGGGGAGTATAGATCTGATCGGATCAGATATCGATCCGTTCAGATACTATAGCACTAAGGGAGGTGTATGCTGCGTGCGTGGGTTTTAGCGGTACTGGCGCTAACCTGACGCTGCCTGGGGCGACGCAGACCTTATCTGATCCTAAAAACTTAACTTCTATCACCGCCGGGCAATTAGGGGGTTAAACCTTTATAGGGTAATAAACGGCGGGTGCCCATAAACTATAATAAACTGTAATAAACTGTAATAAACTACAAAAAACAAACTAGCTAACCAGCGTCACCCGTAACAGTTATACGGTGATCGCTGGTGAAAGGGTTAACTAGGGGGCAATCAGGGGGTTAAAACCTTTAGCAGGTAGTATATGGGGGTCCCTGTCGCTATAAAACACTGACAGCGAACCTATATACTTACCTCCCTAACTAGCGTCACCTGTGTCACTAATACAGCGATCAGAAAAACGATCGCTTAGCGACACTGGTGACGGGGGGTAATCAAGGGGTTAACTTTTATTAGGGGGGGTTAGGGGGGTACCCTGGACCTAAGGGGGGGTACCCTAGACCTAAAGGGGGCTAACCTAACTGCCCTAACACTTCTAACTGACACAAACTGACACCAATGCAAAAAAAAAAAAAACTGCTATTGGTGACAGAGTGACAGGGGGTACAGGGGGGTGATCGGGGGGTGATCGGGGGGTGACAGGGGGGTGAAATGTGTGCCTGCGTGTTCTACTGTAAGTGTAGTGTTGGTGCACTTACTTGGATGTCTTCTCTCCTCTGCGTCGGATCAAAAAGACCGACTCGAGGAGAGATGACATCACTTCCTTTCCCTCTGTTTACATTACAGAGGGAAAGGAAGCATTTTCATTCGCCGGGAGCGATCGGGAGGGGGTGGCCAACAATGGATGGCCGCCCCCTCACCTCTCATCGCCCGGGAACAAATGGCGACCGCCTCGGGCACCGGGGGGGGGACCGATCGGACCTCCCACCCGCGGAAGGCAAATCACGTACATGTACGTGATTTTGCCTGTCCGTGCCACCTTGCCGACGTACATCGGCGTGAGGCGGTCGTCAAGTGGTTAAAAAACAAGGGGACCCCCAGATCCATTCCCCCCCACCCTATGTGAATGAGTATGGGGTACATTGTACCCCTACCCATTCACCTAAAATAAAGTGTCAAGAATAAAACGCAGTACACAGGTTTTTAAAGTAATTTATTAAGACAGCTCCAGCATTTCTTCCTCTCCCCTCTCCCTTCTCCGGCATTTCTCCCTCTTCTGGCGCCGTCTTCTGCCTCTCCCGGGTTTTCTAGCCCTCTCTGGTTCTTCTCCCTCTGTTCGCTGTCTACTCGCTCTTTTGCCAGGTCTTCTCGCTCTGTTGTTCCGATGTTGACGCAACGCTTTCTCCCGCTCTAATGCTAGGTGCGCGGTGTGCCACTACTAATATTGGCATGGAGCGGGGTCACCGGGTGACATCATATGGAGGCCCCACCCCTTATGACATCACCTCCCCATCATGTACCGTCACCTGGTGACCCCGCCCCATGCCAATATAAGTAGTGGCACACCACGCACCTAGCAATAGAGCGGGAGAGAGCCTCGCGTCAACATTGGAAGAACAGAGCGAGAAGACATCGGCAGAAGAGCCGGAGGGGAAGGTATGCCAAAGCTGTTTTAATAAATTACTTTAGAAATCTGTGTACTGTTTTTTTTTTTTTTTTGGTGAATGGGTACCCCATACTCATTCACATAGGGTGGGGGGCCGGGATCTGGGAGCCCCCTTGCTAAAGGAGGCTTCCAGATTCCGATAAGCCCCCCCCCCCCGCAGACCCTGACAACCAATGGCCAGGGTTGTCGGGAAAGGCCCCCTGTCCTCATCAACATGGGGACAAATTGCTTTGGAGTGGAGGGGTGCAAGGCACCCACCCCCCATGTTGAGGGCATGCGGCCTGGTACGGTTCAGGAGGGGGGGCGCTCACTTGTCCCCACACCCTTTTCTGACCTGCCAGGCTGTGTGCTCAGATAAGGGTCTGGTATAGATTTTGGGGGGATCCCCACGCAGTTTTTTTTTTTCTGCGTGGGGGTTCCCCTTACAATCCATACCAGACCGAAAAGCTCTTGGAGGGGGAACCCATGCTGTGTGTGTTTTTTTTTTACATTTTGCATGGAGTTCCCCCTAAAGATCATACCAAACACAGTGCCTGGTAATGTCGGGGATCAAAGTCTGATCCCTGTTCATTGACGTTGGACTTCAAGTCGCAGGGCAAAGTCAGATCCACAGTTGTACGACTCTCATGTCGAACCAGTGTGAAAGGGGCCTAACTGACACTTTTTGGGGACCAGTGACACTAATACAGTGATCAGTGCTTAAAATATGCAAGGCCACTGTACTAATGATTCACTAATATCCCTTCACAGCGCGGTGTTTTCCTTTTGTTTTTCCACTGTACTAATGACACTGGCTGGGAAGGGATTAACATCTGGGGCAATCAAAGGGTTAACTGTGTGCCTAGCTTGTGCTTTCTCACTGTGGGGGAGGTGCTTTTACTTTTAGGAAGGCATGGATTCATGTTCCTGCTATACAGGAGCATAGGATCAGTACTTTCAGTGATCTGCCTGTGTACTGTACAATCGGTGGATGCCGGCAGACATTGAGTACGTGTGTGTCTCTCTCTAATGGCAATACAAACTGCAATAAAAACCTAATACCGCGTTTCCCCGAAAATAAGCCCTACCCCAAAAATAAGACCTAACGTGACTTTCAGGGAAGGCTGCAATATAAGCCCTACCACAAAAATAAGCCCTAGTAAAATCCTTGTAAAAGTATGTAATCCGTTTTGTAAAAAGATGATATAATGTCCAGTGTGTCTCCTTTCGTAACTTGCGCTCGGAGCGGGGAAGAAGAGCTCCGGCTGATCACGTGAGCACTGTAAATAAGGTATTTTCGACAATACAGTTAGAAAAAAAGATACTGGACGTTATATCATCTTTTTTATAAAGTCTGCACCTAAATGCGGAGCCTCATGCACTGGGACTAAACTTCCAGTGTGCAAGGGGCTTTTCTGTCTTTCTTCCTGTCGGTCTTCCCACACATTTGTGTTCCCATCAGTCTCCCCGCAAATTGGCATCCCCATCAGGGTTCCCCCACACATTTGTGTCCCTATCAGCTATCGGAGCCTCCACGCTTATGTGTCTCCTTTATGAACCCCCCTCACACATTTATTTCCCCCCCAGAGATAATCCCATGCACATTTGTGCCCCCCTTCAGAGCCCTCCCCCATGCATGTTTGAGTCCCCCTCAGCGCCCCCTGATGCACATTTGAGACCCCCCCCATGCACAGTTGTGCCCTCCTCAGAGCCCTCCCCCATGCATGTTTGGGTCCCCCTTTAGAGCCCCCTGATACACGTTTGTGCCCCCCCTCAGAGCCCTCCCCCACGCACATTTGTGTCCCCCTTGGGGCCCCCGATACAAATATGAGCCCCCTTGCATGTCTGTGTCCCCCTCAGAGCCCCCACTCGTGCACATTTATGTCCCTCTCAGAGACCCCGCCCAGTTTTCTATGTTCCCCTCAGAGCTCACCCCATGTACATTTGCCTCCCCATCGGAAAAACATTGTGCCTGCCTACCAACCAACCACTATCTTTTGTGCAGATTCGCTGCACCTTGCAGCTCCGGTCGTGCTGTTACACAGGCATGCTGTTTGAAAGACACTTGCGTTAAAAGCGGGCGGGAGCCGGAAGGTGCAGTGGGTCTCCACTGAAATACTTCACTGGCAGTCCTAGCAACCAATAGCGGCATCGGGAGGGGGTGGCATTGTCCGGTAGCAAGACCTGCTCCAGCATACTGTGTAAGCAGTGGATGTCTAGCAACTCAAAGAGGCTTGAGCAGAGACCGGTCCCTGCAGTGAGTCTGAGGACTCAAGCAGCAGGCTGGGAAAAACATCCTTGCGGGCCATATTTTGGAGAGCCCTACTTTTAATCACTTCAGTACCAGGCACTTTCGTCCCTTCCTGCCCAAGCCAATTTTTAACTTTCAGCGCTGTCGCACTTTGACACTTGCGCGGTCATGCTACACTGTACCCAAACAAATTTTAATTATCTTTTTGTTCCCACAAATAGAGCTTTCTTTTGGTGGTATTTAATCACTGCTGGGTTTTTTATTTTTTGCGCAGTAAATAAAAAAAAAAAAGACAGACAATTTAGTAAATTTTTTTTGTTTGTTAAAATTTTGTAAATAAGTATGTTTTCTCCTTCACTGATGAGGCTGCACTGAAAGGCTGCACTGATGGGTACTTATGGGTGGCACTGATGGGCACTGGTAGGTGGGCATGGATGGACACTGGGTGGCACTGCTGGGCATCACTGAGGAGATGGCTGGCATTGATAGTGGGCACTGACTGGCACCATTTGTGGGCACTGTTATCTTTTAGCGCACTGTGTGGCATCCCTGCTAGCCATGGGGGGCATACCTGCTCATCAATGTGTGGTGGGCGCCCTGGTGGTCCTGGCAGCATCCCCGGTGGTCCCCAGTGGGCATCCGCGGGGGGGGGGGGAGCTGCGCTTATAAACAATCAGCACAGACCCCCCTGCCTCTACTCGTGTCTCAGACGCGAGTGAGGAAAAGCCGATAAACAGCTCTTCCTGTTTACACTGTGATCAGCCGTGATTGGACACGGCTGATCACGTGGTAAAGAGCCTCCGTCAGAGGCTCTTTACCGAGATCGGTGTGTCAGAGTGAGATGCGGCACAACTCATTGCCGCGCTGAGCGTCCCCATAGGCGCGTGCTGGCAGTTAACCTGCTGGTTGACGTATGACGCCCAGTCAGGATAACTGAACCTCCGCCCAGCCATTATTTTGCTATAGGCCAGGCGGGAAGTGGTTAAAGGATCAGGAAATATTTTTTTTTTTTTCTTTTTGGGTTACAACCACTTTAAGATCGATCGTCGGCCAGACAGACTCGAGACTTAATGCGCACTTGATGCGTATGGTATATTAATACAGTATTTTGATCCCCAGACAAGATGAGTGCAAAAAGAAGGCGCTATTCCATTGACTACAAGAAAGGAACCATGGAGGACTCCCAAGGCAAGAATCTTACGGCTTTCTGCAAAGAGATGAAGTTATATCTCTGGAATGGTCTGAAAATGGCGAGCAGAGTACAGTAACCTCAGTCAAAAGGTGGATGAGGAAAATGCTAAGAAGTGCAAGTATGGATCAGGTCGGCAGCCATTATTCAGCTGGAAGACCTCATCTGTGAATGGATTGCTGACAAGAGAGCAAAGACTTTGGTTGTGCGCAGGGCTGATATTCAAGCATTTGCCCTTTCAAAGGCACCACAGTTTGAGCTATCCCCAGAAGAATTCAAAGCATTGCACCACTTGCTGAATGGCTTCCTTCACCTAAATGAACTGTTTCAGGCATTTATGTTCTTGAAACTGAGAAAGCCTGGTGCACACAAGCAGTTATAAGGAAGTGGGTCGATTTAATACTGCCACTTGTTTTGAGAGGTGGCCAAAGAGGTCTGTCTGGGATTCAGCTAGCATGCCACGCAAAAGACATGAAGAACTTCCTTGCAGAGATCAAGTCATGATTCCCGCAGTAATGACTGCTTATCTTCTTGTTCTTGATATTGCAACAAACAAGCCATTCAAGGACCATTTGCGCACGGAAATCAATGCATATACTGAAAATTGTTTGGAGAAAAATCAGCATGGAAACATTGTAAAGCTTAGCCTGCAAGAGGTGACATGGGTGAAGAATTTATAGAAAAAAAATCAGACCGCTGTGTTGCCAATACACTAAGAGCAGGCTACATGGACAAGGAGTACTCATTTTAAGGAGAGCTCTATTGCTGTACATGAGAGATTAGGCCCAATTCTGGGTTTGAAGAGTTGTGACTGTTCCAGAAGAAGATATCATTGTATTTGAATAAATGTAGATTATTGTACATACCATAAATAAGACATCCTCTGAAAATAATCCCTAGTGTGTTTTTTTTTGTAGCCAAAATCAATATAAGACCCAGTATTATTTTCATGGATACATGGTAGGTGTTCTAATAATCTTTACTCTACCCTACCCTCCTCAAAACTAAAAGTGTTTTGTGTCTTATACTTTAATCTGAAATCTATGATTTGCTGAGACCTACTGAACTTTTATGTAACAATTTTCCCACACTATAATTTCTGCGCTTTTACCTTTTTTCTATTTAGTGCTTATAAAAATAGCAAAGTGAAGGAAGGACTGGTCTAAGTCCTAACCTCTACAATGCAATTTGGCTACCACTCTGTGAGAGCACCCCTTTCATGTGGTCTTTACAAACTGCAAAGTGTAGAACCCCAGTCCCTGCATCAGTTTTTGTATATATTGCTAACTTTCTATTTCTTCCATTACTGAGCATCAGAATGTGCTTTTATAATTATGGAATACATAAAGCTTTAGGCCCAGGATTCTTATTTCTTTCAACAGTCCACACTTCCCTTCTTAACCGTGTTTAAAAAAAAATTTCACTGTATGAGACAATTAGGTCAAACTTCTTAGGTTTTACCTTCCCTCTGCATATTTAGAAATGTGTAAATAGTCTGTGCAAAGCAAATAACCAATAAAACAGATTCACAATATCTTAATGCGCTTCTCACCTAGAGGTGATTACTCACAATGACAAGTAAACACGCCTAGGGATCGAACGCCTCAAGATTTCCACTTAATAAACATATCAACCAAGCAGATAAGTATTGTGAATTATTATTTTATTTTTTTGATATTTGCTTTGTGCATTGGTTCAGGAGCCACAATTCACCTGGATGGAAAAGATGGTTTTCCTTACAGCAGGCGGCAATAATTTTACTACATGATGGATGATCTCTAGGACTTAAAGGGGTTGTAAAGACAGAAGGTTTATCTTAATGCATTAAGATAAAAAACCTGTGTAGCAGACCCCCCAGCACTCCTCAATTACCTACCTGAGCTCTTTCTCTCTCCAGCAATGTCCACTATACCCTCAGCCATCCAGTACACTCCTCCTGATTGGCTGAGACAGAACAGCGGTGCTATCAAAGTCAGTCAGCCAATCAGGGGAGAGAGGGGGCGAGGCCAGGTCGGGGCTCCATGTCTGAATGGATACACGGAGCTCTGACTCGGCTTGGTTGACAACCTGTAGCAAGCTGCTGGCTGAAGGGTACTCGAGGGAGGGACTAGGAGCAACAAAGAGGGACCCGAGAAGAGGAGGATCTGGGCTGCTCTGTGCAAAACCAGCTGCACAGAGGAGGTAAGTATAACATGTTTGTTATTTAAAAAAAACAAAAAAAAAAAAATGCAAGCCTTTACAATCACTTTAAGCGACATTTTCTTTATCTAGTGCAGAATGTGTTCAAGCATAAAGGTAGAGGTGTTTTTTTTTTTTTTTTTTTTTTTTTTGTTTTGTTTTTTTTCTTGAACTTTCTATCTGAGGTCTCACTGATTTGTTTGGCTCGGTAAACTATAATAGATAGCTATGCCATAAAGGGCTATAATGTATTGTATTTTACCTGTGTTCCAGATATGCAAAATACTACAAAGATTCTAATAACATGGAGTCAAGAACTCTAATGAAAGTCTATGGCATCCGATTTGATATCCTGATATTTGGAACGGTAAGTCGAGCATTTGGGTTTATATAATGACACAATGTTACACCTGTTTAATAATCTATTTTGCACGTTGCCAGATAAAGTTATGTTAAATCTTGCCTAACATCCAGTGCACAAGTCAGAACAAATAAAAATTGAAAGGTTAAATGAAATATACTTTTTAAACTCCATAAACTTCTACCCCTTCAGAAGGTTAGCTATTCCAGCAGGCTGTGCCTTTTTTAATTGGGGACTCTTCATGGCTGCCAGTGACCAATATGAAAAAAAAAAAGTATACATACAGTCTCACCAGCCACTTTATTAGGTACCCCTGTTGAATTGTTGGGTAACACAAATTGCTTATCAGCCAATCGCATGGCAGCAGCTCAATGCATTTAGGCATCTAGATGCGGTGAAGGTGACTTGCTGAAGTTCAAATCGAGCATCAGAATGGGAAAGAGTGGGGATTTAAGTGACTTTAAATGTGGAATGGTTGTTGGTGCCAGGCGGGCTGGTCTAAGTATTTCAAAAACTGCTGATCTACTGGAATTTTCACGCACAACCATCTCTAGGGTTTACAGAGAATGGTCCGAAAAAGAGAAAATATATACAGTTGTGGATGAAAATGCCTTGTCAGAGGAGAATGGGCAGACTGCTTCGAGATCATAGAAGGGCAGCAGTAACTCAACCCCTTGCTACAACCAAGGTTTGCAGAATACCATCTCTGAACGCACAACACATTGAACCTTGAAGCAGATGGGCTACAGCAGCTGCAACATTCAAATGGTAGGGTCAGAATTTGTCGTAAATACCATGAAAGCCTCAACCCGTCCTGCCTTGTATCAACGGTTCAGGCTGGTGGTGGTGGTGTAATGGTGGGGGGATATTTTCTTAACACACTTTGGGCCCCTTAATACCAATTGAGCACCGTTTAAATGCCACAGCCTACCATAGTATTGTTGCTGACCATGTCCATCCTAATTGGCTACAGTAAACCCATCTTCTGATGGCTACTTCCAGCAGGATAATGCACCATGTTACAAAGCTCCAATCATCTCACCACTGGTTTCTTGAACATGACAATGAGTTTGCTGTATTCCAGTGGCCCCCACAGTCACCAGATCTCAATCCTATACAGCACCATTGGGATGTGGTGGAACGAGAGATTTTAATCATGTATGTGCAGCTGACAAATCTGCAGCAACTGCGTAATGCTATGTTTCTAACACCTTGTTGAATCTATGCCGTGAATAAATAAGGCAAAAGGTGGACCAAATCAGGCTAGCAAGGTGTACCTAATAAAGTGTCTGGTGTGTGTGTATATGTATATATGTGTGTGTGTGTGTGTGTGTGTGTATTATATATATAATATATATCTATCTATTCAGTTCTGTCAGGTTGGATGGTAAACATTGATGGACAGCCATTTTTAGGTCTCTCCAGAGATGCTCAATTGGGTTTAAGTCAGGGCTCTGGCTGGGCCATTCAAGAACAGTCACGGAGTTGTTGTGAAGCCACTCCTTCGTTACTTTAGCTGTTTGCTTAGGGTCATTGTCTTGTTGGAAAGTAAACCTTCGGCCCAGTTTTAGGTCCTGAGCACTCTGGAGAAGGTTTTCATCCAGGATATCCCTGTACTTGGCCGCATTCATCTTTCCCTCGATTGCAACCAGTCGTCCTGTCCCTGCAGCTGAAAAACACCCCCACAGCATGATGCTGCCACCACCATGCTTCACTGTTGGGACTGTATTGGACAGGTGATGAGCAGTGCCTGGTTTTCTCCACACATACCGCTTAGAATTAAGGCCAAAAAGTTCTATCTTGGTCTCATCAGACCAGAGAATCTTATTTCTCACCATCTTGAAGTCCTTCGGGTGTTTTTTAGCAAACTCCATGCAGGCTTTCATGTGTCTTGCACTGAGGAGAGGCTTCTGTCGGGCCACTCTGCCATAAAGCCCCAATTGGTGGAGGGCTGCAGTGATGGTTGACTTTCTACAACTTTCTCCCGACTGCATCTCTGGAGCTCAGCCACAGTGATCTTTGGGTTCTTTACCTCTCTCACCAAGGCTGTTCTCCCCCGATAGCTCAGTTTAGCCAGACGGCCAGCTCTAGGAAGGGTTCTGGTTGTCCCAAACGTCTTCCATTTAAGGATTATGGAGGCCACTGTGCTCTTAGGAACCTTAAGCGCAGCAGAAATTTTTTTTGTAACCTTGGCCAGATCTGTGCCTTGCCACAATTCTGTCTCTGAGCTTTTCAGGCAGTTCCTTTTGACCTCATGATTCTCATTTGCTCTGACATGCACTGTGAGCTGTAAGGTCTTATATAGACAGGTGTGTGGCTTTCCTAATCAAGTTCAATCAGTATAATTAAACACAGCTGGACTCAAATGAAGGTGTAGAACCATCTCAAGGATGATCAGAAGAAATGGACAGCCCCTAGGTTAAATATATGAGTGTCACAGCAAAGGGTCTGAATACTTAGGACCATGCGATATTTCAGTTTTTTCTTTTTTAATAAATGTGCAAAAATGTCAACAATTCTGTGTTTTTCTGTCAATATGGGGTGCTGTGTGTACATTAATGAGGAAGAAATGAACTTAAATGATTTTAGCAAATGGCTGCAATATAACAGAGTGAAAAATTTAAGAGGGTCTGATTACTTTCCGTCCCCACTGTGTGTGTGTGTGTATATGTATGTGTGTGTGTATATGTATGTATGTATGTATGTGTGTGTATATGTATGTGTATATGTATGTATGTGTGTATATGTATGTGTATATATATATATGTGTATATATATATATATATATATATATATATATATATATATATATATATATATATATATATATATATATAAAAAATTAAATATACAGTTGTGTTCATAAGTTTACATACCCTGGCAGAATTTGATTCCTTGGCCATTTTTCAGAGAATATGAATGAGAACACAAACTTTTCTTTCACTCATGGTTAGTGTTTGGCTGATGCCATTTATTATCAATCAACTGTGTTTACTCTTTTTTTTAAATCATAATAGCAAAAGAAACTGCCCAAATGACCCTGATCAAAAGTTTACATACCCCAGTTCTTAATACTGTGTATTGCCCCCTTTAACATGACAGCTTGAAGTCTTTTTTTGGTATTTGTGGATGAGGCTCTTTATCTTCTCAGATGGTAAAGCTGCCCATTCCTCTTGGCAAAAAGCCTCCAGTTCCTGTAAAGTCTTGCATGAACTGCACGTTTTGAGATCTCCCCAGAGTTGCTCAATGATATTGAGGTCAGGAGACTGAGATGGCCACTCCAGAACCTTGATAATGTGCACAGGTGAATCAAAAAAAGTCCTCTAATAGAACATATAATGTCTATAAGAAAGAAGAAAACTCCAAAGTGCAATGTCCAAGAAAAAAATCAGTGGGGATCTTCAACTTTATATGTGTGTATAAGATATAGTGATAATCTTCAACTTCATATATGTGCATATAGTATGGTGACAATCTTCAACTTCAAATGTATACATAGGCTATGATAGTAATTTTCTTGATAGCAGAGCCACCACCAGAAACAAAATGCTTACCGGAAGGATTGAACTCAAGTAGGTGTACACCTAGTGAGTCAATCAGGCTTTGTGGTATAATATACCAAGGGGATATCGGGCTCGCAATCTGGGTATGACCTCTAGATAGACCTCAGGTGGATATAGGATATAAGGTGGGATCAGTTGATTTGGGCAATCAGCCCCATCGTTAAAAGAAGGAAGGCATATAGCGTAATTCCGTATGAAAAAAGGTTTTATATAAAAGCAAAGAAATTGCACTCACGTTTCATGGCAGTAAAAACAAGAGCTTAGATAAAAGGTGACAGTCTCAGCATACTCTCCCAATGCTTTTCAACTCAGAAGTCATCATCTGGGGTGCTGGACCACTGCTAGCTGAGTTTTTATAGATACTGGATACCCCCATAATGAATAGCAGCTCCGTCTGATTGAAAATGCAATTATGGGGAATACTTCCTGGTTCTGCCAAAATGGCGCCATAGCGTGCGCTCCAAGCCTCATTCTCACATGCGAAAGGGGATATGACGTTAGGTGAGACCGTGTCAACTGAAAACATAGCGCCGCTGTTTAAAGGGACATGTGAGAGTGGATATATCGTCAAACGGCGCCATGTTAGGTATGTATAAACCAAAACATGGCGCCGCTTGTCAGAGGGACAAAAAAAACATGGTGCACTAATCCGTAAATTGACGCTCATAGAGGCAGAATACTAGAAACAGCGTTACAATGGAAAAATGCTACATGTAGTAATCATGTAGACAGAATAGACGGTCGGGGCATAAAATATACCATACATCTACACATTACTCTGGCGGAAGCATGGGATAAATGAGAAATAAGTATATAAAAAAGATCTATAAAAAATGACAAGTTAATGTAAAAAATTAACAATTAGTGATTAGTTTTCATAGAGCTGGTATTCGTGATGGAGACCAAACAAATATTTAATCAGATATGGAAAATTCAGAAGTATAAAAGTATAAAGAAGTATAAAAATGTTAAAAATATATATTTATAAAAATAATCTAATATGTACCAATTGCACCTTATAATATCTAGAGTGGGAAGACATCATGCTTGGTTAATAAAAGCATTAATATCCCATTTGATGTTTAATCCGAGAGGCGAATAGGTCTGTAATTGGTGGATCCAATAGGTCTCCAAACGTGAAACCCCACGTGTCATGGCTCCTCCTTTCCAAGAGGGGGTATATTTGTCAGTGACAAGAAATTGGGAGCCAGTGGGGTCCCGTCTGTGATGTTCTCTATAATGTCGGGGTACATTATGTTTAACCACCACTTTTTATTTTAGCTATATGCTCACTGACTGACAGAAAAGGCTTGAATTGTGCGGCCCACATATTGCTTTCCCAGAGGCAGGTGATCGTGTAAACATGTGGTGGCACAAGTGCAAAAAATGTTAATGGGGTTTACACGGTTTGTGGCATTAGATTTGAATTCAAGGCTTTTGTGTCTGCCACAAGAATTATATTGGCATACAGTACATCTCTTGCAAGGAAACGGCCAACTAAGTTGTGAAAAAAAGAAAGCCGTGTGGGAGGATTAATAATATTGAGTGCAACTTTTCCCTGAAAAGAGGGCACTCCTCTAAAAATAACTTTAGGTTGTTCTGGGAGTACATTTTTCAGGTCGCGATCATTTCTAAGTATATCCCAATGCCGACAAATAATAATTAATTTTAAATTTTTTGTGTTGAACTGAAAATGTAGCGAGCATAGAGCATTTAAAAGAGTTATCTTGTTCCCGAGGAGGTTTTTGTACCAACAAAGAATTCCTGTCGATCTCAGCCACTCTATTTAATTCTAAGGGTACTGATGTTGGATCATATCCCTTCTCTATAAATCTGTCTTTCAGTATTGACTCCTGAGTCAGGTAGTTGTTTACATCAGTACAGTTCCTGCGCAGTCTCAGGAACTGGCTACGAGGCACACTGTAACTAGGATTGATGGTGGCAGCTATCAATTGGTATAAAGCTGTTATGATCAGTATTTTTAAAAAATGTTTGGAATTTAAATTGGCGTGAGACAATCTTGATCTCGAGATCTAAAAAGTGGATTTCAGAAGAGCTGAATTCATATGTCAACGAGATACCCCGATCGCTGTGATTTAAAAGCACAAAGAAATCCCTGAGGGATTCTGGGGTGCCATCCCATAGGAGAAGGATATCGTCTATATATCTGGCCCACAGTACCAATGAGGGCCTGTGTTCAGAATAGAAGACATCCTCCCCCCACTTTGCCATAAAAAGGTTGGCAAGACTGGGGGCAAATTTTGCCCCCATGGCCACACCTTTCTGCTGCAAGAAAAACTTTTGGTCAAACCAAAAATGGTTGTGCTTAGTGGTGAATTCTAATCGCTCAATAACATACTCACTTTGTTAGTAATGGAATGGTCCCTATTCAAAAAATCTGTGACCGCTTCAATACCTCTAGTGTGGGGAATACAGTTATACAATGATGCCAAGTCAGCAGTGACCATCAAAGGATCTACCTTAATCTCCACACTTTCAAGTAACTCAATGGTATCGGTCGTATCTTTGAGGTACGATGGAGTGCGTTTAACCGATGGTTGGAGATAGAAATCTATATATCTACCGATACGGGATGTTACCGAGTCGATCCCACTTATAATTGGTCGGCCCGGAGGATGGGTAGGATCCTTATGGTTCTTGGGCAGATGTTATATAATGGGGATCCCGGGTGCAGTTGCTACTAAGTAGGCCCTTTCTTTTTTGTTTAAAATCTGCTCATTGAAACCTTTTAAGACCAGTTTGTCCAATGCCTTTTTTTTTTTCTTTTTATATATATGTTGGACGGTAGGATTACTGGGAAGTTCCCTAAATGTGTCCTGGTCACTCAATATCCTGTACATTTCTTTAATGTAGTCAGGTCTGTCCTGCACGACTATACCTCCGCCCTTGTCGGCAGGACGGACTACAATGTCTTTTCTCTCGCACAGTGACTTAAACCCAGCCGTTGGAAAGGACTGGTTGTATATCTTTTTGGGAGGGAGTTTGGCTAAATCTTGTAAAACTAGATCCCTAAAGATGTTAACAGCTGGAGCTGCCGGTGCTGGGGGTCTGAATAGAGACGGGTTAGACAGCCTTGAATGTACCATACCTGACAAATTTGTGGACATCCTATAAAAAGCTGAAGATGTCAGAGGAGTTGTGTGTTTGGAGAGAAAGAGAGACAGAGCGGCCTGCTGTGTGAGAGGATCATTTGCTGGGATCGCCCATTGGATGGAGCAACCCTGTATGTTTTTGGCCCTTCATTGAGAAGCTGTGGTGTGACGGTGCTTACCATTGATTGTCAGGCTACTTACAAGCTATCCAAAGCTTGCCATCTGGTAAGCGTTTAGCACATACGGTGGTGGATCTTCTCTCAAATCGCTATTGGTGTGACCGATTTACCTCACCTTTTATTTGTTTGGATGAGTTTTTCCACTGAGTTTTCATTGTTTCCACATCTTCACTGTTGGGACTAATTTTTACTACCCTTTTATGCTGTTACCACCCTTTTTTTTTTATGTCACTTTTTTGGCACTTATATTGTTAATTATTGTTAATTTTGGTCCATCATGGACTCTTGATCCTCATTTATTTGCACCAATTTTCATACATTATATTCACTTTTTGTAGCGCTGCTGATGTTTTTATAGTTACATCTATAAAAAGGTATGAAATTTGTCAATTATAAGTGGGATAGACTTGGTAACATCCCGTATCGGTAGATATATAGATTTCTATCTCCAACCATCGGTTAAACGCACTCCATCGTACCTCAAAGATACGACTGATACCATTAGGTTACTTGAAAGTGTGGAGATTAAGGGGGATCTTTTGATGGCCACTGCTGATGTGGCGTCATTGTATACCTGTATTCCCCACACTAGAGGTATTGAAGCGGTCACAAATTTTTTGAATAGGGACCATTCCTTTACTAATAAACAAAGTGAGTACGTTAAATCAAGAGAGAAAAAATAGAGATATGTACACACCCTAAAAAGTTAACTACAGTATAATATATTGCTTAACCACTTCCTGCCCGGCCTATAGCAGAATGACGACCGGACGGTGGTACAGTTATCCTGACTAGGCGTCCTATGACGTCCTGCAGAATAACAGCCGCTGCGCGCCCATGGGGGCGCCCATCGCGGCGATCGGTGGTGCTGTGTGTCAGTCTGACACACCGCTACACCGATCTCGGTAAAGAGCCTCCGACGGAGGCTTTTTAGCATGTGATCAGCCGTGCCCAATCACGGCTGATCATGATGTAAACGGGAAAAGCCGTTGATCGGCATTTCCTCATTCGCGTCTGACCGGCACGAGTAGAGGTCAGCCGATCGGCGGCTCTCCTGATGGGGGGGGTCTGTGCTGATTGAGGTGAGGGAATCGGGAAGTGAAGTGTTGTGGCTTCACTTCCCGGTTCCCTACTGCGCACATGCGTCCTAACTGGTCCCCACTATCTCCTGGGACCTGTGTGTTTCCCAGGAGACAATGGGGTGGATGGGAAAGGGGCGTGACTCCTGTGGGAGTCTATTCCCGGAAGTGGGTGCAAATACCTTATACAGATATCTGCACCCCCCTCCCCCCTGAAAGGTGCCAAATGTGACACCAGAGGGGGGGAGGGTTCCCAAAAGCGGAGGTTCAATTTTTGTGTGAACCTCTACTTTAATCCATTTTGGAATAAGGCTGTAACATAACAAAATGTGGAAAAAGTGAAATGCTGTGAATACTTTCCGGATGCACTATAAATGGAAACCCTTTCAATTTGCTTATCTGTCCTATTGTCATACAATTCCAGCACGTTTTCTTCCCCAGCACAGAAATCATGTCAGAATCTCATCATGTCACACTACAACTGCACTTTAAAATCACTGAAAATCTCGCTGCATCAGTGTGAACCTAGCCTAAAGTCCAAACGGCCGGCTTCTGACGGACGAGCAGCCAAGCGACTCCCAATCAGCGCGCTCAGCCAATGACAGAGAGCGCTGCTCAGAGTGTTCTGGTGGGGAGGGGGGAGTTCCCCAGTCAGAACACAACAGCTCAGTGGGGAAGATCGTTGCACGAACTTTGCATCATTAGTTCGCTCTGCTGGGTTGAACGGAAAAAAAATGTGTGCTAGCCGTAAATGACCAGCTTCTGTTGGACAGACCGACATACACACGGCTAAATGTTCACGGTTTTAATTTTTCTTTTTTTTTAACCGACCGATGTCTCCCGACATTTGCCCCATGTGTACGGCGTTTTGAAGGCAGCAGAAACGCAAACAATCTATTTCTCTCCCAGCATGTACCATTTTGTTGTGAGTCAAGTATAGTCAGAGTGTCCTTCATTAGGTTGACATTTTCAGTTGATTCAGAGCTTACCAGCCTATAGGATGGACAGTACTAATAATGGTGCAAGCATTTGCCAAGTTCCAATTATTTTCTGACATAATGCTTGTATTGTATAGGCAAACATTTTCCTAAATTACATTCATTCTCATTAAAAAATATATATATTGTTTACATACAGTGGCAAGAAAAAGTATGTGAATCCCTTGGAAATACCTGATTTTCTGCAGTAATATGCCATAAGACTAGGTTCACATTTGTGCTGCTCTACAAGCCGCGTTTTGCGGGGGCACAGCAGTCTGTTCATTTGAATGGAATGCTGTGCTTCCTGAAAATGCAGGGGAAAGGTCTTTGCTCCATTTTTTGAAAACACAAGTGCTGTGCGGTTCCCAGGGCTGGAAGCTGCGATGCAGTTTGCAGTGCGTGGGGGTGCCATTAATATTAATGGCATCCCCATGCTTTTGAGCGGCAGCGTGTTCTTCTGTGAGAGTTGTTGCGACCATGGGAACAGATGCGACAAAGCGTAGGTGTAAACCTAGCCTCAAATGTGATCCGATCCTCATCTAAGTCATAACAAAAGACAGACACAATGGGGGGGGATTCAATAAAGCCTCTGCACCACTTTTTTGGGTTCAATCCCTCTTAGTAATGCATTGCACCAAATTCATGAAGCTTCTGCGACACTTTTGATTCTGACAGCAACTCGTGCACCAAATTCAGCTAGTTCTAAAATGTGTCACTTTTACATTGTGTCTCATTGAATGCGCCAAATTCAAAATAAAATAGCAACCGTTTGCATCTTACGAAAGTGGAGCTAATTAAGACCAACTCTCTTTTGGTGTACAGAGGGAAACTGGCGCAGACAGATTTTGCAAAAGTGTCTCGCATGCGTTCTAAAAATGGTTCAGTATGTGCTAAATTTTTAGTACAAGTTCTAGATGGGTACGTGAATTTTGGCACATTCTGCACCAAATTTACAACGCATAAGTGTCACTTTCACAAAATCTGTCTGCACCGGTCCTTATGAATTCCAGGTATTGTGTTTGTCAGTTGTGACTTTGAGGATCAGATCATAATTTATGGCAAAATACCAGTTCATGCCAGTGGATTCACATAGTTTTTCTTGTTGATGTCTTTGAAGCCGCAGATATTTTTTGTGCTTTTATATTGAAACCTTACAAAGAAGTCTAACCTTTTCCTTTTAGATAGATAACTTTATTGTTATGAGAACTGTGTTATTTGTTTTGTCAGGCTGGAAAATTTGATATAATTCCAACTATGATTAACATCGGATCTGGCGTTGCATTGCTTGGAGTGGTGAGTTTTTTTTTTTTGTTTTTTTTTGTTTTTTTTGTTTTTTTTTTCTCAATGCATTAAGATAAAAAACCTTCTGCCTTTACAACTCCTTTAAGTTTTACTTTGTTATGGGAAACTGATTTTCCCCAACTTCATGTTTCTTTTAAAGATGTCACTCGTTTTTGCCCTAAATGAAACTGAGTTTTCTCCATTAATGTAAAATAATGGCAACAAACAATTATACGTTCTGAGAAAAGAAAAATCAACATAGACTTACCAATTTAGGTGAAAAACGTAAAGTATGTTTCCTGGGTATTTATTTTTTCACTAGAATTTGTGTAACAAAATAAACAATAGAAATTACGATCAAAGCTTTGGATCTGTTAATGGTGGTTCACACTAGTGCGGTTACGGGCATTTTTCGGCACTGGAAGAACGCCAGTTACCACTAGGGCACATAGACGTTTCTTTTGTATTTACCCCATTAACCCTGTTCAGCACGATAAAATACAGACATACCACCATGTAGATGGGCAACCAGGTGAGGATGAATAAAATTTCGCTTTATTTTTCCAAGGAGTACACCTGTTCGAAACAAAGCCAACACTAATGTGTTTTAGCTCATCAAGACCTTAATCATAGTTGCTATGAGTAGCCTTGATAAGCTGAAACCCGTTAGTGTTGGCTCTGTTTAAAACAGGGATCTCCAAACTACGGCCCTCCAGCTGTTGTGGAACTACACGCCCCATGAGGCATTGTAAAACTTTGAAATTGTAGTTCTTGAGCAACTGGAGGGCCATAGTTTGGAGATCCCTGGTTTAAAACTCGGGGAGCTCGTGAACAGTGCACGAAGATGGCTGCGAGGTAATCCCGCTCTTCTGCTACTGACCACATCGGCCAATATAACACCGCCTGGAGAGCTTTTCATCCCAGGTTCTGTGGGAATAGCATCTTCTGCATCCCAGATAGGCTCGGAGCTTCACCGCGAAGCATGCCGCTCGCACGAAATCTGCAGCCTTCCCGCCAGACGTCCCGCTGGAGACACCTGCCTCTGACATGAAGCCCTCACCCCCACCTCTATCGGGTGAGCCAGATGCCTACTCGGATGCAGAGAGCCTGCATGGGGTCCAGCTGCCATAGCCAACAGCAACGTTGAGAGATGCGGACCTGCTGGCTCGTTTTTAAAACTATGCTCCATGGCAAGTTATATGCTGCCATCTCAAATCTGGCAGACACGCCTCACAAAAGAGTTCCAGGAGCTGGGCAACCACACAAGTGCCTTAGATGACAAAATGGATGCTTCTGTGGCTGTAATAGACCACCATGAACAGGATTTGCAGGACATTCGTAAGGAACTAGATGCAGCCCTTTTAAAATTGGAGGATTATGAGGATAGGTCCCGCCGGGTGAATCTCCGCGTACGGGGGCCTCCCAGAAACCATTGTGGATCTGACCTCCACTGCCACCGCCCTGTTCCAGGAACGGATTCCAGCCATCCCCATAGAGCGCATGGAGTTCGATCGTATCCACAGAGCTCTGGGGCCAAAGAGAGAGGAGGCCCCCCCCCCCCCCCCCCCCGGGACATTATCAAGTTCACATACTTTCACACTAAGGAGACCCTCCTTAAGGCAGCACATGACAAGCCTGATTTATGCTTCCATGGGCACAAGTACCAGCTCTTCACGGACCTGGCACCCTCTACAGTACAAAAGCGGCGACAGATGAAGCCTTTCACCTCAGTTTTGATGGACCATCATATTAAGTATGCTTGGGGCTTCCCCTTCCACCTCATGTTCACTTACCAAGGGCGGAGCCACACTATTCGCAACGTGGAGGATGCCCAGGTGACCTTTGAGGCACTTCACCTGATGTCCTCTCCAGATGCCTTTAACAGCCAGGTGAGGACCTCGGGCCCCCAGCCTTCTTCCAAGCAATTGGGTCGCATGTGGGCGTTAGTAGTTGGCAGCCGTAAACACGCCCTCCCTAGCACCCCACTTTCAAGATCCCCTCGCTCCGACCCAGGATGAATGATGGAATGGATGAGCCTGCTTGCTACTTCTCTTCTGTGAAGCTGAGACTTACTCGCTTTCCGGATGTAGTTTACCCCTGATGGATAGATGGTCCCTGCCTGATTTGTAATGACTGTTTGTTTTTATATACTGTACTGTATACTATATACACTGTTGACCAATTCAGCATGTCCACCTAATATTCCTCTGTTGGCCTGTTGTTTTCCTAGTGGACTGGTCCTCCCAGGAATAGAGTTTTTACTCAGGTCCTCACTGTGATGAATCTGGGGTCTTGACTTGGGCCTTATTGCTACCTTTACGTCCTGGCTCCGGGCGCCTGGGAGGTCAGGTGGGAGTTGATACCACAGTGGCACCTGAGCCTCTTTGGAGGCCTGAGCCAAGAACGATTGCATGCACTACTTCTATATGATATACATTTGTTAACCAAAAGACTTGCTGTTCTTCCCAATCCCTCCATTTCTCCCCCCCATCTTCTCCCACACTCTACCCCCCCTTCCTTTTTCCCTTTCCTTTTGATACCAGTATTGTGTCCATATCAATGGTCTTCCAGATGGATCGTCCCGGGGTAATGCCTTGTGCTACAGTTGGCCCTCTCCCCCTGTCGGGGGTAGTTTTAGTTACAGGAGGTTTTGTGGAGCTAAATGGGAGCTACAGCTGAGGACCCTTTTTATTAGCGACCTCCCTCCGGCGTTCCCCCGACTGGGGATGCCTGACCGGAGATGCTAAATTGTGTTGCATTATATCATGTCTATTCTGGTATAGTGTCCTGAGTTTTTGTTTTTTTTTTATCTGGCCTGCGCAATTTTCTATGATACGTTTTCTGTCTCTCCCATGATGGCTCGCAATGCGTTGAAACTTTTCTCACAAAATATCTATGGGTTTAATTCCCCTATCAAACGATCAAAAGTTTTCCGCCACTTAAAATCTCAATCCATAGATGTAGTTTGTCTGCAGGAAACCAGGTTCTCACAATCCTCATGTCCCAGGTATCTGTCCTCCCATTTTCCAGTGCTTTTACATGGCCTCTGCCTCAGAAACACAGAGGGGTGCTGATGGTGTTCCGGCATAATCTCCCATTCCACTTCTCTATGGAGATAGCTGACCCCACGGGTAGATATTTGGGATCAAGAGGTCACCTTGGTGGGTTATTAGGCTCGATTCACACTAATGCGTTTTTTGAAGCATTTTGCAGAAATGCAGGGAAATTTTTTTTAACATGGGTTCCTATGGAACATGTTCACATCAATGCATTTTTGTGCCTCTGCGTTTTTGGAAAGGATCGGGGACTTTTTCCCCCACAAAATGCAGCGTTTTGCATGTAATAGAATTCAATGGACCCGCATCTAATACGCAAGTACCGCATTTTTATCGTGATTTTGCAGCATTTTGCGTTTATTTTTTTTATAATTTCATTTTTTTTTTTTCATCAGCTGTCAACTGGCTTCCCGCTCAATGGCTCAATGTAAAAAAAAAAAAAAAATGCCGGCTAAAAAAAAAAAATTGTGTAGTAAAAAAAAAAAAAAAAAATGGCGTGGAGTCCTCCCCCAGGTCCATGCCAGGCCCTTGGGTCTAGTATGGATTCAGAGGGGACCCCCACACCGAAATTAAAAAAAAAGAAAACTGGCGTGGGGGTCCCCCCAAAATCCATACCAGACCCTTATCTGAGCATGCAGCCCGGCAGGTTAGGAAAGAGGACGAGCGAGCGCGCCCCCCCCCCAAACCATACCAGGCCGCATGCCCTCAACATGGGGGGATGGGATGGGCTCTGTGTCCCCCACCCCAAAGCACCTTTCCCCCATGTTGATGGGGATAAGGGCCTCTTCCCGACAATCCTTGCCCAGGGGTTGTCGGGGTTAAAGGGGCTTCCAGATTCTGATAAGCCCCCTTTTAACAAGGGGGCCCCCAGATCCAGGCCCCCCCATGTGAATGAGTAGAGGTACATTGTACCCCTACCCATTCACTAAAAAAAAGTAGTGTAGTGTTAAATACAGTAGACAGTTTTTGACAAGTCTTTTATTAAAAATCTTCTTCTCCACTTCTTCCTCCGGTCTTCCTCCATCTTCTCCTGCATCTTCATCCTCCTGGTCTTCTTCTCCCCCTGCTTCTTCTTCCGCTCTTCTGTATTCTTTGTCCGGTGTTGTTCTTCCTCTGTCGCTGCTCCCGCCGACGACCCTCCTCAGATGCTGCGTCATGCTGATCTGTCCTCTGTCTTCCTCTGTCGCTGCTCCCGCCGACGACCCTCCTCAGATGCTGCGTCATGCTGATCTGCGCCGATGTCCTGCATTTCTTAAATAACGATGGGGGGCGTGACAACCTGATTACGTCATCCAGAGGCCATGCCCCCTTGTGACGTCACGGACCCAGCATGCCCTGAGCGGTGACCTCACAAGGGGGGATGGCCTCTGGATGGCGTAATCCGATTCACGCCCCCATCGTTGTTTAAGAAATGCAGGACATTGGTGCCGACAGATCAGCGGGATGCAGCATCGGAGGAGGGTCGTCGGTGGGAGCAGCGACAGAGGAAGAACAACACCGCACAAAGAAGACAGAAGAAGAGCGGTAGAAGGAGAAGATTGGAGGATGAAGATGAGGGAGAAGATGGAGGAAGACCGGAGGAAGAAGCGGAGAAGAAGAAGATTTTTAATGAAAGACTTGTCTTGTCTTTTTAACACTACACTACTTTATTTTTTTTATTTTTTTTTTAGTGAATGGGTACGGGATACAATGTACCCCATACTCATTCACATGGGGGGGTTGGGATCTGGGGGCCCCCTTGTTAAAGGTGGCTTCCAGATTCCAACAAGCCCCCTGCCCGCAGAGGCCCTTGTCCCCATCAACATGGAGGCAAGGTGCTTTGGGGTGGGGGGGCACAGAGCCCCCCCACCCCAAAGCACCCATCCCCCAATGTTGAGGGCATGAGGCCTGGTATGGTTCAGGAGGGGGGGCGCTCGCTCGTCCCCTCCCTTTCCTGACCTGCTGGGCTGCATGCTCGGATAAGGGTCTGGTATGGATTTTGGGTGGGCCCCCACGCTTTTTTTTTTCTTTTTTATATTGAGTGGGCCTCCCCCCGGCCCCCTCCTTAGCAACCAGCTATATACAGTGTAAAAAAAAAAAACGCAAATCACAGTAAAATGGATGTAAAAACGCGTGTCCACAGAACATGGCAAGCACCGCAAAAAGCACTGCAGAAAAGCTCAAAAGCAACATGCATAGATGTGCATCGAGCCTTACGCCCCTAACAAATTTCAGCAGAGATTTTTCTCACACTTGCTTCAAGTGGTTACCAGCCACCAGAAGAGCCTGTTTATTCTGATGGGGGACTCAAACTCTGTCTTCATTTCTACTCTGGACAGACGTAGCTCCAAGGAAGTCCCTCCATCCCTCGTTGCCTCTCAAGAACTAGCATTGTGCACTCTCTTGCATTCATATGGCCTGGTGGATGTTTGGCACGAGCGACATCCTTCTACTCTAATCCTCGTCAGAGTTTTTTTGCAGAATAGACCATGTGTTTCTGCAACTTTGCTCTCTGCTGTTGGTGAACAAGATTATTATTTTCACCTCTCTGTGGGTTGACCATGATTCTTTGGTTTTTGGAATCTCCCTCACCGGATTGATCTATCCAGCCTATCTTTTGCGGATTAATGAATCCCTCTTAACTACCCAGGATACATGTGTTCAGGTGCAAACGCACATTCAAACCTCTACTGAAAATATAGGGTTTGTTGAATCTCCTGTCGCCTTATGGGAAGTCCACAAGGCTACAGTCGGGACATTTGATTCAGATTGCATCCTGTAAGAAACGCGCCAGGGAGCAACGTGCCCGGGAATTGTCCTCCCTGTTGGAGGTAGCAGACGCAACCTGGAAAGCACACCCGACGGTGACAAAGGCCCATGACAATCTGGCCACTGAGCTGGATCTGCTCTCCTCTGCCCAGGCTGAAAAGGCTTTGCACTGGAGCAAATATAAATTTTATAGTAGTGCAAACAAACCTGGTCCTATGTTGGCCAGGAATCTTAATTCAGTGGGGCGCTCATGTAAGCCAGTTCGGCTACAGGTAAGGGGAGGTGGATTCACCTCAGACCCTTCTAAAAGAGTCTCTAGTTTTGCCTCCTTTTTGTCATTCCTATACAACAGATCCGCCTCTTTTGATCTGGGCAAGGCTGAGAGCTTTTTCCAAACACTTAGCCTTCCTTTGCTGTCCTTGATGGCCAAAGACACCCTGAACACACCTATTTCTGAGCCGGAGGTTGCCCAAGCTATCAAATCTTTTAAGCCATCCAAAGCCCCACGTCCGGATGGCTTCACCAGACTGTATTACAAAACATTCACAACCTTACTCACGCCTTACCTGACCTCTTTTTTTCAATTCCTGGCGTGATGGCACAAGGCCTTCACCAGACTCGCTTAAGGCCCACATTTCTATGATTCCCAAGTCAACTAAGGAGGCCACTAACCCACAATCTTTTCATCCTATTTCTCTGTACAATGTGGACCTGAAGGTTTTGGGAAAAATTTTAAGCACACAAGTCACAATAAATACCTTCAGGCCCTCATTCGCAGGGACCAGGTGGGCTTTGTGCTCGGTTGTCAGGCAGGAGATGACGTCCGCAAAGCAATCCACCTTATCCATATCCTCCAGCGTAAAATCCCAGGTTTTTTTACTCACCTTTGATATTTACAAAGCGTTCGATTCGCTTTCTTGGGACTACCTCCAATATGTTCTGACTCGGTGGGAATTTGGGACACACTTCTTATTGTGGATTCAAGCCCTATATTCATCGGCATCTTTAAAATATTCAGGCTTTATCTCCGACTTAATTCCTATATTTTGGGGTACTTGGCAGGGCTGCCCCCTGTCCCCAGCGCTTTTTATCTAAAAAGCGCTGGAGCCATTGGCGGCGATCAGGGCCAACATTGACATTTCAAGAGTGCCCCATGCTGGAGCCCAGTATAAAGCCAAATTTTTTGCACATGACGTGCTTCTGCTTCTGTCAAACCCACTCATCTACCTTCCCAACCTGCAACTTGTATTAGACGGATTTTCAGCCATCTCCAGGCCTTCAAATCAACCCCTCCAAAACCACAGCGCTGAACCTCAACCCCCCTGCTGATGTGGAGCATCGTCTTCAGGAAAATTTCCCATATTGTTGGGTATCTCATTGGATTGAATATTTAGGCATCAAACTGATGTCTTCTTACTCTTTCTTGTTCTCCGCCAACTACTACCCCTTGTTGCGTGCCTTGACCACTCTCATTGATTTGTGGCAATTTCCCACCCTTTCATGTATAGGAAGAATCTCTGCAGTCAAAATGATGATCCTACCCCAAGTTCTCTATTACTTTACCAGTTAGAGTACCCTCTTTATTCAACTTTTGCAAAATCGGATTCTCCAATTTATTTGGGCGCAGAAACGTCCCAGAGTCCCTCTGTTTTATTCTTTATACCCATAGGCTCCAAGGAGGCTTGGGGGTCCCCAATGTCTCTAAGTATTATAGAGATTTCTGTTGACTATGCTCCACACAGCTACGGATTTTCCTCTTTGGGTGTTACTTGAATTGCCCAACTGCGACCTGTCCTCGCTCCAAGCTCTGCTCTGATAAATTGCGCCCCCCCCCCCCTCAGCCCCGTGCTGTTGCATGGCCTGCAGATTTGGGACTCAGTTCGCTATTCTGGTAATTTGATGTCCTACTCCTTTTTACCACTACTTCCTATCACTCGCAATCCTCTTTTCCCTCCAGGCCTTGAGGAGCCTCAGGCATTCTCTTGGTGGCTCTCACGGCTACACGACTTTCTTTCCTCTTACTCCTTTCTATCCTGGGAGACCATCCGAGAAACACATGACGCACCGGCCAGAGAACATTATCGCTTCTGCCAATTGAAACACTGGATCGCTGCCCTGCGCCGCACATCATCTTGCCCATTATAAAAGACTTTTTTTGAACATGCATGTTGGCACGCCCCTGGGTCCCTTGGCCTCATTTTGGCTATCTATGCATCTTTGAATGGACGTCCAACATCAGCACCCCTCTCCTATATGGCCCAATGGGAAAGGGACCTCCAGTCCCCCATAGACTTAGAAGACTGGAGTAAGGCCTTGAAAATAGTGGTCAAATGCTCATTTGACATACAAACACCCTAGAAGCAGCATATAAGCTCCTATTCTGATGGTACTGGGTCCGGCCCGGCATCTAACAGTCCGTAGGGACGCTAAGTTAGGCCTATTACATTATCCAATGTCTGGTTTATATGCTCCACAGCAGAAGCTGGCTACATATCTCTTTATAGCGACTATAGCTCAAGCCTGGAAGACCCAATGCGTAGCTTTCCAGGGGGTGAGGACACGTATGACTGCTGTGTTGCTTCAGGAATGAATGTCCAGTATTGTGAATTAACTCACAGGCCAACGTTCTCAAAATTTTGGAACCATGGATCTCTTAGGAGTTCCCCTCATTCCAAGTGTCCTGTTTGGGCCTTGTCTGATTCCTACCTGTGGGGCTCCTGAGTCCGAGTTCTCCCTTTCCCCCCTTTCCCCCCCCCCCCCTTCTCCTATCTATGACCCTCTCTCTACCTTTTCTCTCGCTTTCTTACTAGTTTCTCACTATCTTGGTTCATGCCGTCGCCTCATATGGAGGTTGAGTTGCAGAAAAAGAGCCTCCCCTTCGGTGACAATTTTTGGGGACATGGAATTTTATGCAGTATTAATTTTTTGATACCATCCCCTATTTTCACTGTTATAGTATAATTGTCAACAATATTGCTTATTGTTAATGTTTTACCCTATTTCTAGCGTGGTGGAGACCACAAGTCAGGCACAGTGATTTAAAATGGAGAGCTCTTGCCATCCCTGTTTTCTGTGATTGAGTTGCAATGCCATTATCTTGCATGTGTGTGTATAGACACGCTGTGTCTTATTGAAGCACATTGGATGGCACCGCAGGTCACTGCACAGCAGCACAACACATCGCGCTGCTGAGTGTTTACATGAATGAAATTTCACTTTGTACACTTAAAATAAAGATGGCAAAAGGAGAAGGGGGGGCCTATGTGATACAGTAAAACGTACATCGCACTGCCCCTTACCACCGGCTCACTGCAGCCAAAATGGACAGCTGCGTGCACGCTAAACTGTGCTAGTTTAGTGTATGGGCAGTGTGAACGGGCCCAAAGAGCTCTGCATAAGATGCCAAAAATATTTAGCAGTTGGTCTGAGGGCTAAATAACTGTGTGAGACGCTTCTGGTGAATGCTGCCACACTCTCTAGCTCCCAGGCTGCAGGCTAGTTCCAGGAATGGTAATCTGAATCTATTCAGCTTCACTTAAAGTGACACTAAACGATAGCCTTTGTCTCTGAAAATAATCTATACACCTCTACTACTTAACAGCCTTGTGGTCTGTTTCATGAAATTTGTTTTTCTTGCTTCCTTCTGATTTCCTTTGTGAGCTCCCAAACCTTTGCCATAAATTCTGTTTGTTTGGAATGAGCAGTGCATGTCATTTTGTGGTTATGTACACTACTCTATGCACACTACATATACCATAGTCCCAATCCATGTTGGGAGCGAGAGATGGTGGCTACACTCCTATATATACATAAAGAATGAATGTACAGCCATGGGCAAAAGTTTTCAGAATGACACACAAAATAAATTTTCATAGTCTGCTGCTTCAGTGTTTTTAGATGTTTTTGTCGGATGTTACTATGGTTTACTGAAGTATAATTACAAGCATTTCATAAGTGTCAAAGGCTTTTATTGATAATTATATTAAGTTTATGCAAAGAGTCAATATTTGCAGTGTTGACCCTTCTTTTTCAAGACCTCTGCAATTCACACTGGCATGCTGTCAATCAACTTCTGGACCACATCCTGACTGATGGCAGCCCATTTTTGCACAATCGATGCTTGGTATTTGTCAGAATGTGTGGGGTTTTTTTTGTTTTTTTTTTTTTTTTTTTTTCACCCGCCTCTTGCTAATGGTGGCAGGTGACATGGCAAGTGACAATCTGCAAATGGTGGCAAGTGACAATCTGCAAAATGGTGGCAGGTGATGTGGCAAGTGACACGCCCAGGGCGCCCACTGATTCTGCATTATGGTGAGTTGAACTACTTCATTATATATAACAATAGAAACATGCGCTTCGATCACCCTGACACCATATCAACCATGGTGCCATGATTGAAACGCCAACACCAGCCTTCCTTTGCCCGAAAAAAATTGCTTACCACCGGTGTGAGCCCGCCCCCCAGGTTAGACCTAGCAGCGCCCCTGGTTAGAACCATCACCAATATGCCCAGATGGGCGATTAGACATATCACCGCGTGCATTACTTTTCCCATAGTTGCCAGATGACCCAGAAGAGGGAATAATAGAGGAAGAAGTGGATTGCAGCATGCGTTTTTTATGCAGAGTTGAGTCATCACTCGATAAAGAACATTTTGTTTGTTTGTTTCCCATTTCTGGTACGATTCTGTGAGGAGGAAAAAAATTGAAGAGTTTAATAGAGCAATTCAATCCTCTCTTATTAGAGGACTTCTCCATTCCCTTAGCTCTTTGGTTATAAGAACGATTCCCTTGTTGCCATTTTGTATGCTTTCCCTTCTTGGAAGGCTGTCTTATCCCTCCAAAATTTTCTCTTTTACTCCCACAGTATCATGTGTGATTTGTTCTAAATGGTTTTTGATTTTTATCTTCTTGATCCTTAAAGACTTTGAAAAGGTTACAATTTCGTGTAAATTATATCAATAACTTTATCTAACGTAGATCTATGTATACGATACTCCTCTGAGGAGTTTCATCATTGTTCTTGTGCACATTTGCAGATTGTTTTCCCATCTTTTTTTATTAGTTATCGATTTTGCCTTTTGGCAAAGTGCTCCATCAGGCTGGAAAAGGCATTGTTTGTCACCAAACTGTTCTTGGATGGTTGGGAGAAGTTGCTCTCTGAGGATGTTTTTGTACCATCCTTTATTCATGGCTGTGTTCTTAGGCAAAATTGTGAGTGAGCCCACTGCCTTGGCTGAGACGAAACCGCACACATGAATGGTCTCAGATGCTTTACTGTTGGCATGACACAGGACTGATGGTAGCGCTCACCTTTTTCTTCTCCAGACAGGCTTTTTTTTTCCGGATGCCCCAAACAATCGGAAAGGGGATTCATCAGAGAATTACTTTACCCCAGTCCTCAGCAGCCCAATTCCTGTACCTTTTGCAGAATATCAGTCTGTCCCTGATGTGTTTCCTGGGTAGAAGTGGCTTCTTTGCTGCCCTTCTGGACACCAGGCCATCTTCTAAAAGTCTTTGCTTCACTGTGCGTGCAAATGCACTCACACCTGCCTGCTGCCATTCCTGAGCAAGCTCTGCACTGGTGGTGCTCCGATCCCACAGCTGAATCAACTGTAGGAGATGGTCCTGGCGCTTGCTGGACTTTATTGGGAGCCCTGAAGCCGCCTTCACAACAATTGAACCTCTCTCTTAAGTGCAATCTCAGTAGCAGCAATATTCTTGCCTGTGAATCTCTTTTTGTGCAAAGCAATGATGACTGCACATGTTTCCTTGCAGGTAATCACGGTTAACAGAGGAAGAACAATGATTTCAATAGCCACCCTCCTTTTTTAAAGCTTCCAGTCTGTTATTCTAACTCAATCAGGATTACAGAGTGATTTCCAGCCTTGTCCTTGTCAACACTGATACCTGGTTTAATGAAAGAATCACTGACATGTCAGCTGGTCCTTTTGTGGCAGGGCTAAAATGCAGTGGGAATGTTGTTTGTTTTTTTTTTTTTTTAAGGGTGGGGGAATTAAATTCATTTTCATGGCAAAGAGGGACTTTGCAATTAATAGCAATTCATCTGATCACTCTCCATAACATTCTGGAGTATATGCAAATTGCCATCATAAAAACTGAGGCAGCAGACTTTGTGAAAATTAATATTTGTGTCATTCAGAACAGAAAGTCAGATCACAAAAGCAAAAAGAATTTGGAGATCCGGAGGAGGATGAGAGCAATAGAAGATACTTCTAAACACCCCCCAAAAAAATACATACTTGAATAGAATTTTTTTTAATTTTTTTTTTAAACCAGTTTTTAATGTCACTTTTAAGTGATATCTAGTGTATTTAGTATGCAGCATGGGATGAATTGAACAAACTACCTTTTTTTTTTTTTTTTTTTTTTTTTTCTTTTTTTTAAAATAATTTTGTTTTCTGTTTCTGTTTAGGCCACTGTGTTATGTGATATCATTGTCTTCCACTTCTTTAAGAAAAGGCATTACTACAGAGAGAAAAAATACAAACATGTAGAGGATTATGAGGAGTTGGTAAGAACCTTTCTTTTCCTAACTTATTTTTCTTTTGCCTTGATATTTGATCATACTTCTAATGATCTCAGACTACCATAGAGACGCTGCTCCCTAGTCTTTACTACCCAAGACCCCACACCTTCCTTACTGGCCGAAGGCTTGGCTGATAACTGAGACACTGGTCGTCAGTCCTAATACCTAATATACACTCATTGGCCACTCTATTAGGTACACCTGTTCATTTGCTTGGTAACACAATTTTCTAATCAGCCAATCACATGGCAGCAACTCAATGCATTTAGGCAGCTAGATGAGATGAAGACAACGTGCTAAAGTTCAAACCGAGCATCAGAATTGGGAAGAAAGGGGATTTAAGTGACTTTGAACGTGGCATTTTTATTGGTGCCAGATGGGCTGGTCTGAGTATTTCAAAAACTGCTGATCTACTGGGATTTTCATGCACAACCATCTCTAGGGTTAACAGAGAAAATATCCAGTGAATGGCAGTTGTGTGGACGAAAATGCCTTGTTAGAGGAGTATGGGCAGACTGGTTTGAGACGATACCACAAATAACCACTCGTTACAACCAAGGTATGCAAAATACCATCTCTGAACTCATAACACATGGAACCTTGAAGCAGATGGGCTACAGCAGCAGAAGACCACACCAGGTGCCACTCCTGTCAGCTAAGAACAGGAAACTGCAGCTACAATTCACACAGGCTCACCACAATTAGACAATAGAAGATTGGAAAAGCATTGCCTGGTCTGATGAGTCTCTATTTCAGCTGCGACATTCAGATGGTAGGGTCAGAATTTGGCGTAAACATGAAAGCATGGATCCATCCTGCCTTGTGTCAAGGGTTCAGACGACTTGTGGTGGTGTTAAAGGTGTGGGGGATATTTTCTTGGTACGTTTTGGGCCCCTTAGTACCAATTGAGCATTTGTTTAAAAGCCACTGCATACCTGAGTATTGTTGCTGACCATGTCCATCCCCTTATGACTATAATGTACCCATCTTCTGATGGCTACTTCCAGCAGGATAATGCACCATCCTAAACTGATATCTTGAACATGACAATGAGTTTGCTGTACTTCAATGGCCTCCACATTCACCAGAGCTTAATCCAAGCGAGCACCTTTGGGATGTGGTGGAACGGGAGATTCGCATCATGGATGTGCAGCCGACAAATCTGCAGCAACTGCGTGATGCTATCATGTCAAAATAGACCAAAATCTCTGAGGAATGTTTCCAACACCTTGTTGAATCTATGCCACAAAGAATTAAGGCCAGAGGGGGTCCAACCCAGTACTAGTAAGGGTGTACCTAATAATAAAGTGGCCGGTGAGTGTACATTCCTATGGAAAATCCACTTGAGCTGTACAGAAATATATCATCATGCTCCCTCTTAATAATTCTCCATAAGAACATATAAAAAAATGACACAAGTAGCTTGACAATGCACCCCATGCAACATGGAGAAGTCTGCATGAGCGATGTAGTTAAATGGCCATGTTTAGTAGATATTGTATTTTCAAACATACACTCTCAGCACTTGAAAATCTACATTTTGAAATGTGGAGATAAATCCTATTTGTTACTTTAGTGCACCCTTGTTTGCCATTTATACAAAAATTATTTTGAAGTATATTGGCGTTCTGGGAACACCATTTTGAAATCAAATTGAAGGTGTCCAGTGACTCAATATAGCGCTCCCCTCCACAGCAGTGTCCTGTCTATTATGACATATCCCAACCCCCAGACACCTTTTGTTTACTTGACTTTCAGCTTCCTTTACGCTTTCTAGGACCACACACACTCCCGACCCCTCCACTGGCTGCCTTTCCACCTATCAGTCAAAAGAGCAGACAATGGCTAAGACCTCTGACTGACAGCTGGTGCACCCCAAGCATGAAACTGGTCAGAGGCAGCAGATATCAGGAAAGGTAAATGGAGTAAAACTCCATCTTGAATAAGAAATGCAGTCGTTCTTGGGTGGCATTATCAGAGCGCTGATTGTTTGTACACATCACTTGAAGTTGTTATTTAGGGTTGAACTACAGGCAGGTGTTAGTAAAAAGAAAACAATTTAAGCAAGCTATACACTTAAAAATGGTCCTCCATTGTAAGTTGAAGTCGGGAACCAGGTGAGTATTGATAAAGTCCATCTTTATTCAATCCAAAAGAGTACATGCGTTCCAAAATAAAACCAACACTGACATGTTTCAGCCCACAGGTGCCTTAAAGGTTGATTAAGGCCCTTGTGGGCTGAAATATGTCATTGTTGGCTCTATTTTGGAACATACATCGGGTAAAAATAAGTATTGAACACATCACCGATTTTCTAGGTAAATATATTTCTAAAGATGCTATTGACATGAAATGTTCACCACATGTCGGTAACAACACATGCAATTCATACATGCACAGAAGCCATAACCAATAAATTCAAAAATGAAGTTATGTGTAAAAAAAAAAAGGAATGACTCAGGGAAAAAGTATTGAACACATGAAGAAAGGGAGGTGCAAAAAGGCATGGGAAGCCAAGATGCCAGCTGAAATCTATCAGTAATTAGAAAGCAATCCTGCCCCTTGTCGGTGCAAATTAATATCAGCTGGTTCAGTCTCAACTGATGGCCTGTAAAAAGGTGTCACACGAGAAACATTTCATGATGGGTAAAAGCAAAGAGCTCACTTAAGACACTCACAACCTTATTGTTGTAAAATATACTGATAGTATTGGTTACAGGAGGATTTCTAAACTTCTGAATGTTCCAGTGAGCACTGTTGGGGCCATAATCTGGAAGTGGAAAAGGACATAATTTTACCATAATATGGCGCACAACCAGGTGCTATTCGCACGATTTCTGACATAGGAGTTTAAAGAATTATCAGAACAGTTGTACAAGAGCCAAGGACCACTTCAGAAAGATCTGGAATTAGCAGGTACAATTGTTTCAAAGAAAACAATAAGTAATGCGCTTAACCACTATGGCCTGTATGCACACTCACCATGTAAGACTCCATTGCTAAAGAAAAAGCATGTTTAAGGTCATTTAAAATGTGCTGCACAACATTTAGACAAGCCTGTGAACTACTGGAAGAAAAAAGTCTGGTCAGATGAGACCAAAATTGTAATCTTTTGGATGCCATAATACACACCATGTTTGGAGGTCAAATGGCACTGCACATCACCCCAAAAACACCCCAATACCAACAGTGAAGTTATGAGGTGGGAAAATCATGATGTGGGGCTGTTTTTCATTGAAGGAAGGAGGAATGGAAAAATGTACCAAGACATTCTTAATAAAAAAAATGTTGCTGCCATCTACTAGGGTGATGATCAAACAAGGGTGGACATTTCAGCAAGACAATGATCCCAAACAAAAAGCCAAGGAAACTCTCTCAATTGGTTTCAAAGAAATAGAAAATAAAGCTGCTATAATGGCACAGCCAGTCACCTGACTTGAATCCAGGGGCGTACCTAGAGCAGAGCATTTGGCACCCGGGGCGGATCCTGTATCTTACACCCCCCCCCCCTCCCCAATGTGGCACCCCATTCACAGATCATGCCTGTACGCCCTCAACCCACCCACACACCTATACGCCCTCAACCCACCCACACACCTGTACGCACTCGGCCCCCCTTCATACGTGTACGCACTCGCCCCCCCCACACACACCTGTACGCACTCGGCCCCCCACACACACCTGTACGCACTCGGCCCCCCACACATACCTGTACGCACTCGCCCCCCCTCATACCTGTACGCACTCGCCCCCCCTCATACCTGTACGCACTCGCCCCCCCTCATACCTGTACGCACTCGCCCCCCCCTCATACCTGTACGCACTCTCCCCCCCTCATACCTGTACGCACTCGCCCCCCCCCATACCTGTACGCACTCGGGGCCCCTCATACCTGTACGCACTCGCCCCCCCCTCATACCTGTACGCACTCGCCCCCCCCCATACCTGTACGCACTCGGGGCCCCCCTCATACCTGTATGCACTCGGGGGCCCCCCTCATACCTGTACGCACTCGGGGGGCCCCCCTCATACCTGTACGCACTCGGGGGGGCCCCCCTCATACCTGTACGCACTCAGGGGGCCCCCCCTCATACCTGTACGCACTCGGGGGGCCCCCCCTCATACCTGTACGCACTCGGGGGGCCCCCCCTCATACCTGTACGCACTCGGGGGGCCCCCCCTCATACCTGTACGCACTCGGGGGGGCCCCCCCCTCATACCTGTACGCACTCGGGGGGGCCCCCCCCCTCATACCTGTACGCACTCGGGGGGGCCCCCCTCATACCTGTACGCACTCGGGGGGGCCCCCCCTCATACCTGTACGCACTCGGGGGGGCCCCCCCCTCATACCTGTACGCACTCGGGGGGGCCCCCCCTCATACCTGTACGCACTCGGGGGGGCCCCCCCCCTCATACCTGTACGCACTCGGGGCCCCCCCTCATACCTGTACGCACTCGGGGCCCCCCCTCATACCTGTACGCACTCGGGGGCCCCCCCCTCATACCTGTACGCACTCGGGGCCCCCCCCTCATACCTGTACGCCCTCTGCTGCCCCCTCACACCCGTAGACACTCTGTTGCCCCCTCACACCCGTAGACACTCTGCTGCCCCCCTGTACACAGCCTCCTCCTTTCACTTGTACTCACAGCCCTCACTTATAAGGTGGTCTTCCTTGTCCCAGGTCTTGATTCCACATGTCCCTGTGAAAATACAGTACGGACAGTAACATGAGGGGGGCACATACATGAAGCAGCCAGAGGTGGCAGTATAGAGCTCGATATGGGCTCAATGACAGACCAGCCGACTCGCACCAAACACAAAGAGCCAGCACAGCTACAGAGCAGACAGCACCTCTTTCACCCGCCACTGCCTTGTTCCAGCTCTGATAGCCGGCCTGACACCCCCCCCAAATGTATGGCACCTGGGGGGGACCAAAACCCCCCCCCCCCCCCCCCATAGTTAAGCCACGGCTTGATTCCAATAAAAAAAAAATCTTTGGAAAGAACTAAAGATCAGAGTTCATAGACGAGTCCCACAGAACTTTCAAGATTTGAAGACTATGTGAAAGATTGGGCCAAAATCACACCTGAGCAATGCATGTGACTAGTTTCTCCATACAGGAGGCGTCTTGAAGCTATAATTACCAACAGAGAATTTTGTATAAAGTATTAAATACATTAAATTTCAGTTAGCGTGTTCAATACTTTTTCCCTGCATCATTCCATTTTATTACACATAACCTGATTTCTGAACGTATTTGTTTTGGTTTCTTTGTATGTATGGATTGTATGGGTTGTTACTGACATGTGGTTAATATTTCATGTCAATAGCACCTTTTAGAAATATATTTACCTAGAAAAATGGTGACATGTTCAATACTTATTTTACCCGCTGTATGTTCTCCTTTGGATTGAATAAAGATTGATTGATTTTATCAATACTCACCTGGTTGCCAACTTCATCTTACATTGGAGGACTTTTGTGTGTGGATCGGAGACTGCTTGTCAGGAGCGGTGAGTGAAGAGAGTTCTAGCCCATCCTATATCTGCAATTGGGTTGTTGTATCAGTACTTTACCTGATTAGCACAAGGTGCCAGTTGGGGCTCTGCTACTTTGCATAGCACTACCAATCAACACCATGAACGTGCTTACAGAAGGAGAGGGCAGAGAGATGAACTCATCAGTGGACTTTTGCTTCATTGTCCAGTGACAGGCTGGAGCCGATTGATGACCAAGTATAGAAAAATGACTCTGCTGTTTGCGGTTTGGTAGAAGTGCCTGGATCACAAGACCAGCTGAACACAATTGTGTATATGACAGTAAGGTATGTAAGGTTAGCTAGCTATCTGTTTGTTTGCAGTTCATCTTCAAAGAGTCAAATGAAAGCAAGCCAGCCACAAATAATAAGATACAAATGAATAGCCCATTAGGACTGATTTACACACAACTGAAAAAAATGCAGTGTTTTTTTTTTTTTAAGCTGTACAGCATTTTTTACAGGTCTGAACAGAGGTGTATTGTTTTCCATGGGTCCATGCACACAGCTGTGTAGAGATCAGTAAGTTTGCTCTGCATTCAGATACCCATACAGCTCAAAGATAAAATAAAACCGCTTTTGCTGCAAAGTTCAGCTTCAATACAGAGTTTTTTGTCCACACTACTTTTTATGCCACTAGATGTTCCCAGTCTGATGGCCAGCATAATTCAACCCACTTCCTCTGAGCCCAGGTTTCCTGGACCCACGTCAGCCTTTTAACTGTACAGTAAAATCAGAAGCAGCACAGTGATGAGCTCATCTTTCTGCCAATCTGCTGTCTCTTCTTATGCATGTTTCTTGTCAGCACATGAACTGATTGACTGCTGCTTTCCCTTCTCCATTCTGAGCACTGCTCAACAGGGACTGCTAGAGGCCAATACCAAGTCAAATTCATGTACCTACACTACTTGCATGCGTATACTTACCTACAATACCATTGCACAGAGCGGCCCCCAAACCTCTTCTCAGGTTCCCTGCCGACGCTCATGGCTCCTCCTCTTCTCCATTATAGGGAACCGCACCTCCTGACCCGGGTTATGTGCATCTATTGACAAGCCTATTGTGGCTCAGCCACGCTCTCTGCTCAAAAGATTTGATTGACAGCAGCAGAAGCCAATGGCACCCGCTGCTGCCTCTGTGAGCAGAGAGGAGAGCCACTGCAGACAGGCATAGCACTGAATCGGGGGCGGGCTCAGGTGAGTATACAGGGGGGTTGAGGGGCTGATAAAAAGCACTGGGACATTTTTTATGCAGGGAATGCATTAAGGTAAATGTCCATTCTTTAGAACTATTTTAATAAGATAGTACTGAACTTCCTTATTTGTAGCTGCCTAGAGTTATGCATCAAATTTGAAGTATCTAGCAAAGTTACTTTATCACATATGTAAGTAATTACTATTTTTATTCCAGGGAAATGATGGATCACATGGATCAGAAGACCATTGAAACAGAGTAAAAGAATAGGGCACCGTTTGGAACACAGGAGTGATTTTGAGTATTTCCTTCATTGGAATGCCTGAACAAAACATTCCAGTTAGCGGTCACCTTTGATCTGATGTTTGGGTGGCAGTGGTTTTACCATCAGCCTGTGTGCACATGGTCTAATTATTGTAATTATGCAATTTTCTAAATGGTCCAAATTGTATTTCATTATGTTATTTATCACTGTTGTATACACTTTTTCGAATGTATTCTCAAAAAGGGCTAGATCTAAGGGTTTTTACTATTTTTGTAAGCACTTTTTTGAGCTAAAATGTGAATCTGTTTTTGTAGAGATAAGTACTTAAAGGCACTTTGTCACAATAGAAAATACCTGTGTGAGAAGACTGTGATGGACGCAGCCATTCACTAAATGTTTGTCCTGAGCTTAGTCCCAAGTACTCGCACAGGGGCTCACCTTCATAGCAGATTGCCTGACTTTACTAAATGGAATGTACATTATTCTGGACTTTTGCAGATGGCTGAACCTCAAGTCTACCTATTATATTACTTGATACTCTCATTAGTAGTTTTAACTATGCTTTGAAACAACCTTTGCATAACCGGAGTTTTACTCTCCCCATGTAATATATACTCCTGATCAATAGGAGAGGAGCCACTGCCTATGCTTGATGTCGCTCCAGTCATCCAATTGCAGTTCTACAGACATAGCTTTTCATTTTTGAACCTTTTGGGAAAAAAGGTCCTAACGTGCATAGTATCTTGTACCACCACCAGCTTAAAGGAGGACAAAAGCATCACCCAGCATGGCTGATGTTCTTGCACCCAGTTGTCTGCTGATCTAAATTATGTACAAGTAGATATAGCTACTAAATCTTTTAAGAGTTTGGGACATCTGCCATCGTTACCACTAATAGAAATAATGTCACCTGTTATAACTTTGATTGAAGAACAGTAAGATTACAACATTACTAGCCATTCAATTTTTTTGGGGTTCAGCACCTTAGGATGAATGAGAGAATTCACTTGATTCCTAAACTGCATGGATGGCTAAGATTGCAGTGACTGCTATTGTATCCTGACAGCCGGCATCAGCAGCTCTCAGGATATCTGAACAATGCCTACATCTGGTTTGGCCCTGTTCGATCAAATTTTTGGCTTGGCTCCTTTTTTGATTGACTTTTTAAAGCCAGGTGGTGGCAACCTGGCCACCTATGGAATGAATTTGGCCAGTTCTACAGTAATTGGTAGACATGTGATCTGTGTATGGCCATCTTTAGTTTTGTATGAATCATAAATTTCCCCCTGTAATGCTCTAAAGTAGCATTGTGAAAGATTAAAACCTGTCCCTGACCACTTCATTATGGGTTTGTTGAGAGTCAAAATCTGTCTCCTCTTGAGTGCTAAATCTACTTTTGCAAATCTGCCAAAATGGCAAATATGGCTGTTTGGCAACATCTAGGTGCATTTGCGACCCTTGCACCTACAGTCCTAAACAAGAGGCAGTCCAATTTGTGTATAATTGTGTGGCCAATATTCTTGATAAATCTCCCCTTGAGTGTTCTGTTTAGATGCCTCTAATGCAGACTAAACACAATAGTGCACTTGCGTTCATAGTAATAATTATCTTTAAACTGCCCCAGGCCCAATCACTTTACTAAAACAATGAAATATGAATGTGTGGAAACTTGCCTAGTTATGCACCTATCTTGTGAAAACGTATTTATAAAGTCTGGCATTTGTGTGTGGTGACCCTTTTTAATGCACCGCCATCACACCATGACAATTCATGCATTGTGTCACTGGGCCAGGAGTGTCTATTGCATTACTTTAGATTTTGGGTGAGCCAATATTTATTTGAATCATTTTCTTAAAGAAGGGAACTTCAAATGTTTAGAGATATAGCCAGTAAAATAAAGACCTAAATGCTGTAATTCACATGGCACAAGGGTGCTAACGGTAGCTACATTTTAATAAGAGATAGTGCCAGAATGGACCAAAGATATATACCTTTATATAGCGGCAGGAGGCAGCTCTCTGTTACATTTATCATGTGGTGGTTTCCCCTGGAGTAGGTGTTTGATTTACTTTTTCGTCACCCCTATAATGTGATAAACTTATTAAAGTTGCTGTATTCTTTATAGGCCCAAGCGTATGTATACATGTTACCATGCGTTTGCAAACGGCTCCCTTCCCAACACACACCTACACTTTTTTTCATATCTATATCCTCTGTTCTGAATTGGCCACAACAAATTTTTATTTCAAAGAATAATTTCAGGCACTTTTTTTTTTTTTGCTGGAATGGGGAAAAGTAACCCCTCTGTCTGGTTTTTAATTTTGTCTCGGTGGTATTTTTTTACTTTCACTTTCTGCCCCTGTGACACCCTTACAAGAAATGGGAGGGGGGGTAGGTAGAGAGAATTGTTTTCACCAAGACAGGAATCACTTAACCCCACTTCTCCACTGAAGAGATTTCCCCTCACTTTCTGTCCTTACAGAAAGTCAGGCAAAAGCTTCCCAACAGGGACATGCAAAGCCATAAAAGCTAATGAGAGGCTCTAACCCAGCCCTTCTCAACATTTAACCCCAGGGGAACCCTCTAAAACAAATGTCAGGCCTTGGGGAACCCATAGAAAAACCAGTTGATTGGGGTCAATGGGAAAAACAGCCTTTACATTGGTAGTCTGTAGGAAGAATGTAACCCTTTTAGTGAGGGTCAGGCTGCCACTCTTATAGAGCTCTACAAAGATCGTTGGTGTCATGCCGCTCGCCTTGCCATGGAGTTGGCCCTTGAACTACACAGGCACTGTCAGGTAGGACATCAGTTAGCTACAACTCCAGGAACCCCTAACAACAACCTCTGAAGGACCCAAGGTTTGCACAGAACCCTGGTTGCGAATGACTGCACTAACCCTTCTCTGTTCTATTAAAAAAAAGGTTTTGGTTGAAGTTTATGAAATCCTGAGTGTTGTTTACAATATGAAAAGTTGTACAGGCCTCCTGTGAAAGTAGAATCTGTTATAAAGGAAATTGGAAGATTTTCGTTTGTAAATGCTGCTTCTTTCTGATGTTCTACAGGGATCACAGTCACTATCAAGCTTACCTGTCTCCTATTGTTCAATAATTGCAATCAGTCATTGCAGATATGTAGAAAAAAAAAGGACTGAATTCTGAGGGACTAATGGTTTATCTAATTGATCATGATACGTTCATTTAATTGATCATGATACTCTGGTCAACTGATGATATAACACATGTGTCATAAGAACAGAATGTCTCTGTAATCATAGACTGGTGTCCCAATAGTGACGTATAGTCAAAGAAAATGTGATAATCCGCAGTGGATAAATGTGAACAGTATAACAGTCCCTTCTGCTTCCCAAATCTCAGTTCAGATGCCATCAAACTCATGAAAGGATGGGGTACGCTTACCGGAACTGTTGGATTCTTCTGCCATAAGCATAGAATCAATTGAGCTGTGTGCCACCCTGGGCAAGTGAGTGTAGTGGTTGAAGGCAGATGGAGCCTCTATGAGGCCTGGATGTCACCTCTGGATACACGGGAAATGGATCAAAACCTGGTTCCAAGGTTGAAGATGTTTTCTCAATTCCCGAAAGTATATGGAAAAGAAAAGGGATGCCTCCACATAGTGTAAATCCGGGTAATTTATTTACTAAAAAACCGCTATACATAAAAGTGATCACAGATATAAAAAAGGCAGTGTACAGGGTATAAAAACCGCCCTACGCGTTTCGATCAACAGACCTTCAACAGGGGCCCCCGTTCCCGTGTATCCAGAGGTGACATCCAGGCCTCATAGAGGCTCCATCTGCCTTCAACCACCACACTCACTTGCCCAGGGTGACACACAGCTCGATTTGATTCTATGCTTATGGCAGTAGAATCCAACAGTTCCGGTAAGCGTACCCCATCCTTTCATGAGTTTGATGACATCTGAACTGAGATTTGGGAAGCAGAAGGGACTGTTATACCGTTCACATTTATCCACTGCGGATTATCACATTTTCTTTGACTATACGTCACTATTGGGACACCAGTCTATGATTACAGAGACATTCTGTTCTTATGACACATGTGTTCTTTAGCGCTACAATTTATTGAACATAGGTACACATTTTAGTCACATGGTTTGTAGCAGCTTTTGTTTTTCTTTCTAGGTAGCGCATGAATCATTTTCCTTTCCTTTGATGATATAACACCTCCCAGAGCTCATGGTGGTATTCCAAGTCATGAGCAATTGAGCAATCTCATGGATTATATTCAACTGTGTGGCTTTTTTCAGCTCATGTAGTTATTGAGTACAGGGGACATATTTGCTGGGTCACAAGTTATTGCAGTGCAGGTAAGGGGTGCCCTTGGTGTTAAAAACACTTTTCTGCAAACATGCACTGAGTGATTAAACTTGTTGCATTTTTTGTGTTGATAACCAAAGATCAAATACAGTGTCATCATACTATTTTTCTTGTCACTGTGTAAAAACAGATGGTAGATATGGTAAGATTCCTATGGCACCAGTTCCTTGCATTGACCGATACAGTGTACATTGTATCCACCAGCTGCTGATCTCTACTCATTAAGGGAAAGTACACACAAGGTCTGGAGGCTGGTGGATCACCAGTAGAGAGGACTGCAGCACCATCAAGCAATGAGGCCATTTCATTTTATATGCCAAAAACCGTCCACAGTAGTGTTCACGAGGCTTAATAGGAGTGTATAATGGTTTGCACATATACTTGAACTATTAGGACTAAGGAAATCTTTTTAATAAAAGACTGACAACTTTTGATGAGCTCTCTCTTTAGCTAATCCTCAATGGTCTGGGGATCCTTTTGTTATTTATTAACTGTTTGTAAAATAGAGATTGTGTACACATACAGTCATGGCTGAAATTGTTGGCACCCCAGAAATTTTTCCAGAAAATCAAGTATTTCTCACAGAAAGGTATTGCATTAACACATGTTTTGCTATACACATTTATTCCCTTTGTGTGTATTGGAACAAAACAAAAAAAGGGAGGAAAATAGCTAATTGGACATAATGTCACACAAAACTCCAAAAATGGGCTGGTCAAAATTCTTGGCACCCTTAACTTAATATTTGGTTGCACACCCTTTGGAAAAAATAACTGAAATCAGTCACTTCCTATATAACCATCAATAAACTTCTTACACCTCTCACCCGGAATTTTGGACCACTCTTCCTTTGCAAACTGCTCCAGGTCTCTCTTATTGGAAGTGCGCCTTTTCCCAACAGCAATTTTAAGATCTCTCCACAGGTGTTCAATGGGATTTAGATCTGGACTTATTGCTGGCCACTTTAGAACTCTCCAGCGCTTTATTTATTTCTGGGTGCTTTTTGACGTATGTTTGGGGTCATTGTCCTGCTGGAAGACCCAGGATCTCGGACGCAAATCTTTCTGACACTGGGCTCTATAGTGTGACCCAAAATCCTTTGGTAATCCTCAGATTTCATGATGCCTTGCACACATTCAAGGCACCCAGTGCCAGAGGCAGCAAAACAACCCCAAAACATCATTGAACCTCCACCATATTTCACTGTAGGTACTGTTCTTTTCTTTGTAGGCCTCATTCCGTTTTTGGTAAACAGTAGAATGATGTGCTTTACCAAAAAGCTCTATCTTGGTCTCATCTGTCCACAAGACGTTTTCCCAGAAGGACTTTGGCTTACTCAAGTACATTTTGGCAAACTGTAGTCTTGCTTTTTTGTGTCTCTGTGTCAGCAGTGGGGTCCTCCTGGGTCTCCTGCCATAGCGTTTCATTTAAATGTCGACGGATAGTTTGCGTTTACACTGATGCTCCCTGCGCCTGCAGGACAGCTTGAATTTCTTTGTAACTTGTTTGGGGCTGCTTATCAACCGTCCGGACTATCCTGCGTTGCAACCTTTCATCAATTTTTCTCTTCCGTCCACACCCAGAGAGATTAGCTACAGTGCCATGGGTTGCAAACTTCTTGATAATGTTGCGCACTGTGGACAAAGGCAAATCTAGATCTCTGGAGATGGACTTGTAACCTTGAGATTGTTGATATTTTTCTACAATTTTGGTTCTCAAGTCCTCAGACAGTTCTCTTCTCCTCTTTCTGTTGTCCATGCTTAGTGTGGCACACACAGACACACAATGCAAAGACTAAGTGAACTTCTCTCCTTTTTATCTGCTTTCAGGTGTGATTTTTATATTGCCCACACCTATTACTTGCCCCAGGTGAGTTTAAAGGAGCATCACATGCTTGAAACAATCTCATTTATCCACAATTTTGAAAGGGTGCCAAGAATTTTGACCAGTCCATTTTTGAAATTTTGTGTGACATTATGTCCAATTTGCTTTTTTTTCCTCCTTTTTTTGTTTTGTTCCAATACACACAAAGGGAATAAATGTGTTTAGCAAAACATGTTACTGCAATACTTTTCTGTGAGACATACTTGATTTTCTGGAAAAATTTCTGGGGTGCCAACAATTTTGGCCATGACTGTAGCTAATCAGATATAAAACCTCAGTTGAAAAGCTTATAAAATGTACAGTTTCCATTTAATCTTTCTATAATGTTGCATAAACAAAAACACAATTATTTCAAATCAAAAGGGAAATTGTGTTATATTTCATTTTTAATTGCTGCTTGTTCCTTCTGGAGAGATTTCCTCTCCCTGTCCAGATGTCTGCTACTGATACAGGAATGGAAGGGAAATCATTCAAAATGTAGACACAAACAGTGGGTTCTAACCCTTATTCAAAAATTATTAAAAAAAAAAAATGACGGTAGTTATGTTTTTAACATTTTGTTTTGGTTTTCATTTAAACTTTCTATGAAAAAGACACATGTATAGTAAGGATGACATCTAGTCAGGTATACTCTATGCCTGGGGTCTGTAAACTTTCTAAACGGCCAGTTTACAGTCCTTCACATTTAAGGGGGCTGGACTGTGGCTGGTGGGATTAGAAAATGCCCCAGTGTCAATGGGAGTAAGAAAAAAAACGTATTTATCGGCGTATAACACGCGCTGGCGTATAACACGCACCCCAAGTTTAGGAGGGAATTTTAAGGAAAAAAACTTTTAGGCGGGAAGTTTAAGGAAAAAAACTTACATTTAAATGCCCATCAATGCAGCCTTATCAGTGTATCTACAGCCTTCCCCAGTGTCTTTGCAGCCTTGTGCCATTATTGCAGCCTTCCCTGTGTCATTGCAGCCTTCCCGGTGTCTTTGCAGGTTTGTGTCTTTTAAAATTGGCGCCGATCCAGATACACAAAGCCGAGTGTACTTCGGCTAGACTCGGCTCTGCTTACAGTCAGGGGCGGGACTGCGAGAGGAGCTGAGTCCAGCCGAAGTACACTCGGCTTTGTGTATGTCAGCTCCGCTTGCTCCTCTCCTCACAATCAGCGGGGATCGGCGTATAACACGCACACACGATTTCCCCCTGATTTTAATGGGAAAAAAGTGTGTGTTATACACCCATAAATACGGTACATGATGCATATGGCAGTAGGAGGAGGAGTAGGACCCCATTGTCAGTGGAAGGACTATTATCCCATTGTTGGAGTCAGTGGAAGGAATGGTGCCTCATCATTGGAGGAATAGTGCTCCAAGGGCTGGTAAGCAAAGGGCCACAAGTTGGAGATCATTGCTCTAGTATACTATAAGGAAACCTGCAAAATACCTTTATGTTCAGGATTCCATGTTGTATATAGTAAGAGTCCACAATACAATACTGTTTTTATTGTTGGGTAATCATCTTCATGTGTTGAGGTGCTAACAAACACCTTAAGCAGAACTAAATGCATCAATTTAACTGTTTCTCAGAACAGTTACTTTCAAGGCATGCTGTGAATGATAACTGTCACAGCTGCCTCTGCTCCCAACCAAATGCTCAAGCCAATAAATGACTGCAGTAGCCACCATGGCTACTGCAGTTCAAACAGAGGTTAAGGTGGCAGCTTCATTGGCCTTTCTACAAAGATTCCAGTGCATTTCTCCTGCCAAGCAAGTCTGTGTACAACCACCTATGGACACGAATGGCTGTACTTTGGTATACAGCAGTACTTGCATTTGGGAAAAAAGGTCTATGTAGTATGCCCGTACCAGCATCTACCTGAGTACACCTGTGCATAGCCATTCATATTGGTGGCTGTATGCAGTTCCTGAGCGGGGAAAATGCACTGGAATTTACATTGCATAGGCTTAGATTTTTTGTTACCAAGACAATCAAATTGCTTGTGTGTGCAGAGATCTGCAATTATAGATGTTGTGCTAAGTGCTGTCTTCTCATGTCAAGAGTCTGGGAGGTGGAATCCTTTCATTGTTCTGTATGGACGAATGTAATCCAATACAGGGTTTATATTGAAATTTTCTTTTACTTCCTGTTAACCACTGTATTGAACACATGCTATATTAAATAAAAACACTGTATGACATCATATCCATATAAAATTCCCCCCAAAAAGTGTGAAAAGTGTTCTTTTGCAATAAAATGTGGCTATTTCTGTGGACATGTGTAATTGGGGAAATATGCACAGGTGGTCTGTACTTCACATCATAAAGCCTTGTAAAATGGATACCTGATTTTTTTTTTTTTAACCGCAGGGGGGTATTTAAGTCAAAGGAGTTGTAAGTGGGATGGAAAAAGGGGCCAAAAATCTTGCTGGAAACATTTGCAATTCTTTGTAATAAAATAAACTTATGCTGACTGTTGTGGCTTATAGTGATTTATTAATTTTTTACATCAGAAAATTGTAATGATTACAGACAGTGTTTGCCTTAAAAGAGGCTGCAGCCTTGACATCTTTAACACTGTGATGCCAGCTCTAGATGTGAGCATCAGGCATAACTGGATTTCACCACTGATACCTGTGCATGTGTCTCTAGGTAACAGAAGGCTGAGCGGTTAGTGCAGAAGGTGTCTTGCAGTGTGAATGTACTTGCATCCTTATTAATCATAGTGCCAACAAGCAGGTTATTTAACCGCTTCAGCCCCGGAAGAATTTGCCTCCTTCCTGACCAGAGCACTTTTTTTGCGATTCAGCACTGCCTCATTTTAACTGACAATTGCGCGATGTTGTACCCAAAACAAAATTTCACGTCCTTTTTTCCCACAAATAGAGCTTTCTTTTGGTTGTATTTGATCACCTCTGCGGTTTTTATTTTTTGCGCTATAAACAAAAAAAGAGCGCCAATTTTGAAAAAAAAAAAAATGCATTATTTTTTGCTATAATAAATATCCCTCAAAAATATATAAAAAAAGGAAAAAAAATTTTTCCTCAGTTTAGGCCGATATGTATTCTACATATTTTTGGTAAGAAAAAAATCGCAATAAGCGTATATTGGGTGGTTGCGCAAAAGTTATAGCGTCTACAAAAGAGGGGATGGTTTTATGGCTTTTTTTTTTATTAGTAATGGTGGCGATCTGCAATTTTTATTGGGACTGCAACATTATGGCGGACACATTGGACATTTTTTACACTATTTTGGGTCCGTTGTCATTTATACAGCGATCAGTGCTATAAAAATGCATTGATTACTATGTAACTGGCAGTGAAGGGGTTAACCACTAGGGGGCGGTGATGGGGTTAAGTGTGTACTAGGGAGTGATTCTAACTGGGGGGGGGCTACACCTCACAAGACAGCGATCACTGCTCTCGATGACAGAGAGCTGTGATCTCTGTCCTGTCACTAGGCAGTACTGGGAAAGGTTTTGTTTACAAAAGCATCTCCCCGTTCTACCTCTCTGTGACACGATTGCGGGCACCCGGCGGACATCGAGTCTGTGGGACCCGCGGTCATGGAGACCGCGGCGCGCCCGCAGCACCGCTTCTTAAAGCGGACGTACCTGTATGCCCTTTTGCCCACCAGTGCCATTCTGCCAACGTAAATCGGCGTGTGCTGGTTGGCAAGCGGCTAGAGTGGAATTCCAACTTTCTTTTCACTAGAATTGAATGGAATGATCAATCCCGGCATAGATCATACCTCTGTACCATGTTGCTCTGTTGTCTGCAGATCCTCTAATATTCTGGGTTTAGTTGTGGCTTTCTTACAATGACACTCTGTATAACCTGCTGATAGACTCTGTCCCTTCCAGAGCCACTTCCTGCAGCAGCCAGTCTATAACATTCCCCTTTGTAGTCTTTCAGACTCTGCAAATGATGTAACTTCCTTCACCGCTCTGATGATGGGTGAGATTGAATACATCATAATTAGTATTCAATCCTGCCCTGTCACCCCTACAGGAAGAGTCCAAACCTCCCAAATCCCGCCTCACAGATCCCAGCATTATTTAAGGAAATACCTTCATACACAGCCTGTTCTGATAGCTGTGCTGTTGCTGGGCAGGATTGAATGGATCACAATTAAAATTCAATCCTGCCAATTAAATACGCTGACCAGTGTGACCCCCTCAGATCACGTCCTCCCAGAGTTCTGCTCTCTGTGATCGGATTCATTTACATATGAGGAAAACCCCTTCATAATAACCTCCCATAGCCCTTCCGCTGTAGTCTTGCAGTAAGTCATTATTCTTTGGCATGATGCAAGACAGGAATGACACAGGAGGTGGTACGTCACACTTACACCTTTCTCCACCCACATGAAGGTCCAGGAACACCCACGCTAACCCTAGGACCCACCCACATCAACTTCCAGAACTGGTACAAGTGACTCCCATAGCCTACCTTTTAGCTGTAGAGGCTCAAAGGATCATGGGGCGTGTAGTATTAGCACTGTAGAAGGATGGAAACTGGAAGTCAGAGAACTTTAAAATTCAGCCAGGAGGAGGAATGACATCAGACACAGAAACCTGCTGTATACTGCTAATGGAGGTAAGGTCACATAAACTGACAGTAGAGTCGTGATTCATTTACATGCAAAATGCATCTGTTTTGGGGAGGAAAAGCCGGAGTTCCTCTTTAAAGCTGAGCCCTGCCATGACGTCTTCAGCTGTTATTCTGTTTCAAGGGATTCTGCAATCTGGTCCTGATACTGACCCAGCTAACCTTTGACGCCTCTGGAATTCTTTCTAGGTGATCTCAGCTGAGATTGGTGTGAACAGGGAGATTCTCACAGGTCATTTTAATCCTCATGGTTAAGGCTGGGTACATCCACGAGCCACTGTCATTTACATTGGGTTATATCAGTGGAGGATGCATAAGTACTTGGGGTCACCTAAAAATTGCCTCTGTGCAATGCTGTATACCTTGCATAGTACATTGAGAGCCTCTAATCCTAGGGTGCTTCGGTGTACAAATACTAACTCTGGTTCTTGATGTCAAGGTCAGGCTTGCCCTTGTTCTTCTATGCCTCCCTATGGTCACTGGGGATGACCACCTTAGCTATAGGCCAGCAGTGAGGCACAAGAAAGAACAGACCAGGATTTGACTTCAAGAACTGAAGTTGAATGTTATATAATACAGCAGCTTGAGTTTTGAGGCTTCTGTAGAACTCTGAAAGGCAGGGGTGGCCCATCCATTAGGGGTACAGGGCGCCGCCCCCTTATCCATGTGTCTGGCCCCTTGCAGGACACTGGATGCATTGATTCCAATGGGGGGGTGTTTTTTTTTTTTTTTTTTTTTTTTGAAGCACCTGATTAGAGCCAGAGGCCCCAATAGGCTTCAAAATAGGGTGGGCTCAGGGAATGCGAACCCGAGCCAACCCAGATGTGTTATACTGATCCTTCTCTCAGCCAATCAGGAAGCGGGTCTTGAGGACAGGCGATTCTATTTGACACCTAGGAGGAGGGAAGGAGCCGCATGACAGGAGCTGTCATGATGGAGGAGAGGACACAGGAGCGGCTGTCCGCCACCTGCCACCCAAATGAGGTAAGTGCCGGACCAACCTGCAGACAGCAAGCGGGGGGGAGGTGAGTGTTTGCCGCCCCCCCCCCCCCCAAAAAAAAAAGAACAGCCGTCACTCGTGAAAGGTATGTTCTTGCATACACAGCACCTACTGTATGGATCATTTATAACAGCAGTTAGGAAAGCTTGAGGATAAACTAGCAGCTAGTCTAAAAGGTTTTATTTTACCTTCCTCTGTATCAAAAGTGTTACTTATGTGTGCAAACTGGACGTACCTGTAAAAATGATGTTACTACAGTTCCAGTTTATTCTAATAGTGATAAATACATGGTATTTGAACATACGCCTTGGGAAAATGAAATGCATAGTAAAAGATAAGTTTAATGCAAGCAAAAAAGTTAACCAATAAAACTTCTACTGTAGACACCTAGAATCACATCAGCATTAAACACTTGGTACACGTTGGACTCTGCATAGCCGACTTTAATGCCATCACTCTGGTTTAGATGGCAACTGTTTTATATCTTAGGAAAAAACGTAAACGCCTTAAAAAAAAAAAAACCACATGGTGCAAAATCGTATTCTATACGTTATAGTTTGAAAACAGTGTTGCAACCCATACAACAGAAAAACCTGCAAGTAAATAGATATTTTAATAGCTATATGTGGGTTTTATACCCTAAATACATAGCTGCAGAATTCAGCCCAAAATTCGCGCTGAAATCGGACCTGAAACGAGAACCAGCACGCACCGGACCCCTGCTGTGAGCCACGTGCAGCTCATATGTGAACCGAGCCTTAATGTCAGAACCATACTTAGATACAGCAGCTATTTTGTTTATACGGATACGATATATGAATATATATTTATCCATTTTTTAAGGTTTTTTTTTACAATTTTCTTTTTTATTCTTAAATATACCAACCAGAAAAGCAAGGAAGGGTAAATCTTTGGCTTTTGGCCACAAAAAAAGAAAAAACAAAGAAAAAAATGCACAATACATCAAAAAATTATATCTGTAAATAGGAGAGTAATATGTATACAACATCAAAAGAGTAATTTTCTGATACAAAAGTGTTATGTAAATGAAAATGTAAATGTTCTGAAAAATGAAAATGGCTGGAAAGGATGTGACATGCATAATGTATGCAAATTCTGCAAATGTACAATGTTTTGCAGGACCCTGGCACTGCAAGGGTAATAGTAATTGTTACTTCACAGTAAGGCCTGACATGTAGTAAATACACAGAGTGGCTCTGCAACCAGTCCAGAGACTCCTCACTTATTTATAAAGCACATTACAGGTCATTACCAGCCAATAGAAAACGACTTGATAGTTAAATAATGGCATGCTGAGGATTGCAAGATTAATAAAACCCTGATTATAAGGGGGTTTCAAGCAATTTAACCTCAAATGTACTTAAAATTAGAAGATACATACAGTACCTGTACAGTATTGCTAGGCCTTTTTTTTCTCTGAAAATAGGTACAGGAACTCAAGCACGACCCCCGAAATGCCCTTCTCCCTTACACACACCCTCCATCAAATAGTGGGTGTGGTTAAATTTCACAATGGGGGGTCTTAAAGAGCATTAAATCCCAGGAGTGCATTACATATAGAGGGCAGAGTTCGGTGGTACACTACCTGCATAGTGCAAAGTTCAGGGGTGAGCTACACAGAGTGCAGAGTTCAGCCTTCTTCCACAGAAGCTTACCTCTGTATCCCCCATCCACATCTCACTTTCACCCCTCTTCGGCTCTGACCTCTGCATGCAATCCCCCCTCATTGCCTTATGCTCCCCCCTCCTTAAAATCTCCACCATCCTCCACATGTCCAACTTTTGCTGCTGTTTTAAGCTGAAGCACCCAGCCAGCTCTAGTACCTCCCCTCACACTGTAGTTCTCCCTGTCTTTCTCACTTGCAGGGAGATCATCCAGTGGGGGTGTTGGCATCCGCACTGCACCCTAAACACCTGCTTTTCTTTTTCCCCATCCTGCACTCAGTAGGAGCTGTTCAGATCAGATCTTTGGGAGCCAAGCTGTCACTTTTAAACACAGAAGCTGGACTTATGTGTTTACAAGTGATGGTGGTGAGCAGAGAGTAGGGGGCCAGCAGGGAGTCAGAGGTGGTGGAACTGAGTTCCACCAAGTTCCAGCTGAAAAAAAGCCCTGGCTATTGCGCTCAGTTGATATGTATGTTCTGTAATTTTAATCTAGCTCCATTCCCTGAATGGATGCAAAGCATGATTCTTCTCTAGATAGATAGCATGCATCTAAATAAATACAATGCATTGTATGTTTCTGGTGGCAGTTTTCGCAATTAGACCAGTAGAAGTCTATCTACCCAAAAACCCCTTCTGATCAGCCTTTTCCATCCAGAAAAAAAAAGCCACAGTACTGCTGACACATTGATAGCTTTTTCTTTCGTAGCCCTGTTTTGGGGGGGTTATAAGAACTGTCCCTCCCCTAAAATGATATTGCTCTAAACCTGTAGATAAATAATAGAAAAAGAACCTTCGCTAAGTGGAAGAGTAGGTTTTACCCAGGACAGGTCCTCTGTGAACAGAGGGGATTCCCTTCCTGAGAAATCAACCAGTAACCTAAACAAAGTAATTGGGAGCAGATGAGCTACTGCAACCAGCATATAACAATAACCATAAGCATACAGATGCACACCAGTATAAAAATAATACAAGCTTTATATAAAGAGATCAATATTAGTACATACATCCAATGTACAAACTGGTATTATCAGCAAAGGGCCAATAAAAGTCTTGGTGGAATTGTGCACATATGCCCTGGTGTATATACAGTCATTAATAGAGATGCCTCCAGACAAATGTTGCAGCAAAGTCCAGTTGCAGGGGCCCATGAGGATAATGTGGCATTTGTCTTTGTGTCAGAGACCTGAAGACAAGATCAGTGGTCATGGGAGGAGCCTCCAACTGTTGTCCAACCAGCCTGGAATGGAGCTTCTCACAGGCAGGAACTATGGTGTAGCACTGGAACTCAGAGCCAGCATACCTACTCTGTGCTCTCTCCCTAAGACCCCTTTCATATTGGGGCAGTTTTCAGGCGCTTTAGTGCTAGAAATAGCTTCTGCTAAGTGCCTGAAAACTGCCTTTCATTCATTCCCGTGTGTCTTTTCACACGGGGTGGTGCGCTTGTGGGACGGGAAAAAAGTCCTGCAAGCAGCATCTTTGGATGTCGGTTGGGAGCACTGTATATACCACTCCCAAAACGCCCCTGCCCATTGGAATGACTGGGCAGCGCTTAAAGCGCCTTAAAAGAGCTTTGAAAGCGCTGCAAAACAGGAGTTTTTAACCTCTTTTTCAACCAATTTTAAACAGTGGTAAAGCACTGCTAAAAATGAGAAATCTAGACTACATTTTGGCCTAAATCTGAAACGTTTTTTTTTTTTCTATGTTCTTTCTTTTCTCGTTTATATATATATTAACTAACAATGGGTATTAAATATCACCAAAAGAAAGCGTTATCTGTCTAAATAAAAAATGGGTGCAGTGTTTCATGACCGAGTAAGGGGGTAAAGGTGTCCAGTATTGAAGTGGTTAAATTAGAAGCTGTACAAATCATTTAATATAACCCTTTTGGAACTATTAATCCCTTTTGTTTATGCAGTTCTGAACAAGAGAGCCATGATGGTTTTGTGTGTGTGTCTCTCCTGCTTATTTACTAATGCTGATAATGCACAGGTTAAGGCCCTACTCACACAGTTGTGTTGTCCCCAGACGGCACCACATGCTACTTGCAATGGTGCAATTCATTATGAATACCACCCCAATGTAGGTGTGCTGCACCGCAGTGCACTATGAAGCAAAGCACTATATGCGTTGCAGTACACTACACTATTACAGTGTGCATTCATTGACTGAGGCAGCAGTGGGAGCCCATTGGCGGTTTTACAGGACAGGTTCCACTCAGAACAGGCCTCGCCATGGTCAACCAAAGAAGTTGGGTGCACGTACTCAGCGTCATATCCAAAAGTTGTCTTTGGTAAAATAGACGTATGTGTGCTGCCAGCATTGCTGCATAAGTTGAAGGGGTGGGGGGGTGAATCTGTCAGTGATCAGACCATACTCCGGACACTGCATCAAATTGGTCTGCATGGCTGTCGTCCCAGAAGGAAGCCTCTTCTAAAGATTATGCACAAGAAAGCCCACAAACAGTTTGCTGAAGACAAGCAGACTAAGGACATGGATTACTGGAACCATGTCCTGTGGTCTGATGAGTCCAACATAAACTTATTTGGTTCAGATGGTGTCAAGCGTGTGTGGCGCCAACCAGGTGAGGAAGTACAAAGACAAGTGAGTCTTGCTTACAGTCAAGAATTGTGGTGGGAATGTTATGGTCTGGGGCTACATGAATACTGCCGCCACTGGGGAGCTACAGTTCCGTAAGGGAACCACGAATGCCAACATGTACTGTGACATACTGAAGTAGAGCATGATCCCCTCCCTTCGGAGACTGGGCCGCAGGGCAGTATTCCAACATGATAACGACCCCAAACACACCTCCAAGACGACCACTGCCTTGCTAAAGAAGCTGTGGGTAAAGGTGATGGACTGGCCAAACATGTCTTCAGACCTAAACCCTATTGAGCATCTGTGGGGCATCCTCAAATGGAGGATTGGAGGAGCGCAAGGTCTCTAACATCCACCAGCTCCGTAATGTCATCATGGAGGAGTGGAAGAGGACTCCAGTGGAAACCTCTGAAGCTCTGGTGAACTCCATGCTCAAGAAGGTTAAGGCGGTGCTGGAAAATAATGGTGGCTACACAAAATATTGACACTTTCGGCCCAATTTGGACATTTTTTTACTTAGGGATGTACTCACTTTTGTTGCCAGCGGTTTAGATCTTAACGGCTATGTGTTGAGTTTTTTTGAGGTGACAGCTAATTTACACTGTTATACAAGCTGTACACTCATTACTTTACAGTGTAGCAAAGTGTAATTTCTTCAGTGTTATCACATAAAAAGATATAATAAAATGTTTACAAAAATGTGAGGGGTGTACTCACTTTTGTGAGATACTGTATTGGTGTACAATCTACGGAGATTGACATCCGTGGCTCTATGAGGCATGAACCCCATTTGGTCCGAATCTATCAAAGAAGATAACATTGGATATAGTCTAAGGGCGAGTAACTTCGTAAGGATTTTAAAATCATTATTTAACAAAGCAATGGGTCTATAGGTGGCACAGGATTTGGGATACTTAGGGGATTTGTAAATAAGAGTCAAATAGGCATGGTACATAGAAGCAGGTAACCTCCCTTCCGTGTGGCACTGAGTGTATAGGGAAGCTAAAAGTGGTGCCAAGAACTCGCCATGCAACCTGTAGAAGTCAATCGGAAGACCATCTGAGCACGGTGCTTTCCCAGGAAGGAAGGATTGAAATGCATTAAGGACTTCCAAAGCTGTAAAAGGCTGTACCAGCACCTCTCGCTGCCCGTCCAAGAACCAACTGGTAAAATTAGAGTTGAGTCGTCTAATGTTCCATGAAAGAACAGTAAAAGAGTCAACATCACGGGTAGTCAAAGTGAAGACGCAGCATTATGGGACCAGGATGAAAACTTAGAAATGTAGGAGGACAACGCATGAGCAGCAAGATCAATGTAAAGCAGCACCACAAAATATCATCATATAAACAGGTAAATAACATAACCCCAACCAGCACCAAGGTTTTGCTGTCATTAAGTCAGGAAACAAACAGTATAGCCACGGCTATCCTCAGCTCAAAGGTGAAATTTCATATCAGGTTTAACTGGCATCAAACCAATCTGCAGCCGCCTCCAGGGTGTCAAAGAAAGGAGCCTGATCACCATCAGCGACCCTCAGACCCCTTTCAGACTGAGGCATTTTTCAGGCGCTACAGCGCTAAAAATAGTGCCTGTAAAAAGCCTCAGCTGCAAATCCAGTGTGAAAGTCAGAGTGCTTTCACACTGGGGCGCTGCGCTAGGAGGTCATCACAAAAAGTCCTGCCAGCAGCTTCTTTGCAGATCTCTTTTTTATATCGCCGCTTTACTGTCGTTTTAGCAGCGCTTTGCCGGCGGTATAGCAGCGCTGCCCCATTGTTTTCAATGGGGAGGAGCGGTGGAGGAGCCGGTGTATTCACCGCTCAGCCAGGCCTTAGCAAATGCCCTTTGCAGGCAGGGACCGCGGGCCCCTTTGGTGTAGCAAAAAAAAGTAAATAGGTAGTTCTGGTGCTAGCTGTCCACATGGCTACTGAGCCCAGTATCACATCTTCAGGCTCTGCCTCTCTCCACTGCCCGTGTCACCACAGTCCACTCTACTGGCTCTGCACCCATCCCAGACTGCAATCTCCCAATCCTTTCAGGCATGCCTCCCCAGTCCTCTCCTGACTGTGTCACATACCAGCCCTCTTGGCTGCAACCTGTTATTCCTCCCTGCAGACTTGCCCGGTAGTGCTCTCTCCTGCTGTCCTCTTTTGCTCCTCCTGTCCAGGACACTTCCACGTGTTTTTAGAGAGTCCCGACCGCACCCGAGCCCAGGCCCAAGGTCACCCCCCCCCCCCCCAAAATGGGGAGCTCCCTCAAAGGCCCTGACAGCCTAGCACTCCATCTCAAGCTTCCAACCCAAACAACTCATTCCCAGCTGGGCTGACCTTGGGTATTTAAGGAAGCCTTGGTGGAGTTCTTGGTGATGCTGCCTGTGAGTCACCAGCTCTGCTCTGAGTTATTACCATCCCATATCAAAACACACCCAGGCTTGGCTGCCAGCCAAGCCTGGAAATTTACCTACTCTCACAAAACTCTAACCATACTACTTCTAGCACACTAGAGGGTGCTACACATAGCCAATGAAAAAACATAACATTAAAATGGTTGTAAAGGCTGATTCTATGCATGAGGGGAAAAAACCTTCTGTGTGCTGCTCCCCCCACAAGCCCCCCTAATACTCACCTGAGCCCCCTCTCAATCCAGCGTGCACGAGAACCTCGACTGTCCTCCTCACTGGCTGAGACAGCAGCGGGAGCCATTGGCTCCCGCTGCTGTCAATCACAGGCAAGCAAGCTGCTTGCTATTGGGGGCACTGGTCACGGGGGAGGAGTCAAGAGCGACGGTGGGGGACCCAAGAAGAGGAGGATTGGGACTGCTCTGTGCAAAACCACTGCACAGAGCAGGTAAGTATAACATGTTTGTTTTTTTTAAAACCGAAAATTTAATAACACTTTAAAATTGATGAACAAAACAAAGAGGTGTATAATAACATGGATTGGATATACAACATTCGTATGTAAGATGAAAGTATAAATGAGGAAGGAAGATCAGGAAAAAGCCCTGAATGATTACATATTATGTAAAAAAAAATGGTTTATAAATCATATAAGAAAAGATTTACCAAAATGAAACAAACAAAAAAAAAACCTGAAAAAAAGGGGTGGAGGAGCGTCAGTGGGAAAGGGAAGGAGAAGAAGGGAGATATAGGGGGTTTGGGAATTCCCGGCTGGATATCGTGTCCATGTAAACACATAAATAGAGAGTAATGGGTAGTCAAGGTTCTGAGCAGCATTATATTGCAACAATGGTGTCTAAATTTGAAGAAATTTTGATTGTGTGTCATCTAGAATAGAAGTAATTATTTTGTGAACTATAGTGTCCATGATGTGTTTTACTTCTGAAAAACTGGTGGTTTCTCTCCAAGTTTTCACAATAACCTGACATATGAAGCATATTCATTTCCTTCCTGATTTTAGAAAAAACACAAATTGTTTTTTTAAAAGAGCATTAATCAAATTATATGAGTACAGCCATAGTGATTGAACAATGTGGCAATGCCACCATATACAGTATCTCACAAAAGTGAGTACACCCCTCACATTTTCATGTGACAACACTGAAGAAATTACACTTTGCTACAATGTAAAGTAGTGAGTGTACAGCTTGTATAACAGTGTAAAATCGCTGTCCCCTCAAAATAACTCAACACACAGCCATTAATGTCTAAACTGCTGGCAACAAAAGTGAGTACACCCCAGTGAAAATGTCCAAATTGGTCCCAAAGTGTCAATATTATGTGTGGCCACCATACTGCCTTAACCCTCTTGAGCATGGAGTTCACCAGAGCTTTACAGGTTGCCACTGGAGTCCTCTTGCACTCCTCCATGTCGACATCACGGAGCTGGTGGATGTTAGAGACCTTGCTCTCCTCCACCTTCAATTTAAGGATGCCCCACAGATGCTCAATAGGGTTTAGGTCTGGAGACACGCTTGGCCAATCCATCACCTTTACCCTCAGCTTCTTTAGCAAGGCAGTGGTTGTCTTGGAGGTGTGTTTGGGGTAGTTATCATGTTCGAATACTGCCCTGCGGCCCAGTCTCCAAAGGGAGGGGATCATGCTCTGCTTCAGTATGTCACAGTACATGTTGGCATTCATGGTTTCCTCAATAAACTATAGCTCCCCAGTGCTAGCAGCACTCATGAAGCCCCAGACCATGACACTCCCACCACTATGCTTGACTGTAGACAAGACATACTTGTCTTTGTACTACTCACCTGGTCGCCGTCACACGCGCTTGACACCATCTGAACCAAATAAGTTTATCTTGGTCTCATCAGAACACAGGACATGGTTCCAGAAATCCATGTCCTTAGTCTGCTTGTTTTCAGCAAACTAATTGTAGGCTTTCTTGTGCATCATCTTTAGAAGAGGCTTCCTTCTGGGATGACAGCCATGCGGACCAATTTGATGCAGTGTGTGGCGTATGGTCTTATCACTGACAGGCTGACCCCCACCCCTTCAACCTCTGCAGCAATGCTGACAGCACTCATACGTCTATTTCCCAAAGACAACCTCTGGATATGAAGCTGAGCACCTGCACTCAACTTCTTTGGTCGACCATGGCGAGGCCTGTTCTGAGTGGAACCTGTCCTGTTAAACCGCTGTATGGTCTTGGCCACCGTGCTGCAGCTCAGTTTCAGGGTCTTGGCAATCATAGATGACAGAAACACCCAAAGTGCACCTTCCACTGTGTTAATAAAAGATGTGCCCTTACCATATAACTAGACTCCACGTTATAGGAGCCTAGTAAGACATAGATTCACACATCCTGGAGGATCCATCCACTGGATATAAACGAAAATGGCGTTAAAGCCAACCATACTGGTGTCTCCCTTTCCTTTTACTCTCATGGATGTAATATAAAGGAAGAGAAAGATCGCCATATAGTGAAAAACCGTGGTGGTTTATTGAAATTATCCACAAGTCCAACAAAACATAGATTAAAAAGTCCTGGGTTAAAAGAATCTGCAGATCACAAACAAACTAGCATGGTGTATTAAGCATAGACTCCACCCTACTAGTTTCGTCATACATGACATCATTGGGGGTGTGAAGTCTATCTAGAGAGCCACGCTTAATATAGGGTCCAGGGCAGAAAGTGCACAGCTGATCTAGTGCTAAAATTATTGCTAAATGTGGCCGTCAGTAACATATGAATAAAATGGGTTGGCCCACATATGTGAAATCCAAACCTCGTTTGTACAAAAAAGATGGCCACTCATGGTATCACATTGGATGACAAGCCTCGTTCTCGGTTAAAAAAAAAAAAGGGCCAGGCCTCATTTGCAGGTTAACATGGCCGGGACTTTGGGTAAAAAACAGAAGTCAATTTGGATAACCAAGCCTCGTTCTGGGTAAAAAAAAACGAACGACAAGTTAAGAAGGCAAAAAGGAAACCAAGCCTCATTTCCAAAAAGGAAAACCCGCAGTGTCACCCAGGAATATAGATATATGAGATCACGCCAGAAAGAATTATATATCGAGCGTGTATCTGCTACAGAGTTAAAAAAAATAAAAACTGAAAAATATGTATATAATAAGTAAAAAACGAAGACGAGCTGTTCAAAACACATTGAAAGCGACATAAAAAGGACATAGATGGGGTAACTGTGTCAAATAAAAAGAGAGTATTTAATAAAAGAAATATTGTTCTCTTTCTGCAAAGGGCCAACAAAAAGTACAGTATACAATTAAATGAACAATGAATAACAACCTGCATATGTCAAAAATTAATAGTATACCTACTAGGAAACTATAAAAAGGGTACAATGAACATATCAAGCATTATTAATGAAAACGTTGATATCCCAGTCTATGTTTTATACCAAAAGGGGCATAAGATTTTAGGTAATAAATCCACCTAACTTCCATTTGGGAAATATCTATTTTGGCAGAACCTCCTCCCCAAGGTGGTATATATTTATCTATTGCCACAAAAGAGGTACCCGTAGGGTCTCTGTTGTGGCACTGTGCAAAATGTTTAGAAACCGTATGTTCCTTATTATCCTTTCTGATTTTCCTGATGTTATTGCAGTGCTCATTGGCTCCTATGGAAAAAGTCCTAATTGTTCATCCCACATACTGTTTGCCACATGGACATGTAATAAGATCAACTACATTTTTAATAGTACATGTAATGAAGTGTTTAATTGGGTATGTTTTACCTGTAGTAATGGAAGAGAAAGTACATGTCTTACTTTTGCCATTTTTGTTAATATGACACACTGCACATTTTTTACAAGGGTAAAAACCTATTCATTGTTGAAAAAAAGGTATCCGTTTTGGTAGATCTAATATGTTAGGTGCCACACTCGCCTGTAAGGAAGGCAATCCTCTAAAGATATACCCTGGTTTATCAGGAAGTATGGGGCCCAAAACCCGATCATTTTTTAAAACAGACCAATGTTTTTTAAAACTCTTTTTAATTTTATAATGTTGTCCAGAAAAAGTTGTGAAAAATGGCCACTTAAATCTTTCGGACGTATTGGGCTTAGTTTGATCAATCAATAAAGAATCCCTGTCAAGGCTCCTAACACCACTGATCTCCTTGTCCAAGATATTCCTGTCATAGCCCTTTTCAATAAACCTATCTTTCAGAAGGGATGCCTGAGTGTCAAAGTCGTCAATCATGGTACAATCCTGCCTAAGTCTAACAAATTGACTACGCGGTACGGATTTCAACCATGCGTCATGGTGACAACTGTAAGCGGGTATATAAGAGTTTAGATCTGTTGTTTTAAAAAAAAAGTTCTACTAACTAGTCTATCATCCTTTGCTTGAATCACGAGGTCCAAAAAATGAATTTTTTCAGAGTGGGCCTCGTATGTAAGAGCTATACCTTGATTGTTAGAATTAAAATAACTCATGAATTGTTCCAAAGACTCATAACTGCCCCTCCATAGGAGGAGGAGCATGTCGTATATGTACCCGGCCCACAGGACAAGCTCCGGTTGGGCACAGGCATAGACAACATCCTCCTCCCATTTGGCCATAAACAAATTGGCCAAACTGGGGGCAAACTTTGCCCCATGGCCACACCCCTTTCTTGAACATAAAACTGGTCCTTGAACCAAATATAGTTATGGGTAGTGGCATAAACAAGTAGGTCAAGAATAAAAACTTTTTGTGTGTTCGACATGTCCCTCTCGCTAGACAAAAAGTGGTTAACTGCCTCAAAAACCAAATCGTGAGATATGCAAGTATAGAGGGATGCAACATCGGCTGTAACCATCAAACCCTCATCATTCCATTTAATACGATCTAGTGATCGGATAGTATCTTTAGTATCTTTTAAGTAGGAGGGTGTCTTTTTAACAACTGGTTGTAGATGGTAATCAATATCCTGGCAGTAATAGAGTCAATCTCACTAATAATGGGGCGGCCAGGAGGACATGTCCAAGTTAATGTCCTTGTGTATTTTAGGCAAATAATACATCGTGGGAATACGGGGGACCACCGGAACCAAAAAGGCCTTTTCATTTTTATCTAAAATTTGGGCATTGAAGCCCTTATTGATAAGAGTAGTTCATTCCCTTTTTGTATGAAAATGTAGGATTATTAGTAAGTAACCCATAAGTTTCCCGATCTCCCAAGATCCTAGACATCTCCTGAAGATAATCGATCTTGTCTAGAACGACAATACCGCCCCCTTTATCAGCTGGACGGATAATAAGGTCCTTGTTTTTACAAAGGCTTTTGAGGCCTAAATTAAAGGCTGGGTTTGAAGGGGGTCTTTTTAAATTTAGTTTATCCAAATCTCTCAAAACAAGGTCTCTATAAATATTGATAGATGGGGCAAAACTCCTGGTGGATTGAACATAGAGCCATTAGTGAGGCCTGAATGTTTTATGTGACTTGTCTTAATAACCGTTTTAACGAGAATGGGATTGGGCAAGATATATCTTTGTATATTAATTTTACAAATATATTTATGGACGTCTATGAAGGTATTGAAATGGTTCATCTGTTTGGGTGGAACAAATTTTAGACCTTTATCCAACACTAAAGTCTCCTCATGTGTAAGGACAGTCTTACTTAAATTGAAAATGCCTTTCCCTCTTATGTCCTTCTTTTTCCTTCGTAACCGCCTACCCCCTCTAGTGCCTCACCTTGTTTAGGACCCCTTTTTCTTCTCCTGGAGTCTTTGGGAAAACCCCACTCATTTGGTGGGGGGGAGTCCTGATTGTAATTGTAAGGGGGTTCATTGTGAGTGTCTCTATCGTAGGACATATAGGGACATATCCATGACCTGGATCATCATCCCTCAAAGGAGAGAATCTATTGGCTGTGTACACTCTAAATAAATAAATGAAACAAACAATTGTAAAATAATAAAATTAATCACCGCTGCAATGACAATGTTTGAAAAAACACTATAGAATAAGAAATGTAGTAATTGTGCAGGTGCAAAGTAGTGATGGATAATCAGAAAAGCAGCTGGCAGTCACACAACACAACACTTTGTGTAAAAAGATGAAAAACAGAAAGATTGCCTCGCTAATAACTTGAGAACAATATAATAATTAAATAATGGTGATCAGTCCATAAAGTGTCCAAAATAAATGAAGAAATCCTTGAAATCGTATCTCATGGAATCAGTGGCGGCTGGTGCTCAAAATATTTGGGGGGGTGCAAACAAACTGAAAAAAAAGCCCATCAATTGCAGCCTCACTGTACCATCAAACGCAGCCACTGTGCCCATCAATTGTCGCCACTGTGCCCATCAAACGCAGCCACTGTGCCCATCAAACGCTGCCACTGTGCCCATCAAACGCTCCCACTGTGCCCATCAAATGCTCCCAACTGTGCCCATCAAATGCTCCCACTGTGCCCATCAAATGCTCCCAATGTGCCCCCCCGCCCGCCATCTGCCCGGCAATTACCCTGTCTCATTGGGGCAGCGGGTGGAGGCGGTGGCGAGCGGTTCCCTCCATGACCCGATGTCTTCTCCTGTCTGCTCCTCCCGTCCTCTCCTATGATTGGACGCCTGATAGGTGTCTAATCACAGTGCCTGTTGTTTCAGCCAATCAGACGGGTAACAGACCGGAGCACCTCATTGGCGGAGAGGCGGTTCAGTGTTAGCGAATGAATATTTCCTAACACAGCTGAGTGAACTTCGAGCTCCAAGCATGGCGCTCTCTGCCTATGGCTCCAATCAGGTGCTTCAAAAAATACCCCGCCGCTGTAATTCAGGCACCAAAAAAGGGGTGGCTGGAGAGAGGGGGCGGTGCCCGTGCGACCTTATGGACGCACTGCCACTGCATGGAATAACAGATGACAGAAACACCCAAAGCGCACCTTCCACCATGATAATAAAAGATGTGCCCTTACTGGATAACTACTACGGGCTCCACGTTATAGGAGCCTAGTAAGACATAGATTCACACATCCTGGAGGATCCATCCACTGGATATAAATGAAAATGGCCTTGAAGCCAACCTTGCTGGTTTCTCCCTTTCCTTGTACACTTGGATGTAATATAAAGGAAGAGAAAGATCGCTACATAGTGTAAAACCGTTGTGGTTTATTGAAATTAGGGCCAAAACAACTAATCGATTAGTTGTCGACAACTAATCGATAAGGAAAAGAGTCAACTATCTTCCTAATCGATTAATCAACCAGCCAATTAGTTGGCCTGCATACAGAATGCATTATTTGTTTACATATCAGGAAATACAGTGCAACACACTTACAGCTCAGTACAACGTCCATACATGTCAGAAGAGAAAGTACAGCACACATACAGTTCAGTACACCATCTAAACATGTCAGTAAGTGCCTGAGAATTTGTAAATGTTGGAGGAGCAATGCCTCATGGGACATGTAGTCCTGGGCAGGAAGTGAGTGATTCTAAAAGGCAGGAGTTTTTTTTTACCTTGCTATAGGGGCACTGTATACTATACTTTGCAGCATGCTATAGGGGCACTATATACTATACTTTGCAGCATGCTATAGGGGCACTATATACTATACTTTGCAGGTTGCTACTGGGGCACTTTGAAGGCAGTAGAAGCCAGAAACATCGGCGGAGGGACCCCAATAGAGGAGAATCAGGGCTGCTCTGTGCTAAACCATTGCACAGAGCAGGTAAATATAACATGTTTGTTGTTTAAAAAAAAAAAATTACTTTAGCCCAGGTTCACACTGAGCTGAGGGAATGAAGCAGCGCGAGTTCAGCTGAACTCACACGATTTCACTCCCGCATGTCAGTTCTGATTTCGGACGCGATTTCAGAGACATTTGTGCAGGTTTCTGTAAATGTAAATCGCAGCCCGAAATTGCAAAAAGTAGTACAGAAACTACTTTTTGAAATCAGTGCAGCGCCGCAGATGCGGCGTTGCACAGATTAGGACGGTGCCATTGTCGGCAATTGCAGCCAATTTGACATGCGATTTGTCATGTCAAATTGCTCCAGTGTGAACCAGGGCTTAAAGACTGTGCAGGGAGGATCAGCATCTGAACCCAGAGAAGTTGGAGGCTGATATACTGGAGGTAATATAAGGCATTACAATCACATTTAAAGTAAACTCACCAGTATTGTGCATTATATATAAAATGATTATATCCATGAAAAAAAGTCTCAGGTTTTAGTACTACTTTATTATAAAAGTTTTATATCACACTTCATATAGGTTCATGCCTGACTCCTAGTTAAAATGCCCATATATCCTACTTCTGGGTGTGTTTATTATTTTTTATATATATATTGTATACAGTAAGTAATATATATTATCACTTTCACTGTTTCACAGTATAAATGAACCTCTTATAGTAGCGATTATCTTCTCTTTTTGTACTATCAAGGGCCGTACACACGATCTGACTTTTTGACAACAAACATGCAAATGAGCTGTTTTGGAGCAACATCCGACCGTGTGTACGCTCCATCAGACAAACTTTTTCAGTTTCCATCGGACTTTTGTTGGCTGTGCAAACGGACAAACTTTCCGGCAACAAAAGTCCGATGGAGCAAAGTCCGATCATGTGTACACAAAGCCATCGGACTTTTGTATAAACTACAGTACGCAGCTGCGAGAATGTTTCCAGCGCTGGTATGGATTTTAAGGGGAACCCCTACGCCGAAAAAATGGCGTCCATACCAGACCCTTATCCGAGCACGCAGCCTGGCCGGTCAGGAAAGGGAGTGGGGACGAGCGAGCGCCCCCCCCCCCCTGAGCCGTACCAGGCCGCATGCCCTCAATGGGGGGTGGGTGCTTTGGGGGAGGGGGCGCCCTGCGGGCCCCCCACCCCAAAGCACCTTGTCCCCATGTTGATGAGGACAAGGGCCTCTTCCCGACAACCCTGGCCGTTGGTTGTCGGGGTCTGCGGGCGGGGGGCTTATCGGAATCTGAGAGCCCCCTTTAATAAGGGGGCCCCCAGATCCCGGCCCCCCACCCTATGTGAATGAGTATGGGGTACATGGTACCCCTACCCATTCACCTAGGGAAAAAAAGTGTCAATAAAAAACACAGTAGACAGGTTTTTTTTGAAGTAATTTATTAGGCAGCGCTGTGGTCCTCCTCCGACTTCGGGGGTCTCTCCGGCGTCTTCTCCCGGTGTCCGCATCTTCTGCCGGCTCCACCGCTATCTTCTGGCGCTCTTTTGCCAGCGGTGGTCCGGACCTCTGGATCGTCTTCTTCCCTCTTCTCTTCCAGAGATGTTGACATGACGCTCTCTCCAGCCAGAATGCTCTCTGTGCGCTCCGCAACGGACTTATATAGGCGGTGACCCCGCCCCCTATGACATCACAGTCCCGGGGCATGCTAGAACTGTGAGGTCATAAGGGGGCGTGGTCACGTGACCACGCCCCCTATGACCTCACAGTCCCAGCATGCCGGCTCCACCGGGACTGTGATGTCATAGGGGGCCGGGGTCACCGCCTATATAAGTCCGTTGCGGAGCGCACAGAGAGCATTCTGGCTGGAGAGAGCGTCGTGTCAACATCTCTGGAAGAGAAGAGGGAAGAAGACGATCCAGAGGTCCGGACCACTGCTGGCAAAAGAGCGCCAGAAGATAGCGGTGGAGCCGGCAGAAGATGCGGACACGGGCGTGGCCTGGACATGGCTGAGTGAAGCTGCTTTTTCTTGGAGCTCCCGGCCTGTCCCGAAAACCCCGGCTACATACGTTTTACCAGAGGCATGATACCGACCAAAAGGCACAGGACAAGAGCATCTACCCGGTGGACACCAGCTGGCAGGAGCCCTGGAGAGATCTGCCACTATTTCCAGCAGTTACAAGGTTCATCTCCGGGAGCCACAGTAGCGACGCCGCGTGGCTTTCCACATGGTGAGAAACACAGAGCCTCCGGACAGAGCGGTCCTCCCGTTTCACCCTGCCCCAGGGGTGTCACTAACAATTCTCCAGGAACCAACGGAAGTCCAAAGAGAGACACAATGGCATCCCCGCAATCCCCTGTACCCCTTATGCTTGACCAGGACATTCGGGCTCTACTCCAGGCCCTCCCCACCCGTTCAGACATCGAAGCGCTCATCCTCAAGCTGGAAGAGACGCACCGACGAGACATGCAAGAGGTACGCGGGGAAGTAGCCACTCTAGCGGATCGCATGAGCACGGGTGAAGCATCGGTCACCTCCCTGGAGGGAAGAGTGGCAGCGCTTGAACAAGCTAGAGATCTACACCGAGATTCTACCATTGCCTTACAATTACACCTGGAAGATATCGAAGACCGGAGTCGCAGGAATAATCTGCGACTCAGAGGAATTCCGGAGGACACAGCAATGGAAAACCTAGGGGAGACGGTGAAAGAAATGTTCCGCACTGTGCTTGAAGACCCAGGCCTTAACATTGAACTGGACAGAGTTCACAGAGCTCTTGGCCCCCGATCTGAAGACCCGAGCAGACCACGGGACGTAGTATGCAGACTACATCGATACACCCAGAAAGAAAACATCCTACGCCGAGCCTGGGAATATGGTGATGTGGAAGTAGGAGGCAAACGAGCTAAAATACTACCAGACCTATCGAGAGCAACGCTGAAACGCAGAGCCCTACTGCGTCCTCTCCTAGAGCTTGCCAAGCAAAAAGGCTTAACATACAGGTGGGGGTACCCGCTTTCCGTGTTGTTCCGTAAAGATACAAGCTCCTTCTCCTTGCAAAGAACAGAAGACCTCCCGGCGCTATTCAGGTTTATGGACACGGAACCAATACAGGTACCTGACTGGCTGCAGTTCCTACCACGGCCACAAGGAAGATCGGGCCCCCTGAGGATGCACAGACACCTTCCTCCTCGCCACTTCAGGAACAGAAGGAGACGCAGGACGGCCTCAGAGAGAGAGCCACGTGAGTAGGCCTTCGGCCATCCATCCCCATTCAATATCACATGCCCAGGATAGAACGAGAGGCTGCTAACCCCCGCAGGGAAGTGAACCATGGCCATTATTGCATGCCAGCAGGGAGGATGATCGGATAAACTCTAGCTCCACTTCCTCCCGCCTAACCTCCCCCCCTCCCCCCCCTTTTTTTTCCTTCACTCCTCGGGACATTTGCTGGACACACTATCAGACAGCACTGAGAACTGGAGGCCCCTCTGGAGCGCTAGAGAAAACCCAAAGACCCAATACCTAACTATACCCGCCCCAATGCCGGACATAAGTCACACCAGGTTTAGCAGAATTAGGGGCTCGGAACTCGCAATCTCCTGCTCATCAGTTAAAACATGATTTAGGGGCCCAGAGCTATCTCCTCCGTAAAGACCTGAAACTTTACATGCAGTGCGGATGCAGGAAGCTGAGTGGCTTAGAAATAACGGGGGACGAGACTCGAACGACACTCAATATCCCTGGCCCTGCACGTCAAGGAAAGCTCGCCACGGACCCACGACTGCAACAGGTACCATGACAAGTGATACGAACAGGTCATCATCATTGGTTAAGGATACTTACCATACTGCATGTGCACCAGCGGGTAACTACACGCAAACGCTCTGGGTTGAGGGGGGTGGAGGGAACTCCCCGTTTGCTGGTATCAATTGTTTAATGTTCAGGACCATGACAGATCTTGATCACTTCCACACATCTTGAGACGGGACTGAACACTGATAGACCTGAAGCTTGGCCCTATGCAGAGACAAGCGAAGCTTGGGTTGGATATGAGCCTCATCTTACAGTTCATTTTCAGGCCACTTTAATTGGCTTGTCTGATGGGTATGCTGATGGATGGGGAGGGAAATGTGATCTACTGTATAGCAATTGCTGTGTTCCTCTGCTTACGCAGATGTATTCCTTGGGCTCTAGTTATGAGGGCTCTATTTCAGTTTATTTCATTACATGTTATGTTAATTTATGCCTTTTTTGTTGAATATGTCTTAGGCCGCTAATACATCTGTAACGTTGCAACCCACTAGTCTGCTATATTACTGCTATAGACACACCGCATGCACATACAGAGGCCATAGATAGCCGGGGGTGGAGGGAGAGGCTCGGGAGCTCACTTCCCGGCCCTGTCTATCCACAATCCCACATAGGACAGCGCTCCACTCCCAGTATAGTGACTGGGGAGCGCAATAGCCCATTTGGCTAACTTAGTACTTACACTAAGCTGTACTATCTAGCGACAGTTTCTAATTTATCTCTCTTACTCTTATCTGATCTTGCTCTCTATTCTCCTACTGAACTCGTTTGACACCCCTCCCCCCTCACCCTCCCTCCCCCCCTACCTTAACTTCCTTCCCTTCCCCCTTTCTTACCTACCTACTGATTATTAATATACCCACCATCCAAGACCATGGCATCCTTAAACATAGTCTCTCTTAATGTGAAAGGCCTAAACACACCAGAGAAAAGAGGTATGCTGACTAACGACATGAGACGCATGGGAGCAGACATTGTTTTCCTACAGGAAACCCATTTTAGGGAAGGCTCTCTGCCGACACTTCAGAACAGATTTTTCCCATTGGTATACCACTCCAGATAGATACACAGAAGCCAAATCCAGGGGAGTCTCCATTCTAATTTCGTCCAAAATTCCATGGACACTTACAGACGTAAAGTATGATAAGGAAGGCAGATTCCTCTTTTTAAAAGGGAAGATTGGGAATTCCAAAGTAACCTTGGCTAACCTGTACGCTCCCAATACACATCAAGACATATTCCTCAAACGTCACCTAGACCTACTATCACACTTCACTGACGGAAACTTGATCATGGGAGGAGACCTTAATGTCCCCCTTGCCCCTACGGAGGATACTTCCACTGGAACATCCTCAACCTCGCGAGACTTGCGTAAACGCATCGGAACAACGCTACACAATTCCCAACTGATCGATGCGTGGCGTCTCCTTCACCCGGGGGAAAGAGACTATACCTTCTTCTCTAAACCACACCAGACGTACTCCAGAATCGATTATTTCCTGATCCCCCACAGAGACTTGCATGCGATTAAAGAGACCACCATAGGTTCAATTACATGGTCAGACCATGCCCCGATTACACTACGATACGCCCTTCCAGACTTAAGGTCGACACAGAAACCACCGTGGCGACTAAACGAGGGACTTCTGAAAGACCCAGAAGTTTTGGCTGAGGTAACCAAGGAAATCGGTCACTATTTCACCTCTAATACCACCCCTGACTGTGACACTGGGCTAGTATGGGAGGCGCACAAAACCGTGATTAGGGGGATACTGATCAAACACGGCTCACGACTCAAACAGCAAAGAATTGCACAACTGAATACCTTGCTGAAGAAATTAGACATATTAGAAGAACGACATAAACAGACACCCACCAAACAACTAGAAGCAGAGCTTAACTTGGTCCGGACGCAGATCAATGACCTTTTACGATATAAAGCGAAAGCGGCCATACAAATTTGCAAAAGGAAAAATTATGAATCTGGTAACAAATGCGGAAGACTATTAGCCCAATCACTACGAGAACAAAAAATGGCTTCATATATACCCCACATTATGTCCCCTACAGGCCGGAAAGCCTCTTTGCCCCAGCACATTGTGCAGGAGTTTAGTTCATTTTATTCCTCTCTATACAATTTAAAGGAGACACAAATTCCCACTGCAAACATGACAGAATACATAACATCCTCCCTCATGCCGACCCTCCCAGATGACGCAAAATCCATATTAGAAGAACCTATCACGTTGACCGAACTGCAAATTGCACTAAAAAATACTAAACCAGGGAAAGCACCAGGTCCGGACGGGCTTACAATCCCCTATTATAAGACCCTACTCCCCTCCCTAGGCCAACACCTGGTTAGACTTTATAATACCCTAGGCTCAGGGGGAAAGTTTCATAAATCCACGCTGCAGGCACAAATCTCTGTTATACCAAAAGAAGATAAAGACCCAGGCCAATGCGGGTCCTACCGCCCGATTTCTCTTTTGAACACAGACCTCAAACTTTTCACAAAGATCATTGCCACCAGATTACAACAACACCTCACCACACTTATACACCTCGACCAAGTGGGTTTCGTCCCAACTAGGGAAGCTAGGGACAATACGATTAAAGTTCTAAACCTACTGCATATCGCTAATAGTACCAAATCCCCATGCATCCTACTTGGAACCGATGCCAAAAAAGCGTTTGACCGAGTAAGCTGGAGGTTTATGTTCGCGACGCTGAAACACATAGGATTAGGAGACAAAATGATACATTGGATTTCCGCAATATATTCAGACCCAACGGCCAGGGTAAGGGCAAATGGGGTAATCTCAGAAGCCTTCCCAATTACTAACGGAACCCGTCACCTCTGATCTTTGCACTATCCCTGGAACCTTTCCTATGTCACATTAGACTGAATCCAGACATTACAGGGATTGAAGTAAACAACAATCAATTTAAAGTCTCAGCATACGCCGACGACTTAATGTTCTCCCTCACAAACCCAACCATCTCTCTCCCCAACCTCATGAAAGAATTTCACACATATGGTCAATTGGCTAATCTGAAAATCAACTTTAGTAAGTCTGAAGCGATGGGTCTGGGAATTCCACAACCACAACTCACACAACTTCAAAATAGTTTCCACCTGAAATGGACCACTACAGCTCTGAAATATCTGGGCACATACATACCCCCAACATTTCCCCAACTGTTCAAGCTAAACTTCCCACCCCTTTTGAAAAAAGTCCAACAAATGCTAGATAAATGGAACGGAGGACTCCATTCATGGTTTGGACGTTGCAATATCCTCAAGATGACAATCCTACCCAAATTCCTGTATCTCCTACAGACCATCCCCATACATATACCCGCAGGCTTCTTCAACCAAATACGCTCACTATTCATCAAATTCCTTTGGGCAGGGAAAAAAACGCGACTAAATAGGAAAACCCTCTCTCTACCCAAACGCTACGGAGGACTGGCAATGCCTGAACTCCAGACCTACTATAGGGCAACACATCTAGGCAGGCTCATCGACTGGTGCCGGCACACAACCACCAAACTGTGGACACAACTCGAACAAGCACAAAGCGTGACTCCTATACACAGAATCCCCTGGTGTTATGCTAACATCCTAACAGATCTCAAACATCACCCGTTAATAGGTAACATGGCTCGTGTGTGCGCTCATCTGGTCAACTCATCTCCCCTCTTTTCTCGAGAATCACCACTTAAGCCCATACTAGGAAACCCTGCATTTGAACCAGGAATGGGAGACGGGAGGTTTCGGGAACTGAGGGAAGAGGGAATATACCAAGCCTCACATTTCAGTAACAGGGGCAGATGGAAGACTATTACAGAGTTGTCTGACCCAGAGGGTTGTTTCCGCCTGGACTTCTTGGGAGCACTACAACTTCATCACTTCCTCAGCAGCATGACACCACCTAGTGTTACCAATCAAACCCTCACTTCAATGGAGGAACTGTGCTCGGGAACGGGGCCCATACTACACGCACTCTCTCTAACCTATAGTATGTTAATCACCCCACCAAAGGATCATAAAATACAGGGCCTCACCAAATGGGAAAAAGAACTAAAATGCACATTTACCACCAGCAAAAAACAACACATTCTGCAGTTCACTCACAAATCCTCTTTATGCACCAAGATCCAAGAAACAAACTATAAAATCCTTACTCATTGGTACAGAACCCCAGCATTGCTTAACACAATATTCCCGCGTCGTCAGATTTATGCTGGAGATGTCAAGAAAGGAAAGGCACACTCCTCCATATTTTCTGGTCCTGTTCTCGGATCCAGAACTTTTGGAGAGAAGTCCGCCAGTTAATGCAAAAATTCACAGACCGGGCGATACCAGATGACCCAGCATACTTCCTTTTACACGCTAATGACACCCCCCAAAAGATTTACAAAAAATCAGTCATACGTCACTTATTAGATGCAGCAAAAACTTGCATTCCACTCTTGTGGAAGTCCACTCAAACACCAACCATAGCTCTTTGGCTCCAAAAGGTAGAAGAGATAAACCAGATGGAGGACTTAATCCTCACAAGCCAAAACAGACAAGAAACATACACCAAAACTTGGCAATTATGGAATATGTTCAAGTACTCAGAGGAGGGACAGGCACTCCAAGGTTGTTGAAGTTAGAATGTAGCCCGTGCCTAGAAATAACCGCAGATAGACGCAAGTAAACACACATACCCGTGAATCACTAGCAGTACCCCCAACCCCCCCTCCCCTTCCCCCCCCATGTGTACACCCCCCCCTCACACCCATCCCCTCCTTTTCTTCTAACTCTGTCTACATCCATACCACCTACTATTCTGTTCTTTTTCTCACTAGATATCCTTCTTCTCTCTTTAAAATGATAAAATAAATAGGGAACCGTTCAAACTGGGATTATGTTCCCCTGCAATTCTGCATTCACATACAAAAACACATTGACAGCACAAGCATACAGAAAATTAGACGCCATGCCCCTCATATTATATCTGTGTGCAACACATATATATTGTTATTATAACCTATGTATGTACTGTTATCGAATGCAATCACACTATTGCTGTATATCCCGGTGTACCGGTTTTCTGATATAAATAAATAATTAAAAAAAAAAAAAAAAAAAAAAGAAGATGCGGACACCGGAAGAAGACGCCAGAGAGACCCCCGAAGTCGGAAGAGGACCCCTGAAGTTGGAAGAGGACCCCCGAAGTCGGAAGAGGACCACAGCGCTGCCTAATAAATTACTTTAAAAACCTGTCTACTGTGTTTTTTATTGACACTTTTTTTCCCTAGGTGAATGGGTAGGGGTACCATGTACCCCATACTCATTCACATAGGGTGGGTGGCCGGGATCTGGGGGCCCCCTTTTTAAAGGGGGCTCCCGGATTCCGAAAAGCCCCCCGCCCGCAGACCCCGACAACCAACGGCCAGGGTTGTCGGGAAGAGGCCCTTGTCCTCATCAACATGGGGACAAGGTGCTTTGGGGTGGGGGGGCCGCAGGGCGCCCCCATCCCCCAAAGCACCCACCCCCCATGTTGAGGGCATGCGGCCTGGTATGGCTCAGGAGGGGGGGGGGGGCGCTCGCTCGTCCCCACCCCCCTTCCTGACCGGCCGGGCTGCATGCTCGGATAAGGGTCTGGTATGGATTGGGGGGGACCCCCACGCCGTTTTTTCGGCGTAGGGGGTTCCTCTTAATATCCATACCAGACCTAAGGGCTTGGTATGCCCCTGGAGGGGAACCCATGCCGGGTTTTTATTTAAAATTTGGCGTGGAGTTCCCCCTCAAGATTCATACCAAACAGTGCCTGGCATTGGCGGGGATCCAAGTCGGATCCCCGCACCAGTGTCAACCCGGCTCGCGAGGTGTCAATCTCGCCAATAAAAGTGGCGAGATTGACACAACATCAGACAATACACAAGTTGACCAAAGGGTGGTGGTAAAGAGCTGAAAAACCACGTGATATGGTGAAAGTTGGCTGGAAAAGTCGTCGTCTGTATGCAAGACAAACTTTTGGGCAACACCCTTTGTACAAAAATCCAAGGGAAAGTTTGTACAAAGTCCTGTCGTGTGTATGGGGCTTAAAGGGCTCATTTTAGTTTTTTTTAACTCCATTATGACAGGCGATACAAAAAAAAAAAAAAAAAAAAAAAGCACACTGCTGCTACTAAACGTCTTAAGCCTGGTTTACACCTATGCATTTTTTGGTGTTTTTTGCAGAAACGCACTACAGTTCATTTAACATGGTTTCCTATGGGACACGTTCACATCTATGCTTTTTTCAGCCACTGCGTATTTGGAAAGGGTCAGGGACTTTATTCAATGCAAACCAGTGCTTTTTTTGTTCAATAGACTTCAATAGAGAAGCTGCAGAAAAGCATGTAGTGCGTTTTTGCAGCAATTTGCGTTTTTCAATCCGCCAAACAACAAATGGGCCAAAAAAGCATGAAAAATACAAAACGCAAATCGCAGCAAAATCACGTGTGCAAAAATGCAAAACGCACAGCAAAAACGGATCAAAAAGCAAAGCAAACTGCATAGGTGTGAACCAAACCATATGCTGGCCAAACACATATTGATTTTCGGACGAGAATATTCAAACGAAAACTACATACACTATCTGAAAATTCCTTTGACCAAGAAGATTTCTATTCTGCTTCTTCGAATTTTCCCGTCACTGTGGTCGAATACGAAAGTCGACTTGACCCCACTGATGATTAGAAAATCGAACGATCGTTCTTAAAATTTAAATTGTTTTTTTTGAAGGAAGATATTGTTTTTGTATGCGCAGCATATAATATATTACAGTTCTCTCTGAAAATCGGCAAAACTGACTTAAATTATTTTTTTTTCTTTAAATAAAATGTTTGATCTCCGAGTCTGATGATATTTACCAGATTCAACCTCTAATAATATAAACAGTATACCGTATCTCTTCTGTCTGTTATTCTCAGAGTAGATTAGAGATTTTGCTCCCTAACCATATAGTTATTTATATTTACCACTACAAAGAGATATTTAAGAATATGATTGCTTTTTTTAAGAATATGGTTGATTTTTTTTTTAAACTTTACATATTAACTAATAACTAAATTATATACCACACTTCTTTTAAGGTTATTATCCGATTAATCAAAACAATAATCAGCCAACAAATCAATTATGAAAATAATCATTAGTTGCAGCACTAATTGAAATTATCCACAAGTCCAACAAAACATGGATTACAAAGTCCTGGGTTAAAAGAATCTGCAGATCACAAACACACTAGTCTGGTATATTGAGCATAGACTCCACCCTACTAGTTTTGTCATACATGACGTCATCGTGGGTGTGGACTCTATGTGGAGAGCCATGCTTAATATAGAGTCCAGGGTGGAAAGAGCACAGCTGATCTAGTGCAACAATTATTGCTAAATGTGGCCGCCAGTAACGCAAGGTGGATATCCCAACCTTATTTGAACAAAATGGGTTGGTCCACATATGTGAAATCCAAACCTCGTTTGTAGAAAAAACATGGCCACTTATGGTATCACATTGGATGGCCAAGCCCCGTTCTCGGTTAAAAGAAAAAAAGGGCCAGGCCTCATTTGCAGATTAACATGGCTGCGAAGTTGGGTAAAAAACAGACATCAATTTGGATAACCAAGCCTCATTCTGAGTAGAAAAATGAACGTCAAGTTAAGAACGCAAAAAGGAAACCAAGAATCATATCCAAAAAGGAAAACCCGTGGTGTCACCCCGGAATATAGATATATGAGATCACGCCAGAAAGAATTACATATCGAGCGTATATCTGCTACAGAGATTAATCAAACTAAATCCAATACGTCCGAAAGATTTAAGTGGTCATTTTTCACAACTTTTTCCGGGCAACATTATAAAGTTAACCACTTGCTACCCAGGCCAATTCTGACATTTCTCTCCTACATGAAAAAAAATCTTAATTTTTTTGCAAGAAAATTTACATAGAACCCCCAAACATTATATAGTTTTTTTTTAGCAAAGACCCTAGAGTATACAATGCCAGTCATTGCAACTTTTTATCTCCCATGGTATTTGCGCAGCAATTTTCCGAACGCATTTATTTGGGAAAAAAACAGTTTTGTGCTTTAAAAAAAAAAATAAAACTGTATAGTTAGCCTGATTTTTTGGGGATTAGGATTAAGTTACGCCAAGTAAATAAATACCTAACATGTCACGCTACAAAATTGCACAAGCTCGTGGAATGGCGTCAAAATTCGGTACTTAAGAATCCCCATAGGCGATGTTTTAAAATTTTTTACTGGTTACATGTTTTGAGTTACAGAGGTCTAGGGCTAGAATTATTGCTCTCGCTCTAACGTTTGTGGCGATACCTCACATGTATGGTATGAACACCGTTTTCATATGTGGGCGGGACTTACATATGCGCTCGCTTCTGCGTCCGAGCACACGGGGACAGAGTTCGCTTCTGCATGTGAGCACACGGGGACAGGGGCGCTTTAATTTTTTTTTCCTTTTTATTGTTAATCTTACTTTTTCTTTTTAGTTTGACACTTTAAAAAAATAATATTTTAATCACTTTTATTCCTATTACAAGGAAAGTAAACATCACTTATAATAGGAATATGACATGATCGGTCCTCTTTACAGTGAGATATGGGGTCAATAAGACCCCACATCTCACCTCTAGGCTGGAAAAAAATAAAATAAAAAAAAAAAAACCAAAATGATCTCAGCTTCCCAGCTGAGGCGGCGCCGTTTGTTTGAATGCAGAGGCCGGGCGTGACGTCATAACCTCGCGCCCAGCCTCCGAACGATCTTAGAGACTCCGGCGACTATCTGGTCCACCGGACATCTCTATGGTAAACATCCGGGGCTGGCGGATCCTGTCTCTGACTCACCGATGGAAGTGGGGAGTCGGTAGAAGCACCGGAGGGAGGCAGGACATCCCCTCTCGCTGCCCGTAAGAACATACAAGCGGCGGAACAGCCACTATGATCATTCGTATGGTGTAGGGAATCGCTGGCTGAAAAAGCCGATATCTGAATAATGTCTGTAGCTGCAGGCATCATTCAGATATACCTGCACAAAGTCAAGGACGTCATATGACAGCTGGCGGGGCAGGAAGTGGTTAAAAATATTTTTTTAAAAACATTGGTCTGTTTAAAAAAAAAGATCAGATTTTTTTCAACAATTAATAGGTTTGTACACTTGTAAAAAATGGCAAAAGGAAGACATGCACTTTCTCTTGCACTTTCCATTACTACAGGTAAAACATACCCAACTAAACAATTCATTAAATGTACTACTAAAAATGTAGTTCATCTTATTACATTTCCATGTGGCAAACAGTATGTGGGATGAACAATTAGGACCTTTTCCATACGAGCCAATGAGCACATCAATAACATTAGGAAAATCAGAAAGGATAATAAAGACCATACGGTTCCTAAACATTTTGCATGGTGCCACAACAGAGACCCAATACTTCTTTTGTGGCAATAGATAAATATATACCACCTTGGAGAGGAGGGTCTGCCAAAAAAGGTATTACCCAAATGTAAATTAGGTGGATTTATGAACTAAAATCTTATGCCCCTTTTGGTATAAGCATAGACTGGGATATCAACACTTTCAATAATAATGCTTGATATGATCATTGTCCCCTTTTTTTATAGTTTCCTAGTATGTATACTATTAATTATAATATAATCTAGGGTCTTTGCTAAAAAAACATATATAATATTTGGGGGTTCTATGTAATTTTCTTGCAAAAAAATGACGATTTTTTCATGTAGGAGAGAAATGTCAGAATTGGACTGGGTGTTGAGTGGTTAACTTTACAATGTTGTCCGGAAAAAGTTGTGAAAAATGACCGGACGTATTGGATTTAGTTTGATCAATCTCTGCAGCAGATATACACTCGATATGTAATTCTTTCTGGCGTGATCTCATATATCTATATTCCGGGGTGACGTCTATTTTTTACCCAACGTCATGGCCATGTTAATCTGAAAATGAGGCCTGGCCCTTTTTTCTTTTAACCGAAAACAAGGCTTGGCCATACAATGTGATACCATGAGTAGCCATGTTTTTTCTACAAACGAGGTTTGGATTTCACGTATGTGGGCCAACCCATTTTATTCAAATAAGGTTGGGATAGCCACCTTACGTTACTGGCGGCCACATTTAACAATAATTGTTGCACTAGATCAGCTGTGCTCATTCCGCCCTGGACCCTATATTAAGCGTGGCTCTCGACAGACTCCACACCCCCGATGATGTCATGTATGATGAAACTAGTAGGGTGGAGTCTATGCTCAATACACCAGGCTAGTTTGTTTGTGATTTGCAGATTCTTTTAACCCAGGACTTTTTAATCCATGTTTTGTTGGATTTGTGGATAATTTCAATAAACCACCATGGTTTTACACTATGTGGCGATCTTTCTCTTCCTTTATATTACTTCCGTGAGAGTGAAAGGAAAGAAAGAAACCAGCATGGTTGGCTTCAATGCCATTTTCGTTTATATCCAGTGGATGGATCCTAAAGGATGTGTCAATCTATGTCTTACTAGGCTCATATAACGTGGAGTCTAGTTATGCGGTAAGGGCACATCTTTTATTATTCTGATTACCACCTATGCAGGTTGCAGTTTGCATATTGCACGTGCATTTTTCAGTTTTCAATACACGCTTTTGATCCATTGAAGTCTATGGATCCAAAAACCAGAAAAAAGTCAGTTGCACTTTCCATAAAATGCACAGATGTGAACCACATCCATAGGACACCATGTTAAATAGACTGTAGTGTGTTTCTGCAAAACCAAAAATTCACAAAAAAAATGCATATGTGTGAACCAGGCCTAAAAGCAGCTTTTTTTTTTTTTTTTTTTTAAAGCTGCGGTGTGCATGAGCCCTTAAACAGCAGAACCTCAGTGTAGGATATGTTATGATGTGATGTGTTGTGCTTTATGGACTACTTACATTTTGGAATAAACGTTTTGGGATCTTATCAGAAACACTCCGGGGCTTGAATTAATGGTGTAGCGATGTATAGTTCTGTTTTCTAGTTCTAATAGCCTTAGTTGCCCACAGCTATAACATTGGGAAGAGGGGATGCACATTACAAAGTGCAACAATTTATGTACTGAATAAAAACACCGTACAGCACAGTATAAAATACTGAGCAATTCTGGTTATCTACACAAACACACAACCCACACAGGTTGAACTGGATGGACAATTGTCTTTATTCAACCTTACCAACTATGTAACTATGGTTATATGAAAATGTCAAAATTGGGAAAAGTGTCCTTTTGCAATGCAATGGGACTGTTGTTGTGGAATTGGGAAATATGCATAGGTGATGTGTACATCACATCATATTTGCCTTGTAAAATTGATATGTGATGTGTTTTTTTTTTTTTACCACAGGGGGACACTGAAGTGGAAAGAGTTGTATTTTTTGTATTTTGGGTGGAAAAAGGAGACTAAAAATCTATCTTCTCAGTCTTGTTGGAAACATCTCCTTTTTAATAAAATATACTTAGGCTTGTGCAGAAGCATGTGTCTTGCAGGGTGAGTGTACCTGCATGTTTATTGTTCATAGCGGCACCAAGCAGGTTATTTAAAGCTGAGCCCTGCCAACTCTAGTTCCTGATGTCAAGGTTAGGCTTTCCCTTGTTTTTCTATGCCTCCCTACCATCATTGGTGATTCCCACCTTAGTTACAGGTAACAAGGAGAAGCAGACCAGGATTTGACTTCAGGAACTGATGTTGATTTTTATACAATACAGCAGCTTAAGTTTTGTGGCTTTCGTAGTACTGTGAAAAATATGTTCTAGCATATACAGCACCTATAGATGTTTATTTCAGTTATAATAGCAGTTAGGAAAGCTTGAGGATAAACTAGCAGCTAGTCTAAAATGTTTTATTTTTCCTTTCTCAGCATCAACAATGTTACTTATGTGTACAACCTGGACTTACCTGTAAAAATGATGTTACCACGGTGAAACCTATTAATATACAGCAGTACCATACAGTAGCTAGTTAGAAAAAAAAGAGTCAAAACACAAAAGTTAGGTTATTTATTTTAATAGTGATAAATACACAGTATTTAAACATACAACTTGGTAAAATGAAATGCATAGTAAAAGATAAGCTTAATGCAAGCAAAAAAGTAACCCAATAAAAAAGCTACAGTCAATTATATTTTAAAATATATACAACTTCAACCAAATTGTAGACACCTAGAATCACATCAGCATTAAACACATGGTGCAAAATCGTATTCTGTATTTTATAGTTTGAAAACAGTGGTGCAACCCATACAAAAAGCATATAGAAAACATGTAAGTAAATAGATATTTTAGCAGCTATTTGTGGGTTTTACACCCTAAATACATATCCGCAGAGTTTATTTTTCCATGCAACAGATTTTTATCAAAGTACATATTCTGGAATCTCCAAATGTCGTAACCATACTTCAATACAACAGCTATTTTGTTTATACTAATATGAATATATTTATCCCTTTTTATGTCTTTTTTTTCCCCCAATTTTCTTTTTTCATCTAAAATATACCAACCAGAAAAGCAAGGATTTCTGGATGTTGCAAGAATAAATCTTTGGCTTTTGGCCAAAAAACAAAAACAAACGCACAATACATCAAACATTTTATCTGTAAATATGAGAGCAATATGTGCTCAACATCAAAAGAGCAATTTTCAGGTACAAAATGTTTTGTAATCGTTTTTCTAAAAAAGCAAAAAATCTGAAAATGGCTTGGAAAGGATGTGGCATTCATAAATTTTGTCTCTGCAAACTTACAATGTTTTGCAGGACCCTGGCACTGGAAGGGTTATTGGTACTTGTTACTTGAGAGTAAGGGCTGACGTATAGTAAACACACAATGCAGCTCTGCAGCCAGTTTGGAGACTCTCCACTCACTCATAAAGCACATTACAGGTCATTACCAGCTAGTAGAAAACAACTTGCCATTTAAAAAAATGGCATATGTGAAAAGTAGCATTTGATAGCATTCTGCTGATCATAAGATTAATAAAACCGTGTTTATAAAGGGATTTTTAAGAAATGTCACCTGGAATGTATTTAAAATTAGAAAATACATGCATTACCTATTGCACTTAGTTGATATGTATGTTATGTAATTTGTAATCCAGCTCCAGCTCTTTTAAGCACAGGAGGAAGAACTGATCAGGTGACTTTCTGAGCAGGAACCCCCCCGAAAACCTTTTACACTGCAATAGAAAGTCTAAGCAAAATTCATGAAAACAAAGCCCAATGCAATGTTAAAGTAGAACTAAAAGGCAAATTTTCTTTCCATTTAGGATAGCAGAAGGGAGGGCAGTAACCACTGTCTTTTTTTATTTTTATTGCCATCTATGTCACACTGGAGAGCTTTTTATTTACTTCCTGTCCCATAGCCAAAACAGGAATTGAGAAGAAATCCATCCAAAGTGAGGGAATCCCTGGTTGTCACCAGAATTAGGCCCAGTAAAACACTGAGCACTTTTGAAGAGCTTTTCAGGCGCTTTTGAAGAGCTTTTCAGGCGCTTTTGAAGAGCTTTCCATTCATTTCAATGGAGAGGGGCATTTTTTCACCATCCTGCCAGCGCACTGCCCCAGTGTGAAAGCATTCATTGATTTTAATGAAAATAGGTTTTCGTGAGCTTTTTAGGCACTTTTTTTAGCGTGAAAGCGCCTGAAAAGCGCCTCAGTGTCAAAGGGGATTTTTCTTTTCTGTTAAGCGATAACCCATAGGTTGTGATTTTCTTTCACTTTCGGTGCTATTGGTAAACAAGACAAATAGAGATGGTGAATCTCCCTAACGGGGGGGGCACAGGTGACAGTGAAAAACCTGACAGATGTTCTAATCTCTCACCACTCTATCCAAGAAAAAAGTTTTGCTAATAGTTATACTTTAGGTAATACCAGTTCACCAGGAACAGCCACCAATATAGTGGACTGGCAACTATACAGAAGCAAAGGAAAACTGGTTTTGCTGTTTTGTTTACTATAATTTAGACTTGAACAAGCAGAAAATGGAAAAACTGTCCTGCCTGATAAGCAAACTTATCATGATAGGAGTTTTCTTGTTGACTTGTTTGGAATGTACAACCTTCCAGGCAGTCATCCTCATCCTTCTGTGCTATTCAATGAGTTACTGATCCGGAAAAAGCATATACATATCAGGCTTTGGGACACCTAACATGCACATACTGGTTTTGGGTCATGGCTGCTCTGTTCAAAACCAGTGGACAAAGCAAATAAGTATGACATGTTTATTATTTTAAAGGGAAAAAAAGCCAAACCTTTAATGTTACTTTATCATGCTTGCCTCTACTGAATAATGGCATTCGTTTTTGGTGCATCTTCAATCTGTTTCTGAACACTGCTTCACTCTAAAAATCGATACCTCAATGAAGACCAGGATGGAGAATAATTTAGTGTAAATTATAGCATTGCTTAAAGCGGAGCTCCACCCAAAAGGGGAAGCTCCGATTTCCTGCCCCCCCCCCCACTGCACTGCCACATTTGGCACCTTTTGGAGGGAAGGGGGAGCGAGTACCTGGTTTTGACAGGTACCCGCTCCAACTTCCAGCTGAGTTTGCTCCCACAGCCAGAAGTTCGGCCTCCCTCCTCTGCAGCCAGCCCAATCAGAGAGCCGCAAGGCTTCACTGCCGGTTTCCCTTTGTGAAGATGGCGGTGGCAGAACCAGATGGAAAAATCGGCTCGGGGGGAAGACACTGCTGGATTCCTGGACAGGTAAGTGTCCTAATATTAAAAGTCATCAGCTTCGGTATTGTAGGTGCTGACTTTTCATTTTTTTCTGCAGGAGCCTGGAGCTCCTCTTTAAAGTGTTATTAAAACCAGGACCCTGCATTCACTATATCTGATCTCCCACAGTACACAGAACATGGAAATGCAATTATTTTAGTAAATATAAACGGCTAAAGGCTTCATTCTCACAAGGCGGATCCGCTGCCACGGAGTCCGCCAGCTCAGTGGGAGATCTCTCCGTTGATCTCCGCTGAGCCGGCGGATGACAGGTTCCTCTCTGCTCACTGAGCTGGGAGGGGCTTGTCGAGCGCCGCTGGTTACTATGGAGAGATTGGACGAAAACAGACAGCATGTCCGTTTCCATCAGATCTCACCCGATCCGATAGGGACGGATGCAAACGTAGGGGCATCCGTCTGATTTTAGCGGATCGGATGTCAGCGGACATGTCACCGTTGACATCCGTCGCTCCATAGACTAGCATGGGGCGTCCGTTCAGGTCCACCGACTAAAACTGACAGGCGGACCTGAATGGTCTGACAGTGTGAAAGGGGCCAAATACCTTTTCTCATCAGAAGTATATAGCAGTCTTGTGACTTCTATCAGTATCTGCTTAAGCTTGTAGGAGGAGTTTTCATGCTCTCCTGATTGTCCTATGAGGCCGATTGGCCCTGTGCTGATTACATGCACTCTCCCAAGAAAAATAAAACTCTCTAGCAATACACATCAAATTGAGCATGTGCAGCTTGCCCCCAAACCTTTGTTCTATCAGCAGATAGATTGGGAACTGTGGAAAAAAGGGAGGATCAGAGAAGGCAGGATCAAACAGCCTTTTTACACAATGCAGAGAATTAACCCCTTTCACATGTTCCACAGTGAGTATAATAAGAATGCTTTACTGCATATACAGACTGATTTTACTGTTGTGGGTTTAGCAACACTTTAAAATGCATGTTTTTTCCCATATCCATAATGCAGGGCTGGATAGGTGGCAGGGTTGCCAGGAGTAGAACATGGCCACCAAACATCATAGTGCTGACTGTTAATAATACAGTTTTGTATATAAAACAGTTCCAGACTGACATCCTCCCTGCCACTGCGATTTGTCCAAGTCCTGGGTGTTGCTATTCCTGCACATTCTGGGCTGGTACAAGCTGAACTTCTAGCAGATTCAGAGTTTGTTTGCCCTGCTCTTCTAGCTGCCAGCTCTAGCTGTATTTCTAGTGGGTGAACAAATTGCTTTTGTCATGCTCTCCAGCCACCATGTAAGAAGACTATGACCTCTGATAATATTATTGTGATACCACACTAATAAACTGACTGGAATAGGAGGGAGGAGGCACAAAACAATAGCCAAAAGAGGACAGGAAGAATAATCTGCCCTGACCATAATGTCATCTCAAAATGATACCATTAATGGAGAGACAATGAAATAAGCAGAATTTATCATTTCCATCATTCCCTATGTTCTGCTTCAAAATGCGTAAACTGCCAAAAAGTAATGGTTGCAAACAATATCCTTATTTCCTAATATGCAGAAAAATGTATACTGTAAAAATTATGGTCAGCTGACAACAGGGAAACACTGTTTCTTCTGTTATGGAAGGAGAGATATAGTTTTAAATCGCTAGCAAAATATCTTCAGCTCCTAAAAAATAACAGCACTGGGAGCAGTATTAACTACTGAAATTTCTTAAACGTGAATCACTTATTCAACTGATCATTTCCATGTCAGTTCTATCTTCTCAGGTCAGAATGACTATGCCTGCTACTCTACAAGACCTCCGAACAAGCGCAGGATCTTGTCCTTTATGTACAGAAATTGTCAAATGATGTATGAATTATACTATGGGGCCATATGATGTATGAATTATACTATGGGGCCACATTATGTATGAATTATACTATGGGGCCACATGATGTATGAATTATACTATGGGGCCACATGATGTATGAATTATACTATGGGGCCACATGATGTATTTATTATACTATGGGGCCATATGATGTATGAATTATACTATGGGGCCATATGATGTATGAATTATACTATGGGGCCATATGATGTATGAATTATACTATGGGGCCATATGATGTATGAATTATACTATGGGGCCATATGATGTATGAATTATACTATGGGGCCATATGATGTATGAATTATACTATGGGGCCATATGATGTATGAATTATACTATGGGGCCATATGATGTATGAATTATACTATGGGGCCATATGATGTATGAATTATACTATGGGGCCATATGATGTATGAATTATACTATGGGGCCATATAATGTATGAATTATACTATGGGGCCATATGATGTATGAATTATACTATGGGGCCATATGATGTATGAATTATACTATGGGGCCATATGATGTATGAATTATACTATGGGGCCATATGATGTATGAATTATACTATGGGGCCATATGATGTATGAATTATACTATGGGGCCATATGATGTATGAATTATACTATGGGGCCATATGATGTATGAATTATACTATGGAGCCATATGATGTATGAATTATACTACCAAAGAGAAAAGATAGAAGTGTTGCTATAGCAACACCCAAAAGACTTTGTACCATTTTTGAATATTCATTAGAAAAATATTATTCTCTGACTGGCTACAAGGAAAATGTGTCCATTGAACCACACTTTACCTTTTCGCTCAATTTTACGGCTTCACACTTATTTTAACTAAAGTGGCTGTAAACCCTCGCATATACCCAGTGAAGTAACTGGTCAGAGATGAAACAAATCCTCCAACATAAATTGTATCTGCAGCCGTCTTTCCCCTACATCCATTCAAAGTGCAGAATTTACACACGATCTCTCGGCTCTGAAAAGCAGGGGGCAGAGAGCTGAAGTTACATGAGTGAGGAGAGCTATGAGAGCTGATTGGAGGGAAGGGACAACCCCCCCCCCCCTTCACACAGCAACAGAGCTGAGGCTGTTAGTCAGCTGGAAGTCCCTCCACTGTCACAATTTTTCTCTTGGTGACAGGAAATCTTGTCAGAAGTGGCTCATGCTGATAGCAGAGGAACAAGGCAGCAGACAGAAATGACACTTAGTGCTCTTAATTAAGACAAGTACACACTATCAAGGGATATGCTTTGTTCATATTTAATGACTGATGTTTACAACCACTTTAATTAGTTTATACTTCACCCACACGTGCAAGTCAACATTTTACAAACTGTATTAATAATCATATTTTGGTCAATGTGTTCCCAACCTACAATACATGAACAATCTTGCCTGTCCACTCACACAATACTAATCAGACATATATTCAACAGGTTTGTTATGAATATAGTTAATTCACTACTAGCACTAAGTTCTCAATGTTTTGGAGGTAGATGTGTTATATAGAAAACTACTGTCTTTTATACACAATAAGTGGCAAGCGACTTACTGCATCACTACTGAGATTGGCTTGATTCTAATGGTTTCATTAAACCATACAAGCACATTCGGAAGTACCAGGTCTAAACTGCTTAATTCAAATGCATAAAAACTTACAGTATATGGCAGTGTAACTGCAGTAACCTACACAATCAGAAGACGCCCTTTACCCAACAAGTGGCCAATCATAGAGGTTTGGAAAAAAGCATCAGTGATGATTCCAGGTGCAGTGATCACTGGACTTTTCCACTTGGGGTAAAGACGTTTAACTGAACCTTGTGTGTGGCATTTGCTCCATATTGTTTGGTGAAACAAAACTTCACCAGAGTTTATTTTTTTTTATATAAAGAAGTGGCCTGTGTTACTTCTTTTTATAAGGCTGCAGAAATATACTGATCTGAGAGTATGAAGATTGCTATTTCCATGACAGTGAGTAGTAGCAGAGTGAAGAAAAAAAATGTACAATATACACATGAACATCAACTAAAAGTACATTTTCAGGACCAAATTTGTTAGTTTGATAACAGACAATATTCAGGCTAGTCCCATAAAATTACAGTATCTCATAAAAGTGAGTACACCCCTCACATTTTTAAAAATATTTTATTATATCTTTTCATGTGACAACACTGAAGAAATGACACTTTGCTACAATGTAAAGTAGTGAGTGTACAGCTTGTATAACAGTGTAAATTTGCTATTCCCTCAAAATAACTCAAAACACAGCCATTAATGTCTAAACCGCTGGCAACAAAAGTGAATACACCCCGAAGTGAAAATATCTATATTGGGCCCAATTAGCCATTTTCCCTCCCCTGTGTCATGTTAGTCGTGTTACAAGGTCTCAGGTGTGAATGGGGAGCAGGTGTGTTAAATTTGGTGTTATCACTCTCATTCTTTCATACTGGTCACTGGAAGTTCAACATTGCACCTCATGGCAAAGAACTCTGAGGATCTGAAAAAAAAAAAAAAAAATTGTTGCTCTACATAAAGATGGCCTATGGCTATGAGAAGATTGTCAAAACCCTGAAACTGAGCTGCAGCACGGTGGCCAAGACCATACAGTGGTTTAACAGGGCCGGTTCCACTCAGAACAGGCCTCGCCATGGTCAAACAAAGAAGTTGAGTGCATGTGCTCATCATCATATCCAGAGGTTGTCTTTGGAAAATAGACGTATGAGTGCTGCCAGCATTGCTGCAGAGATTTAAGGGGTGGGGGGGTCAGCCTGTCAGTGCTCAGACCATACGCCGCGCACTGCATCAAATTGGTCTGTATGGCTGTCATTCCAGAAGGAAGCCTCTTCTAAAGATGATGCACAAGAAAGCCTGCCAACAGTTTGCTGAAGACAAGCAGACTAAGGACATGGATTATTGGAACCATGTCCTGTGGTCTGATGAGATCAAGATAAACTTATTTGGTTCAGATGGTGTCAAGCATGTGTGGTGGCAACCAGGTGAGGAGTACAAAGACAAGTGCGTCTTGCCTACAGTGAAGCATGGTGGTGGGAGTGTCATGGTCTGGGGCTGCATGAGTGCTGGCACTGGGGAGCTACAGTTTATTGAGGGAACCATGAATTACAATATGTACTGTGACATACTGAAGCAGAGCATGATCCCCTTCCCTTCGGAGACTGGGCCACAGGGCAGTATTCCAACATGATGACCCCAAACACACCTCCAAAACGACCAGTGCCTTGCTAAAGAAGCCGAGGGTAAAGGTGATGGACTGGCCAAGCAGGTCTCCAGACCTAAACCCTATTGAGCATCTGTGGGGCATTCTCAAACAGAAGGTGGAGGAGCACAAGGTCTCTAACATCCACCAGCTCTGTGATGTCGTCATGGAGGAGTGGAAGAGGACTCCAGTGGCAACCTGTGAAGCCCTGGTGAACTCCATGCCCAAGAGGGTTAAGGCAGTGCTGGAAAATAATGGTGGTCACACAAACTATTGACACTTTGGGCCCAATTTGGACATTTTCACTTAGGGGTGTACTCACTTTTGTTGCCAGTGGTGTAGACATTAATGGCTGTGTGTTGAGTTATTTTGAGGGAATAGCAAATTTACACTGTTATACAAGCTGTACACTCACTACTTTACATTGTAGCAAAGTGTAATTTCTTCAGTGTTGTCACATGAAAAGAATAAAATATTTACAAAAATGTGAGGGGTGTACTCACTTTCGTGAGATACTGTATATCATTGTTCTACTGTAAATTCAACTGAGAACTAATCAATCTTCTGTAAGATTAGGACACTCTTGGCACGCAAGTACAATATGTCATTTACTATACCATTGTTGAGCCTTTCCAGGCCAACAGGTTACACTACTGCAGCAGCACAGGCATATACACCGATCATCCAACATTATAACCATCCACTTAATACTGAGTAAGTGCCCCTTTTGCCGCCAAAACAGCCCTGACCTGTCGAGGCATGGATTCCACAAGATCTCTGAAGATATGCTATGTATCTGGCACCAAGCTGTCAGTAGCAGATCCTAAGTTGGGAGGTGGGGCCTCCGTGGATTGGACTTTTTTAGCACATCCCATAGATACTCAATTGGATTAAGGACTGGAGAATTTGAAGGAAAAGTCAACACCTCAAACTCGTGTTCCTCATTCTTGAACCTTTTTGCAGTGTAACAAGGCACATTATCCTGCTGAAAGAGGCCATTGCCATCAAGGAATACCATTTCCTTGGTCATCAACAATGTTTGGGTAGGTGGTACATGTCAAGTAACAGCAACATAAATGGCAGGACCCAAGGTTTTCCAGTATAACATTGCCCAAAGTAGGGTTGTCCCGATACCACTTTTTTAGGACCGAGTACAAGTACCGATACTTTTTTTCAAGTACTCGCCGATACCGATTACCAATACTTTTTTTTTAATGTCACGTGACAGTTTTTTTTTTTGATATTTTTTTTGGGGGGGGGTGAACATTGTATGTGTTTTTTTTTTTTTTTACAATTCCCCCTTGAGACAGAGAAAGAGACAGAGGATAGAGATTCCCCAGTCCCTTTCTCTGCAGCCTCAGCTGCACTGAGAATGAATGGAGAGAAGAAGGCGGCTCCTCTCCATTAATAAACTGACACATCGTAATCACAGGAGATTACAATGTTTCAGTTATGTGAATGGACAGAGTCAGCTGACTCTGTCCATTCACAAAGGAAGGAGGAGGAGGACGGAGGGGGATAGATAAGGAGAGAGGAACGGAGGGGGAGAACGGAGGGGGGACAGATAAGGAGAGAGGAACGGAGGGGGACAGATAAGGAGAGAGGAATGCAGGGGACAGCGGAGAGGCACAGAGGAACGGAGGGGGCATGGAAGAGGATGCAGTGACAGTCAGCTGTGAGCGATCACCGCTGTATGTCACTAAAGCTGGTGAAAGCCGCTGGGGGAGAATCTTGTAACTCCCCCACGCGCCGATCACAGCTGTCCTCTAGGTATTGGGGGAAGCATCGGGAGCATTTGCCTGAGTACAAGTACTTGGGCAAATGCTCAGTATCGGTGCTGATACCGATACTAGTATCGGTATCGGGACAACCCTAGCCCAAAGCATCACACTGCCTCCATCGCCTTGTTTCCATTGTGCATCCTGGCACCATCTTTTACCCAGGTAAGTGATGCACACACACACACACACCCAGTCATCCACATGATGTAAAAGAAAATGTTATTCATCAGACCAGGCCACCTTCTTTCATTGCTGTGTGGTCCAGTTATGATGCTCATATGCCCACTGTAGGCGCTTTGGGCTGTGGACACGGGTTCGCATAGGTCTAATCAATACAATCTGGCCCTTGTCAAAGTCGCTCAAATCCTTATGCTTACCCATCTTTTCTACTTTCAACACATCAACTTTAAGGACATGTTCACTTAGTGCCTAATAATCCTATCTTTCAGATGCCACTGTAATGAGATAATCAATGTTATTCACCTTACTAATCAGCAGTCATAACGTAATGGGTGATCGGTGTGTACTCTCCTGTATGTTCTGGATCTACCCCAGAATCTCTGCTTGGTTACAGAGAAATCTAACTCCAAGTCTCAACTAAGTAATCATATACTCGGAAAATACTATAGCTGGCAAGTGTTGAGCTCCAATTAATAAAATGGGGAAATCTGCAAATCACATTTTTGTTTTTGACAACTTTTTGACAATAAACATGCAGATTTGTCCACTCTGCGGAGAACCATGCAATAAAACCATGCTATGTATACTAGAACTTTACATTGTAGAGTCACAATATAAAAACTGCAGAAAGGAAACATGAAGGTGTTGCTTACTGCAACCAACCAGGTGTCATCTGGCCTTTTACTGTGTACATTACAAAATTTGCAGTGTCAACAATTTTCCTTTGGTCATTTACATATCCTCTGTTTACATGGCTAAAAATCTTGTGTCCTGAGGAGGAGTAATTGTGGTTAGTATTATCGAAGAACTCTAATTAGGCATGTACCACCATAGCAGATTTTGTGTTAATTCGGTACCACCTGTACCTGTTCCTGAAGTCTATACTGTTCATATCTGTACCAACACTGTCTTCCAAGGGCTATAGTCCTAGCTGTCCCTGAAAGCTGTACAGTAGAGCAAGTATATCCTCCTGTTGGGCTGTAAGGATTACTCACAACACCAGTACACAAATCCTACACTTCAGGAAACCATAGCCTAAAACAATCTTTAAATCTAGTGCATATACCTTCCTCCAGTATAGGAGGCACAATGCACGGAAAGTCACTCTACAAAGGGAAGACTATCACTGTACAATTTGTTGCTATAGAAGCACAATGACATGGCTTGAACCAGGGAAGCCTGAGGATGGAGATTTTCCTCACTAGAACCTTTGCTCAGAAGACTATAGCAGAAGTCTATATTTTACTGTATTTCAGCCTGACAACACATCTGCAGCACATATTACAAAAATAAGTGGTTATAGCCCATTGCTGCTTGCTATGGAGGCTGATGTAAGTACACATGTAAGTTTAGTATCTATATCTATTTTCTCGATCATACCTAAATAGTATCTAAAAGTTAATCAGGGTTCTGTATATATTTCCTGGATCATTCCGAGAAATACCTAAAAACGAATCTAAATCTTAAATAGGAAATACAAGATATATTTACAATCTTTCAAAGACTGATCTGTACACCAAATATACATTTTTAGACAGCACGTCTACAGTTACACAACCCTGTTCAAAAATTGGAGCAAATGAAAGTTTAGGTGGTGCTTATGGCAAACGATCATTCTCCAGCTGACAGCTTTCTTGTTTAGGTCAGGTAATAAAAGCTAGCACCTGCCTCTTGTAGTACTCTCCCTTTGTCCCAGCTTGTGAGAGGTATCTGCTTACCAGTACTGATTCAAAATGATTGGCACTGATCCACTAACTTATACACTAGCGCTGTGATAAAACTGGCAGTTCAATGTCTAATGAGGATAATTTGGATTTGTCAAAGAACTGCATGTACCACATGATGTTCGCAGATAGTGTTGGCTGTATTGTTGTCCTGGAAGTCATATTCATAGCTCCTTTTGTACTTGCTCCATGCAATTTAAATCATTATATTAATAACGTCTTATACACAGAATAAAGGAAGAGTGGGCTGATAAGTAAATAGTATTGGCAGCAGAATATGTATTTGTCAATTACATGAAACACATCAAGGCATGTTATAGATTCAAGAATTCCCCTAGTGGTTGCACAACCACACTGTCGCTAGCTCTATATAAAAACTATTGGCAAAAAGCCAGGAGGATGGACAGCTGCCATCTGACATGTGCCATCCAACATATCCAAGAGCCACCACTGACTAACTTTTAATGGCACACAAAACACTTTGGTTAGTGTTAAAATATTACTATGAAAATCCTTAAAGCAATCCCTCAAAGGGCAATTTAACAAGCCTGTATCTTTCAAGAACCCCTTACGATGGGGCATAAAGAACATTAAAGTAATGTCAGACCACTGTCTGTGTAAATTTTAATGTCCTGAAAGCCTTAGATATGTACACTTTATGTCATATTTGGCATCATTAAGACATGCTACAAGCCACTTTGAGTTTTTTTTTTTTTTGCAATATGTACAATACAAGCACCGTCTCTGGATCATTCCCCACTCTCCAGCAGTCACTTGAAGAGTGAACCAACAGCAAAAAATGTTTAACTATTTATCACCCAAGGCAGGACATTAAGGTCATGAGCGCATGCAGCAACATAATGTGTTCTTGAGCACATAGCATGCACATTTCATTTTATACATAGTGTGTTATACACACGTCCGTCATAGATGGTATTCCCAAACCACAGCACCTCTGCTTAAGGATCCTCAGGAAAGGACTTCATCCTCCCCTACCTCTTGTAAGTCGCTATCTCTCAAGCTTTCATCGCTGCCTTGGATCCTGTGAATTAAAGACAAAATTACAAAGATTCCAGAAAGTAATGCAGATTCTATATAAGCAGATTATAATGTAAAAAAAAAAAAACATTCCATAACAGCCTTATTTTGCAGGAAAACAGCATGACAGATGGTACTAGTAAACATCCAATAATGAAAGTCAGGTCAGGCAAGTTAGTTGCAGATTAAGAAGCAAAATTTCAAAAAATATACAGTATCTCACAAAAGTGAGTAAAACCCTCACATTTTTGTAAGTATTTTATTATATCTTTTTATGTGACAACACTGAAGAAATGAAACGTTGCTACAATGTAAAGCAGTGAGTATACAGCTTGTATAACAGTGTACTTTTGCTGTCCCCTCAAAATAACTTAACACACAGCCATTAATGTCTAAACTGCTGGCAACAAAAGTGAATACACCCCTCAGTGAAAATGTCTAAATTGGGCCCAAAGTGTCAATTTGTGTGGCCACCATTATTTCCCAGCACTGCCTTTAACCCTCTTGGGCATGGAGTTCCCCAGAGCTTCACAGGTTGCCACTGGAGTCCTCTTCCACTCCTCCACGACGACATCACGGAGCTGGTGGAGGTTAGAGACCATGCACTCCTGTGTGGATGCCCAATAGGGTTTAGGTCTGGAGACATGCTTGGCCAGTCCATTACCTTTACCCTCAGCTTCTTTAGCAAGGCAGTGGTCTTCTTGGAGGTGTGTTTGGGGTCGCTATGTTGGATTACTGCCCTGCAGCCCAGTCTCCGAAGGGAGGGGATCATGTTCTGCTTCAGTATGTCACAGTAAATGTCAGCATTCATGGTTCCCTCAATAAACTGTAGCTCCCCAGAGGCGGCAGCACTCATGCAGCCCCAGACCATGGCACTCCCACCACCATGCTTGACTGTAGATAAGACACACTTGTCTTTGAACTCCTCACCTGGTTGCCGCCACATATGCTTGACATCATCTGAACCAAATACGTTTATCTTGGTCTCATCAGACCACAGGTTCCAGTAATCCATGTCCTTGGTTTTCTTGTCTTCAGAAAACTGTTTGTGGGCTTTCTTGTGCATTATCTTTAGAAAAGGCTTCCTTCTGGCATGACAGCCATGCAGACCAATTTGATGCATTGTTTGGCGTATGGTCTGAGCACTGACAGGCTGACCCTTCACCCCTTCATCCTCTGCAGCAATGCTGGCAGCACTTATACGTCTATTTCCCAAAGATAACCTCTGGATATGATGCTGAGCACATGCACTCAACTTCTTTGGTCAACCATGCAAGGCCTGTTCTGAGTGGAACCTGTCCTGTTAAACCAATGTATGGTCTTGGCCACCATGCTGCAGCTCAGTTTTTTAGGGTCTTGGCAATCTTCTTATAGCCTAGGCCATCTTTGTGTAGAGCAACAATTCTTTTTTTCAGATCCTCAGAGTCCTTTGCCATGAAGTGCCATGTTGAACTACCAGTGACCAGTATGAGAGAGTGAGAGCGATAACACCAAATTTAACACACCTACTCCCCATTCACACTTGAGACCTTGTAACACTAACGAGTCACATAACACCAGGGAGGGAAAATGGCTAATTGGGCCCAATTTGGACATTTTCATTTAGGGGTGTACTCACTTTTATTGCTAGCAGTTTAGACATTAATGGCTGGGATTTGAGTTATTTTGAGGGGACAACAAATTTACACTGTTATACAAGCTGTACACTCACTACTTTACATTGTAGCAAAGTGTCATTTCTTTGGTGTTGTCACATGAAAAGATATAATAAAATATTTACAAAAATGTGAGGGGTGTACTCACTTTTGTGAGATACTGTATATACTGTACATAGGCAGTAGTAAAGAAGATAAGCTCATTCACATGGAAACAAAGATACGTGCAGTGTGAGGAGCTGTTTATGTTTTGCAGAGCATCCTGTGTTAGTCAATAGGGATGTAGCTAATGTATGGACACACATATGAGGTAGACCGATGTGCAGGGATGGGTTCACAGCCCTGAAAGCCCCCTGACTGCGGTATGGGCCATGCAAAGGATTCAGAAACAAGTCAGATGCATTATACTTCCATAGAATTATGCTGGGAGAAACCTAAAGGCTGCAGTTGTGAATGTCCTCTGAAAATGTGAGTTGCCTGTCAGAAATGCCAATCCCCAGACTTCAATAGATTTTCAGCCAACAAGTCAGGTATTCACATTTAAGACATTAGATCAGCATGACCGCTATACAAGTAGAATTTCCAGGAGCTGCCAATCTTGGCCTTCAAATTTTACTCTTCACAACCCTCTTTTCTATCCTTGACTTGCTTCTAAGTTGCTTTTGATTGACTTCATAAGCTGCCTTTGAATTGCTTTTGTTTTTATACTGACTTGTATGGGGAAGAAAAAGCATATTAGATGGAAATAAATCCCTGTGTATGATTCCTTAGGGTGGCAGTTTTAGTGAAGAAGGATCTATAAGGGAAGCATGCTTATATATAAATCTACAGATTTGTGTGTCCCAGTAAAATTCTGTATTCACCTAATGTAGTTTGAGGTACTTGGAGATACAGGGAGGGTAAAGGAGACAAGATAATCAGGCCAGACTATAGATTAAAAGGAGTTGTTCAATAAAAACAGTTTTGGCCCAAATCTGTTCATATGGCAAAATGTTGTTGTGCCTAGAGGAGCAATATGGTTTATGTAATGGCTGTGTTGCACAGTATTGGTAAAGAAGGTCCTCATATTGCTTTATTCAAACAGGTCTGAGCCATCCAGGGGATAGATCTCACACAACTATCAAATACATTTAGGCACACCAGCCCTTCTGGCAAACTCCAGAGCTGTGGGGTTGGGCAATGTCTCGGCCGCTTTTGACTGGCCATGCAAAGTGACAGCTTCCTGGCAGGATAGCTCAGGTGGGTTTGGATTAGGATCTGAACATGCCTGACCTCATACCTACTCCAGAGTGTACACTCTTCTGCTGGTCGGGGTTTGAAGATAATGGCCTTGAGTAAATATTAGAAAATCATATCATTTTTGCCAGAAACAAGGCTTTTGCATTTACCCACACAAGAAACAGTCCTGAATATAAGACAAAAACCACTACAGCAACCAGTCTATTACATTGTCTTTTAAAGCCCAACTTCAGGAATTTTAAACACTCCACCCTTGTAGTGGGGTCCTCCCCGCCCTGCCAAGGTTAATTGCTTGTTATGCCTAGGGGATTGCAGAAGAGGTTGTTTCACTTACCTGATTCCTTGCTCCAGTTCTCTCCTACTCTGTCCAAAGCTCCAGTCCATGAGAGGACCCACCATCACGTACAATACAGGGACATTAACTCTGTATGGTATGCTGAGGAGGCTGGAGTATGACCAGAGCCGGTCACAGCTTACAGAGCAGCTACGGGGAACCAATTGCAGTGCTGGAGAGATCTTGCTGGAGCAGGGAATAATTATAAAGTATTTACATCTTAATCCTCAGCCCCTAGTCTACATGAGCTATTAACTCTTGCAGTGTGGGGGGCCCCAACATGAATATTTACAGTTTTCTAAAGTTGGGCTTTAAATAATGTGATCAGCTGGGAGGACATTTAAACTTTAAGGAGGGTTGGGCTCCCTCCAGTCATCTGCCCTTCATCTATCCATCAGAATACATGTGCTCCCACTGTGGAGACTCTTCAAAGTTAGAGTTAGGGTCTGCAGGATACAGGGTGCCTTGCCGCGGCCTGCAGCTTATGCATGTATTTGCAAATGTGTGCAACCAAACTCCTGTTTTTAATGCATACTGTTAGACAGGTAATTCGATTGGTCGCAGGCTGGTTGGTAAGTTGAGCTTGGAAATTCTTTGGTTTTATTTGACATGCGTTTGCCCTTTCAGTGCTCCTTGCTGTGAAGACCAGTTATAGGTGGGGGCAGTGACCTTTTTTTTGGATTGTTGACATATTGATCAGGCAACGCACTGACACCTTTGCTGCCAATGTGCAATGTGCTGGGTGTTCAGTGTTTTCCAGTGTCTTTAAGGAGGGCTGGGCTCCCTCCAGTCATCTGATCTTCATCTAGCCATCAGAATACATGTGCTCCCACAGTGCAGACGCTTCAAATTTAGAATTAGGGTCTGCAGGATACAGTGTGCCTTGCCGTGGCCTGCAGCTTACGCATGTATTTGCAAATGTGTGCAACCAAACCCCTGTTTTTAACGCATACCGTTATGCCCTGTACACACGTTCGGACTTTCCGATTAAATATGTGCGATCGGAGCTCGTTGTCGGAAATTCTGACCGTGTGGGCTCCATCTGACTTTTTCCAGTGGAATTTCCGACACACAAAGTTTGAGAGCAGGCTATAAATTTTCCGACAACAAAATCCGATCCTTTAAATTCCGATCGTGTGTAGACAAATCCGACGGACAAAGTGCCACGCATGCTCAGAATAAATTAAGAGATGAAAGCTATTGGCTATTGCCCCGTTTATAGTCCCGACGTACGTGGTTTACGTCACCGCGTTCAGAACGATCGGATTTTCTGACAACTTTGTGTGCTCCTGTGTATGCAAGACAAGTTTGAAAAAATCCATGGATTTTGTTGTCAGAATGTCCGATCAATGTCCGATCGTGTGTACAGGGCATTAGACATGTTAATTTGGTTGGTCGCATGCTGGTTGGTAAGTTGAGCTTGGAAATGTTATTTGACAGGACATTTAAACTGTTGTCTATTTTTGGTCCGTACAATGCAGGTAGTATGTGGTCAATCTACGCCTGTTGTTAGATCCTGTGATTCTATTTTTACACAGACCTTTTCCTCTATGAATATAAAACACAGTGATATCAAATTCCCTGCTGGTAAAACATATGAGGTGAACTAAAGGCCCTCTCTTGTACATTTATAAATTATTCATTGACCTGAAACAAGTGTTCTGAATTGACCCCAGAGCCCATTTTTATTGAAGAAACATTTCCTTTAACATCACAGTTGTCATAAAATGCCCCACAATCTAAATAAAGATCATACACCACACATTAAGCTAGTTCTTGAGATGCCATCAAGATAAAAAAAAGCATATTAATCATTGGTATGGCGAAAAAGATCCTGAGCCTAGGTTCACACTGATGCGAATTTACAGTGTGTTTGATGCCTTTAGGAACACCCAGATTCACAGGTCATGTAAAAATCATAGTATTCCATGGCTTTGGTTCACATCTATGCATTGCAAATTTGGTGCGAGAGAAAAAAAAAGGGTCCTGTGCGTGTTGACTGTGGGTGCGATGTGAATTCCTACGGTGCAGTGCAGATTTTTATCTTCATAGGCTTCAATTGAACTTGCAGTAAACTCGTAGCACACAGTTCACATCTCTGCAAATTTTTCACTGTCTGCCTCCTGAAATTCTCTATAAAATCGTGATAAATTCACACCTGTCCACCTCAAAATGAAAGGCAAATTCGCACCTCACACACAACAAAAAGTTGGATCAAGTTCGCAGTACATCCCATCCCAGTAGTGTGAACCTAGGCTTAGGGTTGGCAACACCAATTACAAGAAGCTCTTCTACTTTCCTTACAACTATGTTACTCACTTGCAGTCGTCTGCTTGGATACACTAATGTATCCCTCAGACTTCAGGTGTATGTGCTCTTTATGATCTGGCACTTTACAGTACAAGACTAGCTATAGACAGGTAATACCTGCCTTGTGTAAGGTTGTGTGTGAGATCATGCAAAGCTGTGTAAGGTTAGGGCACAGGCCATCAAATGGACAGTGAGACTGCTTCCGAAGCTTTACTCAATTTACCTTTTCCTGATATTTTCCCTGATTTGTTTTTTCTACAATGAAAAAAAAAAATCTGAACACTTTATTCACACCAACAATGGTTTATATTCAAGATACAGTTCCTGCTATCTAAAAAGATATGTTATGCACACATGGTGGAAGCCATTTTACCTGCTGAATGTGCATTAATAATGCCATTGCTTCTCAGTAAACCATAAGGCCAATTTATTATCAATGTTGTATTAGCTACCTCCACTAAATGCAGGGCAAAGTACAAATATCTTAAAGTGGTTCTAAAGGCAGACAGAACGTTTATTTTACCTTTATGCATCAAGATAAAAAATCTTCTGTGTGCAGCAGCCCCCCTTTTCTTTACCTGAGCCCCATCTCAATTCAGCAATGTGCATGAGAGCCTTGGCTCCAAGGGGACTCTTCCTCCTCATTGGCAGGAACAGCAAGCTGAGCCGCGACTGTGTGTGAGTGGACACATAGTCCAGCGGCTCGGGAGCGAGCTTGCTCTGGGGGAACACAGCAGGAGGGAGGGGCCTGTCAAAAACGACTGCAGTGAGCAGGTAAGTATGACATGTTTGTTATTTCTGAATTATCGTATTTTTAAAAGTCAATTCTTTAATATAATTTAAAAGTATACTTGTCATGAGTGAAATGTAGGCAGCCAATGCTGATTTTCGTTCTAACAAGGCTGACTTACAGGCTGCAAGTCAGAAGTCCTTATTTGCAAAGTTGTTGTAACTCAAAGTATAGAAGCCAGAGCCATTATTAAAGCCAAAGTATGAAAGCCAGGCTTGTAAAGTAGACAAGAAGAGGATGCATACTAATGCCATCACTGATGTAAAACCAGCTTTAATATACTAATACTTTAATATACTAAGTAGATGATTCACAACATACATACTCTCACCTGTCCACCTCCCGAGCCATTGCGTTTTCCCCTACAAAGGGCTTAATCATGTCTCCATGAACTTAGGGCCAGGCATAGACAAAAATATTGTGCTAAAGAAAAATGTTGTCAGAATTGGTCCCAGGTACTCCGGACAGTGGGATTTCATTGATGTATAAATTAAAATGGAGTATAACCCATTACATCACATTCGATAATAAAGGAGGAAAATCTTCCATATGAGAAATATAGTGGCAGGTCTACAGGAGGCCAGGCAGAAGCAAAGCTTTTGCAGTAGACATCGTGGCAGGTCTACAGGAGACCTTTCAGGAGCCTAGCTACTGGAGCAAATGTTAGAAGACTTCCCTCCACCTCCAGAGGTGGAGATGAACCATCCATGTTAAGAAGGCTTCTGAGCCGTTCTGGTGGGCTTAGAGGTGAAGGGTCTGCCATGAAATGAAAGACCTGCATTAGATGATGACGCCTGGACAGGGCTAACACGTACATATATAGTAAAGGAGGAAAATTCAATAGGAAGGTGTGATTGGGGATAGTGGGGTAGGAACCCCCTTCTCTCAATAACCATCTTAATGTATTCTTTCAAGGGATTTTCCAAAGAGGATCTTGCCTTTCAAGCTATTTGCAAAAGGCACCCTTTCCTGACCAGGGTCAGTAGACCAAGCTCTAAGCCATAAAATTCTGTGCATATGCACAGAAAGTAAGGAAGTTTTCCAGAATGGCATCTATGCTAAATAGTAGGGCTGAGGGCAAGAGCTGGAATCTTGCAGAAAGATTAGGATAATCTCTTATCATGAGAAAGTTCTCCTGTCCATTTTGCCATAGTCTAGGGCAGTGTTTCTCAACTCCAGTCCTCAAGGCGCCCCAACAGGTCATGTTTTCAGGCTTACCATGATTTTGCAAAGGTGATTTGATCAGTTTCACTGCCTTAGTAATTACCACAGCTGTTTCATCTGAGGGAAATCCTGAAAACATGACCTGTTGGTGCGCCTTGAGGACTGGAGTTGAGAAACACTGGTCTAGGCAACTAACATAGTGGCAATAGCCAGCTGCAGGGCTGGACAAACCAGAGCAAAGGATGTCTTCAAAAGAGTATCTAACTTAATCCTTAAAGAAGGGAATAACCTCAATTGGAACAGCAGATTGGTTATTTAGTGCAAAAAATGGCCAGGCCCACAGTGGAAACAGTCCATCCCTTTTTTAATTCTTCTTCCATAGGGTAGAAAAAATTGCCAGAAGTGAATAACCTCTCAGAATTAGGACAATCATTATATAAATCCCAGTTGGCTTGGTCAAGAGTAGGGAAAGTCATTCTAGGAATTGCCTTCTTTTTTGTTTCTACTGGATTATGTAGATGCTGTCCAGAACTAATTGTATCTAGCCAGAAACTAGTATGCACTGTCAATCAATAAGCCTGCTGAAGAGTTGACTTCACAAAATGTTGGCAGTGAAAAATCTTCAGCAGCCTCCTCTTAGATGTCTGAGTCCCTCTTGCCCTCTGCAAATGTAAATGTGCCAGGTAATTCAGGTTATAACCCATAAATAAAGTCAGGGGTAGAAGAGCATTTATGGCTGGGTGTTCAATGTGTCTTTAAGGAGTGCCCTTAATCTCTCCACTGCTATATGTGTATATGCATATTTTGTGCCAGAAAATACACCCCTTTCTGTATGTCATTTACCGGCTCCTTCCTTTTCAGAACAACAAGAGTCAGTGATCACTGACTCTGTCCATTCATAATTGAGCATCGTAAACTATGTTGGGTGCCTACAGGCTTCTGTAATGAAAAGCTGGTCTTGCACACAAGTAAATTCCTAGACAGTGAAGAAAATATCAGGATGACGGCCAACAACTATGCAAGTTGCCAAAAGGCAACCTCTGTATCTCTATTCAAGCAAAACCATACTTCAGCCTGCTACTGGGGACCTAAAAACAAATGGTTCACAATAACGGCCCACTTACGTTTGTAGATTTCGAGGGGAGGACAAGGATCTCTCATCTTTCCTGCTTCCTTCAAACGGATTCCCAAAAGATCGCTTCCGAAGCATCGTTTTTACCAATATCTGTGAGGGCATAATAAACATTTTCAAAGGTTTCAAAAAGCAGATCTTTTCTGATCGTTTTCTAATTAACTAGAGTGTGAAAAACTAGGCAAGTGTTATGCCACATGCTACATGTACAGTATACACATACCAGTTACTCTCATATATTTTAAACACAATGCTATTATACTGGCCAGGCTATGACTTGAGTACTGTATCTTGTTTAACATTGTACACATTTCAATAAATGATCAATGAATCTAATTTTAAAATAGATCTAAACCCTAAGAGGAAATGCACATTTAATGCAGTAACACGTGTTACCTCAATGCACATTATGAAATTTACGGCATTGCATGGCCATTCATTTTCAATGGTATTCTAACACATTAAAGGAATGCACCTGCATTGCATCGCACAGTGACAAGCTACCAAGAGTCATGGTGCGCGGCATAAGAAAAAACTGTGCAGGTCCGATTTTTGGTGCATTGGTGGCCTATTCATTATTTATCAGGAAAGAGGAAGATGAAGCATACTCACTGAGGGTGTAAAGCTAAATTTGTATAAGAACCCTACGGAAAGGCTGACAGGAAACAGAATATGCTCTTTCTCTACTAAAGAGGTATATAGAAAGATAAAATAGGGAATAAAAACTGTTGTTGCTGGTACAAAACAACTAGGTTTCAAAGAGACTTGGTGGCCTATTCATTATTTATTAGGAAGGAGGAAGATGGAGCATACTCACTAAGGGTGTAAAGCTAAAATTTGTACAAGAACCCTACGGAAAGGCTGACAGGAAACAGAATATGCTCTTTCTCTACTATAGAGGTATATAGAAAGATAAAATAAGGAATAAAAACTGTTGTTGCTGGTACAAAACAACTAGGTTTCAAAGAGACAATAAAAGTGATAACATGAAAGAAACATAATTCAAAAATTTAAGAGGTATGGATGTGGAGGTATGCTCAGCATATGTTGGAGGAGACCTGGAAATTTCATTGGGCTCAGTAATAATTGAACCAGCGTCTGTCTCTATGCTATCATGATTGCTTTGTCGGAAGTGGTAATCAAGTATGGATGACATAAGTAATCATCATGGGCAACAACCTGATATTTGCCAAAAAGGCCAGTGTTAACGTAAGGTTTTGTGGGCTGCTGTATGAAGTAAACCTTCATTCAAAATGTTTCTTTATACTTTTGGATTGAGTAGGGAAGGGTTAAAAACACATTTGTTTTGCTGTATGTGCCATTGTGGAGATTTCTTGGGGACATGATCCATGACAGTAAAGCTGAATGTACACAAGAGCCCTTCAGTAATACTGACAGAAAACAGGAAGTGTACTTCCTTTTATCTATTATACAGAACTGGGGGGAAAAATAGTGCACAAAAGCTGGATCGTTGCTGGCAGGAAACAATAAGGTTAAATTTTAACCTCTAAAAATTAAACCAAAAAAGTTCATTAGTCACTATGGGCAATAACTCTACATTTGTTTCCTACTACTTTTTTTTCATTATTATACAGTATTTACATAGCGCCGACCAGGGCTTTTTTTCTCAGAGAATAGGTGCAGGAACTCCCCCCATCTGAGCCACCCCTTGTCTCCGCCCCCTACCCACCTCTGAGCACCGTTCTTTGGCCCTACCTTCCAGTAGCACCTCTTTTAGAGAATACAAAACCAAGTATCATTTTGTAGTGTTAAATAATTTTTATGGAATTTGTAAATTATAAGTAAAGAAAATAGATCCCCAATAACCAGTAGCAGTAGACCTCTCTCCCAGCAACAATAGATTTTCCCAGAAACAATAGACCCCCCCAGCAACAATGAACTCCCACAAGAAAATACCACCCCAGCAGCAACAACAGATCTCCGAACAGCCAGCATCTATAGACTCCCCAGTAGCCAGCAACGACAGACCCCCCCCTCCTCAAAAGTAGATCTCCTCCAGCAACAATTGCCCCCCCAGCAACAATAAATCCCCCACCAGCAACAATAGACCTCCCAGCAACTAAAGACTGCCATGCAAAAATATATCACCTCCAGCAACAATAGATCCCCCTGCAGCCAGCATTAATAGACCCTCCAACACATCCCAGCTCTCCACAGTAGGAATCAGAGGGCCCTGCTCGTTGGAGCTTACAATCTAAGAGGGAGGGTCAAAAAATACTAGATATAATAACTGTGGGTATATGCTGATGGAGAAAATAAATGTACAATTGTTAGGTGGGGGCCAGATAGGCTTTGCTGAAGAGATGAGTTTTCAGGGATCGTCTGAAAGTAGACAAAGTAGGAGATAGTCAGACAGATTGGGGTAGAGCATTCCAGAGGATGGGAGAGACTCAGAACAAGTCCCGGAGGTGAGCATGGAAGCTAGAAAGCAGGAGGTCTTTGGAGGAGTGATTCCTTAACCCCTGCTGAGTGATATGAACTGTATATTAAATAAGCTGATCAGTGTGGCCTGATTAAGGCTGGCCATATATTATACAATTTTCCTTAAACCTAAACACTTTCAATTTGTATGCAATCCAGCAGGCCCATGCACTACATAGTTGAAGGTAAATATAAAGAAAACAGAATAGGAAAATTGTATATTGTATGGCCAGCTTAATAGAGAACAGGAGATAATGCAAATAATTAGCACAAAGCAGTCTGTAGACATACCACTGTAGCCAAGCTGGGGATGTGCTTCACAGAGTTTTCCACTTCTTCCTCAGTGACCTCTATCAGAGTGCAGTTCTCATCCTCACTTGGAAGGGGCTCTGCGCCATGCTTGGTAACCCATGGGTGCAGCTTAAAACAGAAAAATATGTAGCATTTAAGCATTGTAAAAATAACACACTATACATATTTGTAGGGCTTTAACATGTACCTGCCATACACACACAGAAACCTGTACATACAGTATGTTTAGGGTGTATAGCTTTACCACGTTTTAATTTTGTTACACATCTCAAAGAAAAAAAACATCCACTAGGCAGTATTAATAAAATAAGAACTGGCATATAGCATTCCAAGAGGAAAATGTCCAAAATACATACAGTCAGTGTTTATTTTATTTTTTATTATTTTTACAATTTTACTTTAGAATATTTATTTATTACAATTTTTTTTTATTTTAATTTTTTAATTGTTGGGGGTAGGGGGGCTTTGGTGAGATGTCAGGGGTCTAAACAGACCCCTGATATCTCCCCTTTGAAACATGGAAAGGAACTGAGGACAGACATTCCCTAGGCCCTTTCTCTGCAGCCTCAGCTGCACTGAAGATGAATGGAGAGGAAACAGAGGCTCCTCTCCATTCATAAACTGAGACATCGTAAACATAGTTTACGATGCTCAATTATGAATGGACAGAGTCAGTGATCACTGACTCTTGTTATTCTGAAAAGGAAGGAGCCGGTAAATGACATACAGAAAGGGGTGTATTTTCTGGCACAAAATATGCATATCACTGTTTATTCTAGCTGCGATGCCAACCACCTCAGCTCCTTTAGCTCTATATCCCTTATCTATTCAAATTTTTACAATTCTTCAGGGGACAATTATTTCTGCAATCATTTTTTCTATTTCTTTTTTTTCCTATTGTCATGTAAAAAAAAAAAAATTAGTTTCTGAGCGATCTAAAGGCAAAAAAAGGTAGTTTATAGTTTTAAATAAACTGCCCCTGGGCAGATCTGCTGGTGGCTAAGATAATCTGCCTTCCAGTTCTCTACCCCCAGGGTATGGACCGTCGATAGAACCGGCACATGTCCCTCTGCCGAGACTAAGATGTGGTTCATTGGCTCCTGGTACCGCCTTGGTGGCTGATATAGGCCACAGCAGTTGCATTGTCGGACTGAACACTGATAGGGCAGTCCTAAAGCTACACCATCCAGGACCGTAGGGCCAATCGCACCGCCCGCAACTCCAGGATGTTGATGGGCAGGTTCTGCTCTGCCCTTGACGATCTCCCCTGAGCAGTGAGCCCTTTTAGGGTCGCTCCCCAGCCAGATAGACTGGCGTCTGTGGTCAGTACTCTCCACAGACACCGGGATAAATGATCTTCCCCTTCACAGGTTCTGATCCTGTAACCACCAGCTTAGGTTTAAGCGCACCCGAGGAGATAAGGACATGGGGTAGTCCAGGGCTTGCACGCTCTTGTTCCAAGCCGACAAGATGTCTTGTTGTATAGGCCTGGAATGGAACTGGGCGTAGGGAAATGGCTCGAAGGACGACATCATCCTTCTCAGAAGACTCATACAGAGCCGAATGGAGGGTTGCCTGGTGCCCTTTACCTGATGCAGCTGATCTGTCAGGGCACAGAACTTTACGGGTGACAAAAATACCCTTGCCCGGACCGCAACTAGGATCAGACCTAAATACTGCAGAGACTAAGCTGGTCTCTGGGCTGACTTTTCAGTAATCATGACCCAGCCCAGGTTTTCTAAACACAGGACTGTGCAGGCTACACTCTGTTCTAGGGCCTGCAGTGAGTGATATCTGAGCAGGAGGTCATCCAGGTATCCGAGCACCAAGATTCCCTGGGCCCTTAGAAGACCCAGTACTGGCAGAGCCACAAACTGGAAATGGCGTTGCTCTACTGCAAAATGCAGGAACCTCTGATGAGGTTGAAAGATAGGTACGTGTAAATACATGTCCTTGATATCGATGGAGGCTAGAAAGTCTCCCATCTGGAGCGAGACTACTACCAAGCGGACTGATTCCGTTGGAAAGGACTGGATTAATAGATACTGGTTCAGGGATCTTAGATCCAAAATGGGCCTTATGTCCCCATTTAGTTTTAGAACCGTGAACAGGTTTGAATAAAACCCAGCGCCCCTTTTGGATACAGGGACCTGTATAATCACTCCCTGATGAAGTAAATGATCTAGTGTCTGAGACAATAAGTCTCTTTTTGGAGGATCCGAAGGGATGCACAATTCCAGCTTGTAACCTCGGGATACTGTCGAGGTGACCCACTCCTCCTGAACTGCTGTTCTCCAAATGTCCGCAAAGTGAAGCAGCCTTGCCCCCCACTCAATAGAGTGTGGGCGTCCCCTCAAAAGGAAGGCTTGGTGCCTGGTTTAGAAGAGTTTTGGACCCAGGGATTCTTTTGGCCCTGGCCCTGTGGTTTGCCCCTGTTGACGGCGTAACTGCCTTGGGGCTGAGACACCTGAGGAAACGGGTCCCTGAGGTTTTAAACAAGGGATGCCTGGTCCTTCTCTTAACAGGAAGTAGAGAGCTCTTCCCTCTGGAAATCTTTTGGATATACTTGTCCAAATCATTACCAAACAAGCGTTCCTCATTGAAGGGGAACCCTGCCAACAACTTCGGGAAGCATGGCTGACCAGGTCTTAAGCCACAAAAGTCTGCGCATGTGTACAGACAGGAGAGCCAAACGAGAGACTTGCTGTATCGAACTCTTCAAGGCATCTACAGCAAAACACAGCGCTCAAGGTATTTCTGAGATATTATTAGCAGTATCATCCTAGTGGTTAGACCTGCCTGGCCATATGACTTGATCCTTTAAGGACTTGCATGCTCCAATTGCTGCTACAGCTGGCTGAATAGCTGAACCAGCCAAGGAAAAGTAAGCCCTTAAAGTGGATGTAAACCCGATTTTTATTTTTTTTTTTTATGTCATAATGTAGAGTACAAGATTTCCTATCATTTGAGCCCAGTCTTGCCACACAGAGTTAATCCAGCTCTGAACAATTCCCTTTTATTGTTCAGTGAGATAAATCTTTGTCAAATCATCCCCCTTGCTGTGAGTGACAGGTGATTTACATATCTCGTGCACTAGCCTAAGACATGCATTATTTTTTAATTTCCACCCCCACTCCTTTCTTCAGCATCTCTGCAAGGATTGTCTGTTCCACACCTTAGCATGATTTTGGCATGCTGAAGTCATGTGGTTACTTTCCTGTCTTTTCACTGGATGTTAGAGATCATAGCAGAAGCTCAGTGTAAGAAATACACAGGAGAAAATGCATATTGACAAGGGGAGTGTAGAGGTGTGTGGGGAGTCTACTGACATCACGACTCCACCCACCGAGCTCCAGACAACAGACCCACTCACAGAATCTGCAGTTTTTTGGCTCTCATAACAGACAGAGGGGAGACATTTGACAGGTAAAGATACATGCAGGAGGCATGTATATCCTTATAGATAACCCCTATGGCAGTAGTTTAGAAAGGATGACATTGGGTTTACATCCACTTTAATAGTGACTCCAGTTTCTTGTCAACAGGGTCCTTGCGTTATCCACCTGACAAGTTCAAGTGGAGTTCCACCCATATTTTTCACTCCTCACCATGCAGCACTAATGTGCATCCTTAAAATGAATGGGCAATTTATTATTTTTTTTTCTGTTCACTTACTTGATGCCTATATCTTATTTCACTTCCTCCTCTAGGGGGTCGCGGCCGCAGACGTCATTTCCGGTTTCGCACTGGTTCCTGGGAAATCTTGGTCACCTTGGCATGGCATCTATGTAAATTCTTGGCCAGCTTGGCATCACACGGCTCCAGTAACATTTAACATTGGCGTCTATGGAAAATCTTGGTCAGCTTGGCATGATTGTTCCATGCCAAGCTGACCACAATTGCACCGCACTGCACATGTGCGAGATCAGCAGGTGCATGCTGGGTAGCCAGCATGCACAGAATCCAGGAAGGAGGACACTGTGGCTTCAGATGCCCACATTGGAGATGGCCATGCTGTGCAGAAACTTCACAAAGTAAGAAAAAAATGCTGCACAGATAGAAAACTGGGCATAGTTTACAGCATACCTTTGTTACATTGCCCGAGGCATGAGTATTCTAGGGGTTTTTATCTTAAAAGTCATATTTCGGCCAGAACTCCGCATGAAGTTCTTGTTTCAGGAAGAGACTGCAGCATCTGGGGCTGACATGCTCCATTTCTTAACAAACCATGGATATAAAAGAGAAAACATCTTAGGAGGAACAAAAATCCTGTCAGGATGTTCCCAATCAGCATACACCACTTGCTCTAACAGTGGGTGCAAGGGGAAAGCCTGCACAGCCTGAGGAGGCCTCAGGGACCCCAAAGAGGACCAGGGGGGCTCATAAACCTCTGCAGGAGGTAACTTAAAGGCAGAACGAACCATCTCAGTAAGAGTCTGGATCAAAAGCCTCTGCAACTGAGAGGCTGATACCAACTGGACATCTTCTGGCCACAGAATCCTTAGCAATTAGGCTTACCCTTCATCAACCCATTCCTGCTCCAAGTTAGGAGGATCAGGGGAGGGGGATCTGTCACACTTCCTGCCACCCTGCGAGATGAAGGCAATCATGCCAGCAATCCTGTCCTCTAACCCAGCTAGAGCTGAGGACAGATCATCCCTGGTGACAAAGGCTGAAGCAGCAGCATTGGCAGTAGGCACACTACCAGACAGGTGCAGCTGCTCAGATTTGCCTGGAAGCCTCTGGTCTCTCAGGGAATGCAACTAGGGTTGCACCGATACCACTTTTTTAAGACAGAGTACAAGTACCGATACTTTTTTTTTTAATGTCATGTGACAGTGGCACTAATATGTAGCACTGATGAGGTGTGGACTGTCAGTAGTTTTTTATTTTTTTTACAATTTTATTATCTTTTATTATCTATCTATATATACAAACACTGCTTTCTACTTTTTTTGTGGGGGGGGGGGGGAGTGGAGAGTTTTGGGGTTTTTTTGCATTTTTTAAATTATTTTTACAATTTTACTTTATTTATTTATTTATTTATTTATTAAAATATTTCCATTTTTTAATTTTTATTCAACCCTGTTGGGGGGTAGGGGGGCTTTGGTGAGATTCTAGACAGACCCCTGACATCTCCCCTTTGAGACATGGAAAGGGACAGAGGATAGAGATTCCCCAGTCCCTTTCTCAGCAGCCTCAGCGTCACTGAACATGAATGGACAGGAGACAGCGGCTCCTCTCTCCATTCATAAACAAAAGCATCATAAACGCAGTTTACGATGCTCAGTGACAGTTATGAATGGACAGAGTCAGTGATCAATTACATATTTACAGGCTCCTTCCTCTGCTATCCAACCTGAAAGATCTGGAACCGGGGGGGGGGGGGGGGGGGGGGGGGGAGGGGGGGGGCGGAGGAGCACACAGAGGAGGACCGAAGCACGGGGGAGGGGGGGGGGGGGGGACCAGAGGAGCCCCCGGAGAAGCACAGAGGAGGACACAGAGGGGAGCCAGAGGAGGATACAGGAGACACTCAGGAACGATCAGTACGGTGGTGGGGGAATTTATAATTACTATAAAGCCCTGTGTGGCCTTCAATAAAGCAGCTAAAAGCCATGGAGGGCAGAGAAGGAAAAGCTGCTATCAGCTGCTTTACTGAAAGTCACACAGGGAGATCAGTGATTATAACTTCCCCTGCTGCTGCACTGATCATCCCTGAGTGTCCAGGTATTGGACTAGGCATTGGGAGCATTTGCACAAGTACAAGTACTCCTGCAAATACTCGGTATCGGCACTGATACTAGTATCGGTATCGGTGCAACACTAGGGATTCGACTAGGCTCCTCAGGAGCTGCTGACGAAGCAGATGTGCCCTTCCCTGTAGTATTAGCCCCACTCCTTTTTTTAAAGACATTGCAAGCCACAAAAAGAGAGTACCTGGGTTTAGTATTTACACCACCCCAGAAGGGAGACCCCTTAATAGGGCTCACCTAGCCTCTATGCAAAAATCCTGCTAAGACTCACGTGACTCAGATAAGGAGGAATGGACCGCTGAAAGTGAATAGTACAGAGCCTGCTCTGTGCCCCACAGCTGTCCTCTGGAAGCGCCGAATGTCAGCCACCTTCTGTTTAAATAAGACGGCTGTGCACTGAATGCTCTGCGCATGCGCGCATGTTCAACTCCCTGTTGTCTGCCTCTGTTTGTCTGCCTAAGTACGAGTTGTATGGAAGTCAGATGTTTGTAACTTGGGGACTGCCTGCACATGCGATTAGGGACATGTTGGAGCACCTCTATATGAATAAATCATGGAGAAGAACGTTGAGCTCACCTTTATATCAGGTACAGTAAGCCTAGATTCTGGGTTTTTATCCAGCATCTTAAGAATTAGATCCCTTAGGTCCTCTGAGATTTCTGGCCTGTGAAAATAAAATAAAAAAAAAAAAAAAAACTGCTAAAAGCTGTTGTTGAGTTTTTAAATTACTGTACAGTAACCCTAGCATGTAACATGGGCATTGGGGATGCTTTGTAAATGCTAGTAAATAACATTTAGGGGAATCCAGAAAGGCCCCAATGACAGTTTTCAGTTCTGTTTGAACTACCTGTGTTTAATTCAGACTAGCATTTGCACCAGTGTTGGTAACGTGCAGAAAATTCAGGTAGTTCTTACAACCACCACTTTAGGAATCTAACAGTGCACAGCAGTGGGCAGATTTGAAAGCCACTATTGGACTGAGTAGCAACTATGGATCTGCCCATTCCCATGCACTGTCAAAAAGTGGAACAGACCTGATGGGGAATTAGTCTCTCAGTTCCCCATTAGGCTCTTCCCACCCTTTGTATAATGCCTGGTACACACGTTGTTTTTTATCATTCAACCCAGCAGGCTGATCGAAAAAAAACTGGAGGAGGTTACTGCACTACATGTGATGATAGTACAGCGATCTCCCCGCTATGCTACTGTACTGTGACATGGGGACCGCCCCCCCGGCAGAACACACCGGTCAGCGCTCACAGGCACTGGCTGCAGGCACTGATCGGCTGTCGATCAGTGTTAATTTTGTCGACAAAATTATTTTTGTCCTTGAAATTAACACTATTTTATTCAATTAAATACGACTAAAACAATTCAGATGACTAAAATACAACCAAAACTAAAATGGTATTTTAGTCAAAAGACTGACTAAAACTAAATCGAAATTTGACATCAAAATTAACACTGGTTATACTGTATATCACAACAGCTCAATCTGTGTCTGTAGTGCATGTTCAAACTTTAATACCATAAATAATAACATGTTATTAGATTTTTACTCCAGGAGTATATAAGAGTTTGGCAATTCTAGAGAAATGCTTAAATAATGCATTACAATTGAACTATACCAATTTGATTTTAGTCTACTAAAATTTTAGTCGACTAAAATGTACTGGAGATTTTAGTCAACTAAAATACGGCTAAAACGAAAACAATTCAAATGATTAAAATACGACTAAAACTAAAATGGAATTTTAGTCAAAAGACTATGACTAAATCTAAATTGAAATTTGATGTAAAAATGAACACTGCTGCCGATTAACATGGCTGCTGGTTTTCCAGCATGCTCGCTCGACAGAACCCAGTTGCAAGACCGGCTTCTGTTGGACGAGGAGCTGTATACACGGGCTGAAAGTTGGCCGATAACTGCCAAACTGTTTTCGGTCACTGAGTACCGAGCTTAGAACTCTTCGGCTGAACGCTTATCAGTGTGACAGGCACAGTAGCCGGGGGGTGGGGGGGTTGGGGGAGTGAGTGCACTGGAGAAGGAGTGTGGATATTTATTCCGCAGTGCAGACACAGACAAATTCATATACCAGGTACATGAATTGTTTGAGCATGAAACCGCCGCTCACTATGGCCGGTCCTAGTATGGCTGTATGTTATATGAATATATGTGAAAGCCTCAGTCAATGCCGCTCCTCTATCATTAAGCCTCGGTGGGTGGGGCGAAACATGTCAGGGGCGAGGCCCGAGGAGCGACATTGACTAAGGCTTTAACATATTGTTATCCATACTAGGACTGCCCATGGGGAGCGGCCGATTCATGCTCAAATGTTCTTTGCTCACTGGATGAGTTTTCTTACGCTTGCATCCCTGCTATCCTGAGTGCCAATGGGGCCCTACACCTCAGCCTGGAGCCGCACCACTCAGTACTAATAGCCTTAATATAGATACAAGAATTTGCTGTCTACCATACCCTTTATGAATACCCCCGATTGTAACTGCGATGTGCACAATAACCAATCAAAGCAGTTTCTACTTGAATTACTAGTATTTTCCTTACGGTTAAATGACTACCACACTACAAACAGGGGACAGTGTGACTTACTGGTCTGGAATTTCCAGTGGCTGATTCTTTATCTTGCTGTGGAGGGATAAAATCCTTTCATCCATAAATGGACACTGAAAACATCAAGACGTCAGTAAACATATTATGCAGCACCAAAGTGATTTACAAATAGATGCAAATACATTTATAAATATTTTAGGCTTGGAATGTGTGTTTTTATACTCCAGTTTATATACAGTACAAGTTACTTAAAGGGAAAGTACAGAATTGTTTTCTGTTAGTGCAGTTAGAGTTAATATTACATTGTTTACATTATAGAAAATGTTATGTGAATTTCATATTTTTACAAGCTTGCTCTTCCATATGTTTGTTATATACAGAGATTTGTAGTGTGGTCAGCTCTCAATGGCTGGAGAAATATCAGCCACACAGGGAGTGCAGTGTTCCCAGTGAGTCAGGCTTGCAATGAGAGGAAAAGTAAAACACAAATATAGTGCAGTATTATAAAAATGTAAGCAAAGCTCCAATGAACACATATAGTTGTCCGTGTACAAATATATTAATAAATTAGAAACAATGCTCTTAAAGCGGTTGTATACCACTGGACTTTTTTTTTTCCCTGCAAGGTAAAGTCATAATGTGTTAGTATGCATCGCATACTAGCACATTATGTGAAACTTACCTTAAAACGAAGCTGTTCCAGTGCCACGATGTCAGTGCTGTAGCTGCTTCCATCTTCACCCGTCTTGCTTCCGGGTTCACAGGCTCCAGTCCTGTGACTGGCTGGAGCCGTGACAACGTCATTCCCGCCGTTCATGGCACAGGGCTCGGAAGCAATGGCATGGGTGGCCGTTCTTTCAGAGTGCATGCACCAGTAATGTCACTGGCTACATGTAATGTAAATATCTTTTACACAGTGTACGTTTAGGAGATATTTACACCTATAGGTACCCTATATACTCGATTATAAGCCCCCCATGGCTTATAATTGAGTCCTCCTCTGTGGCCTAATCCCCCGGTGCTGTGATACATTCAGTCTAATCGCATGCCATGCCTCTGCCTCAGGCCTCTTTCTCCTGGCACTGTGCCCATCTGCAGTCTTATCCCCCGGCGCTGTGATACATTCAGTCTAATCGGCGGCCATGCAGTGTAACCAAGCGCCGCCTCCCCCTCCTCTTCTGTGTCCGTGATAAGCTGAACACTGACTCACTGCTGGTAAACCGAGTCAGTGTTCCATCACCGAGGACGACGAGGAGGCGTCGCTTGGTTACACTGCATGGCCACCGATTCGACTGAATGTATCACAGCGCCGGGGATAAGACTGCAGATGGGCACAGCGCCAGGAGCTAATGCCAGCACAACGCCGATCAAGGTACTTGAGACAGAGGCATGAGGCTGAGAAAGAGGCATGAGGCTGAGAAAGAGGCATGAGGATGAGAAAGAGGCATGAGGATGAGGATGAGGATGAGGCATGAATGAGGATGAGGCATGAGGCTGAGACAGAGGCATGAGGCTGAGACAGAGGCATAGGCATGCAGATGGACACAGTAAAGCTGCAGATGGGCATTGTTGACCCTCTTTTCCACTTACAGTAGCTGCTGCATTCTCACCCTCGGCTTATACTCGAGTCAATAAATTTTCCCATTTTTTTTGTGGTAAAAGTAGGTGCCTCGGCTTATATTCGGGTCGGCTTATACTCGAGTATATACGGTAAGCCTTATTATAGGCTTACTTATAGATAAAAGGCAGTAAAGGAAGTTTACTTCCAACATTACCACATGTTAAGAGATTGTTTACAGCAAGCTGATCTCTGGAAAATACACATTACATTCCCATTATATATTGGTCAAAACAAACCTGTCTAAAATTAAATAGCGTAGTTTATATTCCGTTTAATTTGGCTGTGTATCTATCTAGTTTGATTTACCATTGATGAGAGACGGCCATAAAAAAAAAAAAAAAAAAAAAAAAAAAAAATCACACTGCTAAAAGAACTTACACCGGAAATTTCCACAGGTTTGCAAAAACGCTGCAGGTAACCCACTGACAAAGGTCAGGGGGGAAAACTGTCATTCAAAATAGATTTAACCAGATGATCTCTACGTCTTGATGTCAGGGGTGCCTATCCACTACATAAACAAGCATTTATGTCTAAAATGATAACGTGCTTATGGAAAGATCTTTGGTAGTTGGGTGTTCTGGCTGTCATCTAATGGTGTTAAAGCAGAACTTAACCCATCGACTTAACAGTTGCAAAAAAACAGTTACATTCCTGGCATACTGGGAATGCTGTAACATTTTCTTGTGCTGTCAATCAAAATGTCATGCCATCGAATGACTGGTGTCATAACTGATCACATGTGCAGCTCCATGGCAGTTGCAGATCAAACAGCGGCTAAGATGGCAGCTTGGCTGAAAAGGAGATGGGTTTAAGTTCCGCTTTAAGCTTTAGCATCCAACAGAAAGCTAAAAGACAGTTCACTCACCCACCAGCCTATGCTTCATGGCTTTCTGCCCAATCATTTAAAATGGCTTTTTTCGCACATATAGGCATTGTCCAATAGAACAAAAAAAAAAAAAAAATTTAGCCAGTTCTTTCCCTAGAACCTTGCACACAACAGGCAATTCTACAAGGCTTAAAAAAAAAGTAAAATCTTAATTTGGTATGGTGGCCAGTGAACTCTTCTGACACTTTACTCTGACTAGACTCCAAAGCCAAAAAGGACAGTACTTTTTAGATTTCTGACAGCACTGCAAACTATTTCTGGAAACGGTTTTTATTAATTCCTGCATGTACAACATATTAACAATAAACCATTAAAAAAAAATAAATAAATAAAAAAAAAAAAAAAAAACACAATCTCTCAAAACAAAAGAGAAACATTTCCTAATACTATTTTCCCTACAAAACTTATATCATCAGAAGAAAACTTGAAGGGGTCATACGAGTTAGGCCTCTTTCACACGAGGGATCCGTATGTCCGTTTTTCATCCTTCCATTTTCGGATAAAAAACGGACATACATGTATCCCTATGGAGCGTCGGATGTCAGCGGTGACATGTCCGCTGACATCCGACCCGCTCCGTTCCGAAAAGTGTAACGGAGGAAAAACCTACTTTTCCATCCGTTTTCGGATCGGATCGGGTGACGACGGACACTACGGTCCGTCATCATCCGATCCCCCATAGGGGAGAGCGGCGCTCTGACAGGTCCGTAGCTGCACAGTGTGCAGCGATGGACCTGTCATCTTTCTGCTCAGCGGGGATCGGCGGAGCGATCCCCGCTGAGCAAGCGGGTGTTCACGGGGCGGATCATCACTGATCCGCCCCGTGTGAAAGAGCCCTTACCATAAAACAAGCAGTATCAAAGGCACTCTACTTCAAATTAGGAATGGTGGAGGCAGAAGCAAGCCATGGGCCCCAAATCTGTGGATGATCTCTATTATCTAAAATAGGTTTAAATTGGGGCAAAACTAGCTCAGTCTGTTTCTTCGAGGGTCGGAAACTTTACACAAATTGGACTTTAGACCCTCTCCACTTTGTTTAAAAGGTTGTGGCAAACAGCCAGATTCTTTTCATTTCTTTTTTAACTGCGTACATATCTGCAGGTACTGGTCAGAAGATACAGACTTGCTTGAGATATCCCTAGGCCTTCATAATGTCTTCTAGGCATGCTGGAACATAGAAAACACCTTCTAAGAATTCTCTTCTTTCATGCTAAGGCTATTCTGGAAGAGACTCTCCTGACACATGTCCACGTATGTTGGTGGCTCAAATTTTTTTTTTTTTGGGGGGGGGTTACGTGTTTGGGTAGAATTTAAATTTTTTACACTTTTTTTTCCCCTCACTCAATTTTAGTGTTATCACATCGGGGTTCAATATCTCCCAATGTGATATCAGACTATAATGTTCCCTTTAATGAAGTCTCTCCTGCCCTCCACTTAAGCTAATGGAACACAGACTGTGCTCCATTAGCTTCTTTCCTAGACACACCTGTTGTTGAAAGTGACAGCAGAAACCCGAAGTGACATCAGTTTTGGGTTCTTACTAGCTAGCAGATATTAGAGAACAGCTGTACAGCCACCTGATTCCTTCTATCTAAAAGTTGACCGGTAATCAGATGTATAAGGCATTTGTATGTAAAACCCCTTGCTGCTGCCAATGTTCAGCACTGACCTGTGACCTGAAGAAACAGAGTAGCTACCAAATTAACCACTTTAAGACCAGCCTCGTTTTGGATTTTAGGTGTTTACATGTTTAAAACAGGTTTTTCTGCTAGAAAATTACTTAGAACCCCCAAACATTATATATGGTTTTTCTTCTAACACCCTAGAGAATACAATGGCGGTCATTGCAATACTTTTTTTTGCACCGTATTTGCGCAGCGGTCTTATAAGCGCACTTTTTTTGGAAAAAAATCACTTTTTTGAATAAAAAAATAAAACAACAGTAAAGTTATCCCAATTTTTTTTTATATTGTGAAATATAATGTTACGCCGAGTAAATTGATACCCAACATGTCATGCTTGAAAATTGCGCCCGCTTGTGGAATGGCGTCAAACTTTTACCCTCAAAAATCTCCATAGGCGACGTTTAAAAAATTCTACAGGTTGCATATTTTGCGCTACAGAGGAGGTCTAGGGCTAGAATTATTGCTCTCGCTCTACCGGTCACGGCGATACCTCACATGTGTGGTTTGACCACCGTTTTCATATGCGGGCGCTACTCGCGTATGCGTTCGCTTCTGCGCGCGAGCTCGTCGGGACAGGGGGGTTTTAAAAATTTTTTTTTTTATTTTTATTATTTATTTTACAATATTTTATTTATTTTTACACTTTAAAAAAAAAAAAAAAATTGTGTCACTTTTATTTCTATTACAAGGAATGTAAACATCCCTTGTAATAGAAAAAAGCATGGCAGAACCTCTTAAATATGAGATCTGGGGTCAAAAAGACCTCAGATCTCATATTTACACTAAAATGCAATAAAAAAAAAAAAAAGTCATTTAGAAAAATGACATTTGAAAAAATATGCCTTTAAGAGGCGTGGACGAAAGTGACGTTTTGACGTCGCTTCCGCCCAGCAGTGTCATGGAGACGAGTGAGCGCCATCTTGGCCTCATTCGTCTCTATACACAGCACGGCAGAGGACGCGATCGCCTCCGCCGCTACCGACGGCTCCGGTAAGCGGCGGAGGGCACCGGATCGCGGCGGGAGGGGGGGGGGGGCCCTCTCCCGCCACCGATAAAAGTGATCTCGCGGCGAATCCGCCGCAGGGACCACTTTTATCTGAAAGCCGGCCGCCGCACGAAAACGGGGATACCGGGGTTATGGCAGCTAGCTGCTGCCATAACAACGATATCCCTGTTCAAACTTAGGACGTACATAGTCGTGCGGCGGTCGGGAAGTGGTTAATAGTGTTTCTCTATGTCTTGCATCTGTTTATAAACACTGTGTCAGAAGGTCCGATTTTTTTTAACAGCGACAGCCAGGAATTACTGGAAAATGCATGAAGGGGGGAGAGGATAGAGTGTAATACATACAACCTGTGTACTTCAATTACGTTTTCTGGGGGATGTGTAACACGCAAGTGATTAAAGTCTATTTCCAGTGTATTTAATTATGCAAGTTGACACAAGCTGAAAAATAGCAAAATGAATACCTATGGCATGTTTGACCTTACACTCTATGTGAGATCAGTCATTAACCTGCAAGATAGTGTTCTAAAAATAAACCAGAGAAAATGTAATCATACAGCATCTGAATAAGGCCCCTTTCACACAGCCATTCTGATCAGGTCCACCTGTCAGTTTTTCAGGCAGACCTGATTAGAAGGTCCATTCATTCCTATGGTCAGACAGGTGTAAATGGACTTGTGTCCGTTTACTCTCAACTGTCCAAAGAGCAGAGCGGATGTGTCATCCACCCACTCTGCCCCGATCAGTAGGGGATCTGTGAGCTGATCCCCTGCAGATCGTAATAGAATCTGCCCCATGTGAAAGAGGCCTAAGACATATACAGTGATTTATAAAAATACATACCTGGCCAAATACAAAACAGTGCAAGGTGACTCCCATTGCCCAAACATCCAGAGCCTGCAAATAATGCAAAAAAATAAAAATAAATAAAGTTTTTTTTAAAGAGTTAATGTGCTAACAATGTACACCTGCCATGCACAGCAAACTATCACAAGATTCTGTATCCATGGCAACTTTCCCACACCTCCTACTCAGAGCATACATGTGAATTATCTGCAGATATTAATCAAAGAAAGAGCAGTGCAAGGTCACTATAAGATATAAAGCATGTGGCTTTGTAAAGCATACATGCCTTCGTTTTATTGATTATATGGGCATTTTAATGGTTTGGAGGCGTTTCCATTCACTACTGATTTTACTGCAGGGTCAACTGTACCTGAAGATATTTGCGGTATTTTTTTATAAAGAGTCAAGCTCACCATCATCATTGCACAAATTATCACTCCTTAAATTACCATTAGATTCTGCCTGTGATATTTTTTTTATGAGGTTTCTGTTAAGAGAAGAGTATGGATCCATTTTGGTGGTGATAAATACAGATTTAGAAGAAATAAAGACTTTCAATAGTTTTAAAACTATACCAAAAAATAATAAATTTTAAATCTATGCTATATTTATGTGAGTAAAACTGGATTTTTGTCTTCTGTACAATCCTTTCATTAAGGGCCACAGGAAATCTCAAACCTCCAGGTTATTTTGGCCAGCCCAGTCCAGGATAACCCCTCCTACCACCAGCACACCTTAGGTTTGTAGCAAAGCATTATTGACAGCATAATCATAAACACAGAGGGCTGGGATCTAAGCCCCTCAATGGACATGAAAAGGATTTTATGTTGCATGCAAAAATCATATTTTCTTTCTTGCCTTTTGAGGGACACAGGAAGTCTTAAAGGATAAGTTTACCTTTTGAAAAAAAAAAAAATGATAAATGCATATTTTATTGCAGGTAAAAAAAAAAGTGAATTAATACTCTTTTTCTAAGGAGCCTGCAGAGCATTGCACCCATGATCAGTAGATCACAGGTGCAATGTCAGGCTCCTGCAGACTCTCAGTATAGCTGTCTGCCCCTACCTCTGATACAGGCAACAGTTGTTTGAGAGCAGGAAGATCAATAAACTATGAGAGCGCTCACTAGTCCCCTCGCAGTTTACAGTGAGGGAAAAAAGTATTTGATCCCCTGCTGATTTTGTACGTTTGCCCACTGACAAATTAATGATCGGTCTATAATTTTAATGGTAGGTTTATTTTACCAGTGAGAGACAGAACAAAAATATCCAGAAAACCGCATTTCAAAAAAGTTATAAATTGATTTGCATTTTAACGAGTGAAATAAGTATTTGATCCCCATCAGTCAGCAAGATTTCTGTCTCCTAGGTGTTTTCTATACAGGTAACGAGCTAAGACTGGGAGCGCTCCCTTAGCCCCAGTTCACACTAGAACGACTTGTCAGGCGACCTAGTCGCCTGACAAGAAGCGTCCCGTTCTGTGCAATGGAACCGTCCTAATCGGAGCGACGCAAGTCGCTCCGACTTAGAAAAAGGTTCCTGTACGACTTTGGGGGCGACTTGCATTGACTTCTATACATAAGTCGTCTTGCAAGTCGCCGCTGAGTTGTGTCCTGGGTTGCCTGAGGCAGTCACGCTGTAAGTCGTGCTGCCTCAGTGTGAACCGACCCTTAAAGGGAGCGCTCCTAATCTCAGCTCGTTACCTGTACTGTATTAAGAACTATAAGCCATCAGCCGCAATGGTCGATGGTACTTGGAGATTTGGGGGGGATGCTGAACATGTTACACCTTAAATACTGGTATAACACATAAAAAATGTTCAGAAAGGTAAACTTAGCCTTTAAACCTTCAGGATGTCCAAAAGCAATCCTACTGAGGGATGGGCAACACAACAAAACATTCATTCACAGGCCCAATGTAAACAGGAACTGTCTGAAAGGAAGCTGGCATGAGATGAGGCTGAAACATCCGCCTGTTAGAAATTACAGAACATGTGAACAAAAGACCAGGCACTAGTCTTAGGGTTCACATTAACAGTCATTGATGTGCATTTGACATGCGTTTGGAATGCACACCAAATGCAGGTCAACAAAATCCGACTGACTATAATTAATCTCTTGCCCACCAGACCCTGTCATTATACTGTGGCAAGGTGATACGATCCCGTGAATCGCTGTAGGTGTACATCAGCGTGTGATCTTGCTTTTGTGGGCGCGTGCGCTCCCATTTGCCAGCGAGGGAGCCAGTCGGCGGGCTCGATGTCCGCCGGCCATCCGCGATCGTTACCTGCAGTGACAGAACGGGGATCTGCCTGTGTACACAAGGCAAATCTCTGTTCTGACAGGGGAGATCACACAGATTCTGTCTTTCTGCTAAGCAAGCAGACGAATCTGTGTGTTTCCCTAGTCACACAGTCCCCTATACAGTTAGAACACCCAGTGAGGGAACACATTTAACCCCTTGCTCGCCCCTGATGTTAACCTCTTCCCTCTTCCTTATCACTGGTTCCCAAAAAAGTGTCAAAACTGTCAGTTAGGTGTCTGATCTGTCCGCCGCAATGTCTCAGTCCCGCTAAAAATCACTGATTGCCGCCATATCTAGTAAAAAAAAAATATAATTAAAAAATATAAAAATGCCATAAATCTATTCCCTATTTTGTAGAAGCTATAACTTTTGTGCAAACCAATATACACAACCTGTATTTGCACAATAAACACCAACCTACCGCGCTTCACTATTAGTTCCTTTGTTTTATTTTTGGTGCATTTACCAACTCATGATTATTACGTTGGGGGACACCTCCATTGGACCTTCTGTAAGTAGCCACTCCTGGCCAGCTTTAAAGCTCGTATGACCCTTAGACTGAAAAGCTAGGGGTCCATTTCATCCAGTGAGTGGGAACACAGGAGGGGTGTGTGCCACATCATGGAGTGGAAGTTTGGAGCACTACTGCATTTTATAAGGATTGGAGCACTCAAGCACCTTATTTGGGACGTTTTGAAATATTTCAACATGATTGATTGATTTTTTTTTATTTTTACTGTTATTTTTGGAAGTTGTTTCAATGGAATGATCCATGCACTTTTGTGAGTGCTGTAATTATTTTATTACATTCATTCAAGTGTATAGCACTTTGTGTACAGCAGCTGCAATTATTATTATTATATCTGTTATTCCAATTTTTTTCACTTGTTTCACTTTCAGCGCAAGTATAATTATTACCTGCTTTGTGTTGCATTTTTTGGACATAGCCTGTCCTATTAGGTTGCATTTGAATTGCAGTCAAAGCAGGTCAATCATGCACTTTATTGTCAAATGTTGCATTTATTCATTCATTCACAGCTGCATGCTGCACTGACATCACCAATGAAAAATTTTCCATCAATCAGCATCTGCAGTCAGTGTATTCTGACAGCACGTGTTGCTGACAGAATAAAGCATTCTGGCATGACGTATTCCTCCATCCACCATATTTGTGTGGCTGAATGAAAAACAAAAATGTGTATGGTCAGCTTTATTCTTTGCTCCCAGCAAGAAAAGGATGATGTGTTTGCACAGGGCAGCAGTAAACCTGTTCTTTTGCTCTGCATAGATAAATTTTTAAACGCATGTATTCCTGTTTGACTGATGACATCACTACACAGTTCTGAGCTGTATTTTAAAGGAGAAGTACAGCCAAAGCTTGTTTGACTGTACTCCTGTGGATCACAGGAGTGCAGTTTGTTCTGCACACCTGTGACCCGTTTTTAGCAGGCAGCGGGCTGAAGTCCACTGTCTGCTGATGCCACAGAGCCGGTCCAGGCTCGGGAAAGTTTGCAACAATGAAATCAGGATCCGCTCACATGCCTGGACCGACACCCGGCTCAGCCTCTCAGCGAACCACCAAGATCCTGAGCCAGTCGCTCTCGCCCTCTCCACAGTGCGTGCGGAGGCAGATAGCTGTTGACTGACAGGGAGCTGCGAGACCCAAGCGATCAGCAGGGTTTGATTGCTCGGTTCTCAGTGTTAGAGCCAGTGGGGGACAGATAAAAAAAAAAAAATGGATTCCCATACTTCTTTTTTAATGACATCAACACTGAAAAACTACCACAAGCTGTATTTTACCTTTTTTTACATCAATATACATAAATACACTTTACACAATAAAATCAACTAGGGGGTTTACCTTTCCGGAAAATATTTTTCGTGTTTCCGACAGGGTCTCAGGAGCCATGAAGGCTGGTGTTCCCACTGTGTTGGAGAGAAAAGCATCTGTTCCTTCAAACTGATTGCTGACCCCAAAGTCAGCAATCTTGATGTGGCCATCTTCCCCCACTAAAAGATTGGAGGGCTTGACATCCCGGTGTATAATCCTCTGATAATGCACTGCAAAGACAGTACAATGTTATGGACTGGTCATGGCAACACCAACATGGAATAATAGTACTCAGCACTGAAGTCAGCTACAAACAGCACAGGGCATTATTATGTGCCTTGTAGAACACCTGCTAATCTCTGTGCTTTACCAGGCTTGTGTTCTCAGTCTAGCTGCAGAAAAGGTTTAAACTGCAACCTAGATTCTTAAATGTATAGAAAGAAGCTATTTTTACTGTGTCAGCAGTAGCAGAATGCTGTAAATCAGTGACGCCATCCAGCCACTATTTAAAGAGCTATTAAAGGAACATCTTTACTCGATTGCTCAAGCCTCTTCTTCTGGGATCATCCCCTCGTCAGCACTCTTGGCTCCTATTCTTCTGTGTCTAGCTCATAGCACACGCTTGCTAAGAAGGCAGATGTACAGGCTCGTTCCCGAGCCGGGCTGTGTGTGTCCGCAGACACACACCACGTGACTCAGCCCAGCCCCCTCTTTACAGGATTTGATTGACAGCAGCAGGAGCCAATGGCTTCCATTGCTTCCTCGGTGCCTTCAAAAAGCAAGAGAGAAAGCAGCAAAATGCTACTGTTGAGAACAGAGCTGGATCGACAGAGAAGCCAGGTAAATATTTAGGGGGGACTTGGGTCAAGCTGACACTGGAAGGATTTTTACCCTAATGCATAGAATGCATCAAGGTAAAAAAACCTTACACTTTTATAACCACTTTAAGGAGTCTGTAATGCTAGGATTTCCCTAGCAGATGACTGCACTTTTCTGTTCAACCCCATCCGCATTTCATCTGCTGTGCATTAGAGATCAACACTTCAAGCTAAAAATCCGCAACACCTAAAAGTTTATGTTACCTTTAACAGTAATCTTTTCTTTTTGCTCCCTTTTGGTCTGCTCAATATGCCATTGTAATTGTTTTGTTTTATATGTTCAGTAATTCACCCAAAAATATCTGTTAACTCTGCCAGAAACCCAGTGCTTTTCTGTGTCTTATGCACTCTGCAATGTTATCTAAAACAGTGTCATCAAGAAGTGCATTAGGACTACAGAGCAACTTCCCTTTTTTATGGAGAAGAGGAAAGGAAGAGGTGTCCGCAGTAGAAACTCAATTCCTGTCCTACAGTGACAAGGCTGCATGAATGTATGAATACAGTACAAAAAGTTAGCGTGGTCATCCTAGGGGATATGACTTAGAGCTGTTTCACACTGGTATGGTCCCGCTGCACTTTGGGCAAAGAGCAGCTAACCCGTGGGTTTCGTTTGGGCTAGCTACGCTTTCCCATAGACTTCTATGATATCCCGTTGCTTTCTTTCCAATAATTTTTATTAAAATTATTAAAAAGAACATGAAAGTACAAAACAGTACAACAACCTTTCTTTGGTCCTTCTCGGCATACTTCTTACAAATTGTAAGTAACCTATTATGTGGTTAGGTAACAGCCGTAAGTTACATGAGTCCTAAACAGGGTATGAATAGCTAGAACACAATCACCAAAGAAAAGAAAAAACTCTGAGGAAAAAAATCAAATAGGGACAAAAAACCATGTCCATGTAAGTATTATCAGGTAATTAACATGTCCCGTGATTCTGGTGCTGTTTCAGAAGGCACACCAAAGATGCAGCGTGCAGGAGCTGAGGTGCACTTTCTGAAAACGCAACAAAAGTGCAGGACCTCATAGAAATCTATGGAAAAGCACAGCTAACCCACATGAAAACTATTGGTTAGCTGCGCAGTTGCAGTTACCAAATCTAAGGTACTGGTAAGTTGCAATATATTACATTTTTGTTCTTGTATTTGGTTTAGTGTTACAAAGTATACACTCTGGTAAATACATACATAGTAAAAAGAGTTTATTTCTCTAAGAAAGAGAAATTATAATATTAGAGTAATGCTGTGTACACACGAGCGGACTTTACGGCAGACTTTGTCCGGCGTACTTTACGACGGACTTTCCGAATGAACGGACTTGCCTACACACAATCAACCAAAGTCTGATGGATTCGTACGTGATGACGTACGACCAGACTAAAACAATGAAGTTCTTATCCAGTAGCCAATAGCTGCCCTAGCGTCGGTTTTTGTCCATCGGAGTAGCATACAGACGAGCGGACTTTGACCGGACTCGAGTCCGTCGGACAGATTTGAAACATGTTTCAAGTCTAAAGCTGGCCATACACCTATAGATTATCTGCAGATTTTCTATGGTTAGATGGAAAAAGTGGGAGATTCCTCCACCCAGCCAGTTTAGCCAACATGGAGAAATCTGTTGCACTTTTTCCATCTAACCATAGAAAATCTGCAGATAATCTATAGGTGTATGGCCAGCTTAAGTCCCTCAAACTTTTGAGAAAACAAAGTCTGCTGGAGCCCACACACGATCGAATTGTCCGACGGACTCCGGTACGCCGGACCAAGTATGCCGTAAAGTCCGATTGTGTGTACGCGGCATAACAAAGAGGCAAAAAGAAATAATCTTACAGTACTCAATTCCTCTAATCAGATCCTGGAAGTAGAACCTCGCCTGGTCTTCTGTTAGTGGTTTTGTAGTTGGTATATCCATCACTGCCCTAGTACAAAAACACAAACATCATAGGGTATACAATACACACAAGAAATGAACACACAGTATGGCAAATCTGAAACTGGGCTGAATTTTTCCTTTTTTTGTGCAAACGACATACTTAGGAGGCAGCAAGGACCAAAGTTTGACAAATTTCAGGCACAAGACAGGCAATGGTTTTTTCAATGGTTTTCTGCTGTTATTAAAGCTGAACATACAGGGGGTATAGAAAAGAATCACCCTCCTATAAAATAATCACATTTTGTTTGTTTTGTAGTCTGAAATGACAGACAGTTTTTGCTTTATCCAGTTGTATTTAAACCCCTTTCACATTGAGCCGCCCCGAGCTTCAGCAGTAAAGCGGCGCTATTTTTAGCACCGTTTTAGGCAGTAATGCGGCTATTCGGCCGATAGCGGGTCGGTTTTAACGGGGTTAAATCGGCCCGCAAAACGCCGCTGCAGCAGCGCTTTGCTGGGGGTATGGCGGCACTTGTTTTCAATGGGCAGGAGTGGTGTATTCACCGCTGCAAAGAAGCTGCTGGAAGGACTTTTTGTTATGCCCTGCCAGCGCAGCACCCCAGTGTGAAAGCACTCGGGCTTTCACACTGGGTTTGCAGCTGAGGCTTTTTTCAGGTGCTATTTTTAGCGCTGTAGAGCCTAAAAAACACCTCCAGTGTGAAAGGGGTCTTCTACATTAAAAATCTTGCCCGCACTTCTTCCAGCTGGCCCAGTCTCTACGCCGTACGGACCTAAGTTTTCCTTCTGCTATAAGCTCATGGTCACTTTAGTGACCATAAACACTTATAACAGAATTGTTCAGCAGACTATTGAACAATCCTATAGCTCTGATCAGCGGATGACAATCTCCTGAGCAGAGCTATTCCCCCAAAAATTGACACACACCCCTCCCCACCACCAGCCATTGCTGCCTCTGCCACTTTGCCGCTGCTGCACCCGCCTCCACATCCTGAATTTGATAAAATTATCCTTCCCATTGCCACTCTACTCCACTGATCGCCGGCACTGATCGATGGTGGCTTTCCTGCAGCTGCCAGCTTCCCTCTGTGCCCTCCCGCCAGCTTTAGGTGCTGCAGGGAAGCCACAGCAATATAAAACAAGTAAATCCAGCACTAGGGGGGGCTGTTCTGACCTCCCTCCAGTCACCCCCGTGCTCACCCGATCCCGGGAGCCCCCTCCATGCTGTGCTGCTGGGGGGGGGAAATAAACACGTGTTTACCACCACCCCCCCTTCCTTTGTTTGGATGGACATAGTGAGTGATCAGTACTGATCGCTCCTATGTTCATTGATCACTGGAGAATAGTAAACAGTGTTTACAATACTCCAGTTTTGTGAATGAATAGGAATCTCTCTATTCATTCAAGTACAGTGCAGCTTTCAGATTGTAGAGAAAGGGACTGTCCTCAGAAAAATACATCAGGTATCTCTTTGAGACCCCCCCAAAAAGTACAAAATATTGAAAAATAAAACTGTAAAAACCCAACAGTAAGGCCTTGTTCACACAGGGCATATTACGCCCCTGCAAGGCTGTGTTTACCTGTTCAGCGATGCACAGGTGTTCCGTGCATTCCTGTCCAGGCCATCCCAATAATGTCATTTGGGATGTAGTTTCTGCACCAACACAGCCGTTGCTCCCAAATTGACATACACATGGGTCTGGGTGCATGGCCTCATGCATGAGCTCATACTGTCTGTGTTCGGGATCGTGCACTCACACGGATTTCAGATTAGGAGCAGCAGCTGTGCCCATGCAGCCGCTGCATTCTGATTGACACGAATGAGACTGCCTGCATGGGGATGCATGGAACACCTGGGCATCCCCATGTGGGTAAACATGGGCATACACTTTAGTACCTCCTATATGAACCAGTCCTAGGAATTTAGCAGGAATTTTGTAAGTTATGTTGTGTTTACCAATAATGATTTTAGTGTCTTTTGTGAAAATAGCAGTTTACTAAACATTTGCGCAACCATTGCAGTGCCTAAAAACACAGAACATTTTTTTATATTCTACAGGTCATGTGCTTTCAGAAAATATATGGTTTGGGGGTCTTTTACAAACTCTGAAAGCTAAATGTAAAAAATGATGACCTCAGACTTTTATTTACTTACAGTTTTGCGCACCATCCCTTTTCACCATTTCATAAAAAGGTGCAATTTAAAATGTATTGCTTTGATAAACATTTGCGCAAATATCACGGGCCTAAATAAAATCAGTAGCAACTTATTTTTATTCTACTGGTCATGTGTGTTCAGATAATGGGGGGTCTTTTACAAACTCTGAAAGCTGTAAGTGAAAAAATTACGACCTGCAGATTTTTAGAGAAAATTTTGGTTACGTTCGATTTTCACCATTTCTCAAAAAGGAGCAATTTAAAATTTTCACATATTTCTTATTTTTTAACTCAATACAGGTTTGGCAGGAATTTAGCAGGAATTTTGCAAAATTTGCTGTTTGTATCTGCTAACAATGATTTTAGTGAAAATATTGTCTTAAACATAAACATTTGCGCAAATATCGCAGGGCCTTACAAATCAGTAGCACCTTTTATTCTACAAGTCATGTGCTTTCAGAAAACATATGTTTTTTTTTTTTTTTTATAAACGCTGGAAGCTGTAAGTGAAAGATGAAAATCTCCAGATTTTTAGATAAATTTGGATATTTACATTTTTGTGTACGTTCGATTTTCACCATTTCGCAAAAAAGGTGCAATTTAAAATTTACAAATATTTGTTATTATTAACTCAATACAGGTTAGCTTTTATATTTAGTAGGACAGAAACCCTGCTGAGCAAGCGAAATGCAGCCGTAGTCCGCCCTGTGTGAAAGGGGCCAAAGGCAGCAGCATAACCCAATGTGCATAAATACTAGTGTGCCCCTTAATGTACGATTTAGAAAAGAAGATTTCTACATTTCCCACACTTCCTCTTCTGCTGATTTTCATCTTCTTGCTTAATGCAACATACTCAGACTAGTCCAGACACCACAGCAGTCCTTTATCAGTCACACTCTCCTAAGTCTGAAAAGAATGCTTTTTTCTTACCAGGTAACCATTTGTAAAGCATTATTCTGACTGGTCAATTATGTCAGCCAGCATCCCCAACCTGGTGTTTTTACATTCAGCTGCAGGCCAGGGATGCATCATTGGTTGGTATGACACTGGCTTTCTAACAACCAACTGGGGAGGCCGAATGCCCAGCTGGCAAATGTTCACTTTTGGTAGGGGCAAACCTACATGGACCGAGTTACAAAAATCTAACATAGGTTCAAACCTTTTTAGCTGGGGTTAACATTATTTTATCTGCTATGAGGCTAGGTTCACACTGCTGCGAATTCTATTGCGAATTTGAGCCGTTGCGATCGCTCAAATTCGCAAGTCATTTAAATTACATAGATTAACATTAGTGTCGTTCACATCAATGCGTTGCGAATATAACTTGCGGGAAAAAAAGGTCCTGTGCGAGTTTGATCCGTGTGCGATGCGAATTCAGCTCCATAGACTGCAAAATTTGCAGTAGAATCGCAAGAACACATATAGAATTCGCAATGCAAATTCGCAACGCAATCGGAACAAAATCGCGCTAAATTCGCACTGCAGCAGTGTGAACCTAGCCTTAGTGTAGGGAGTGTTATGGGGTGGCGGGTGGATGCCTACAGAGCATCGGCGCCACGCACCCTGCCCTGTGTGTGTGGCGTCATGATTGGGGCCAACGCACAGGACACGTGATTTCCATCCCAGCTGTTCTGGCAGTGAATATGGGCTTCTGTGGAGGGCGGTGCTTACCGCCCTCTCCGGAGCCTCTTCCTGCCTATCATACGCTAGCGTGACGCTGGTGAGAGCCGGCGTGCACGTGTGCGGGGTACATATAAGCTGCCTCCCCTGTCACACTCTTGCTGATACACCTTCGAGTCATCACATCGCATTCAACACATCCCTTTGTTTTCAGCCCTGCTCTAACACGTAAGTCACTTCCTAGGTCATTCACAATTGCCTGTCACCATGTTTTATTTTATTTATTTTTGTTATCACTGTTGCCACCTTTTACCTTTTCACGTAACATCAATAATGCTCACATAGTTCATACACTTAGTCAACCCACACCCCCCTCTTTTACATCACATTCCATTTATTTCACTATTTTTATTCATTTTTTCATCTTTATATTTATTTATTCATAATTTTTAATATTTTTTTATTATATAATTTTATTATTTTTTTTTTTTTCACATTTTTACTCATTCTCACTTTCACACTCTTTTTTTGACTTTCTCATATCACTTCAGGTTGCCCTCTCAGGCCACCGCAATATTTCACCTGCACCAGCAATTTGTGCCTTGGGTCATCGGGAGGTTTTGTTGCGTGTGCCCCACCGTGCGCGGCTGCAATTACCTCAGTTCCCGGGGGAGGCTTCATTGGGACGTTGATCACATTGCCGCAACATTTTACCGTTTTGGACCCTATGTGAGTATTTAGGACGAGTCAATCTGCCCTATTGCTACATTACTAATTAGAATTAGACTAATGTCACCACTTCTTTCTTTACACTCTGCAGATATATTTTAGCATCTGCCCCTGAGGAGTGTCTCTACACGAAACGCGTCGGGCACAAGTGATGCTACCTGTGTCTGTAATGGACACATTGAAATTCAGTCTGCAGCAGATTAATAATTCTGACATTTATTTATTCATCCATTGGTTATACTTGCTACACCCATACTCCTGCCGCTGGTGCTGTTTTTATGTCATATGTAATAATATAAATTTACTCTATGTTATGTACCTTTGAACTGCCTTGACTATACCATACTCATGCAAAACTTTTTTCCATGCCACACTTGTATGTTATGTGTGGGTGGAGTCTATACTAATTACTGTATTGAATGTATATGTGGTTACTCTATTGCCATATTCTTTACAATGTTTGTCATTAATAAAACAATTTTGCATTTATTTCAAGTTTGCCTCCACAAAGTCATCTATCTCAATCAAAGTCCCACTTTCCCTTCTCTTTTTGCACTTAGCATAGGGATGGAGGCACACCGCATATGTGCCTCAATTAAAGTCCCAATTTTTTCCCCCCTTTCCATTCGATTTAAAAAAAATGGGGATATTTATTATAGCAAAAAGTACAAAATATTGTGTTTTTTTCAACATGGTCACTCTTTTTTTGTTTATAGCGCAAAAAATAAAAACCGCAGAGGTGATCAAATGCCACCAAAAGAAAGCTCTATTTGTGGGAAAAAAAGGACGTCAATTTTGTTTGGGTGTAGAGTCGTACGACCGCGCAATTGTCAGTTAAAGTGACAGTGCTGAATCGCAAAAAATGGCCCGGTCGTTCAGCAGCCAAATCTTCTGGGGCTGAAGTGGTTAATTATCACATGTGGCATAGCAATTTTTAAGCGCTGCATTTTTCTTTACAAGGACAGATAGAGAGGTTGAATCTCCCTAATGAGGACACAGACAGCAATAAACAGCTGAAAGGTGTTCTAATCCCTCTCCACTGTATCCAAAACTAAAAAAACAAAACAAAAAAACAAGTCAATCTAAATCTGCTACTGCATCTAACACTTTCCTATCTACAGTTTGACAATGCTGATGTCCAAAGGTGGCACCTCCAGTGGAGTAAAGTCACTCTACGACAGGAAGTGTGTTACTGCCTGGATCACCATGTGAAAGTCAGAGAAAGAAAAGCCTAAAAAATAAAATGAATGCAGCCACCACATTAAGGTTGGGCTCACACTAGCTGCTGTTGCAGCTCGCGGCAGACGGTCTGGGGCATCCCTATTCTCTGTTTTAGGGGTGAATCAGGTCTGAATTTATGCCTGAATTCGGACCTGAAATGGAGCCAAAGACGTACAGGACCCTTTTCCAGTGCGGACTGCAGCCGCCCCTGAGGTGTGTAAGCCGGCTCCATTGAGAGCCAGTCACACTCTCCTGTCATGCGAATTGGATGTGGAAAAATCTGCATCCAATTCGCACAAGCATGAACCAAGCCTAAAGGATTGGTATACTGCAATATGATAAATGTGCTTTCAGGATCAGGTTAAGTAATGCTGCACTCTGCCAAGCAAAATGAAACAAAAATGAAAACAAAAAGAACCCAAATGCATACAGAAACCCATTCCATACAAAACAAATACATAATCCTATTATCCTATTTTATCAATTCTGATCTATTCCAAAAAAAAAAAAAAAAAAAAAACTTATCCGCTTATCTGAACTTATCCAATGTTGGGCGTTTTTATTTATTTTTACCATCTAATTTTTTTTTCAAGAAATGTTCCTTTTAAAGAAGCTTATTCAACAGAGTGTCCATACATGTCATTCTCTATTTTAGGTTTCATGAAAACAATTCCATTGCAGCTGTTCTTAGAATATATTATACACAAACACCATTAGAACATAACTCGGCACTGCAGAGGTTAAAGGAAGTTTTTCTATGCCTGCTATCTGTGCTGCTGTCATGGTAACAGTCACCACTAACTAAACAGATAGATCTGGTGACAGCTGTAATGTGTGGAAGTGAAATCTGCAGTGCATTCACTACATAACTCATAACACTTAATGCATCTATTCTGTTTTATGGATATAAACCACATAATAGTTTTAGAAGTGGAAAATCTCTGGTGATCTGCACATAGTCATATTTTTATTCTGCCTGAAATGACATGTGAAAAGTAGAGAACTATGTTTATAAATCCACAGATTTCCTATTCCTGACCGGCCCCAAACAGGAGCTCTGACTGAGGCTTTCTTGGGCCCAGAGTGGCAATCTGGCAATTCTGGTATTGGCCTGAAGAGCTACAATGGCTGAGAGAGTGAATGAGCAGGTAAATGCCTTTGTGGACTCCTCACTGTGAATCAGGCCCATTTCAAGATTTTGGGAACTGGGGGAAATTCAATAAAGCAACAGCCAATTAAAAAGACCTGCACCAGATTCAGAAAAGCCCTGCTGCCAGTTGTGGCAGCTTTCCCGAAATGTGCGACAGATTCAGGTAGTTCTTAGTAGCGACACTTTTATAAGGTGGCGCTAAGGCTGCACCAAAAAAAAAAAAAAAACACCATCAGTTTTTAGACAAACTGGAGGTAATTAAGACCAACTCTAAATTGGGGTACAGAGACAGACAAAGTGTCTGTCTCTGCACACTGTATATTAGGGCGGAATGTTTTCCACCACTACTCCCTTCCCACAGCTGTCACTGGTTGTTAAAGCGGAGGTCCGCCCATCCTTGCAAAAACTAAGAGCCAGCAGCTTCGCATACTGCAGCTGCTGACTTTTAATAATAGAACACTTACCTGTCCTGGAGTCCAGCAATGTCGGCACCGCAGCTGATATTTCCATCAGCTGTCAGGTGCTGCCGCCGCTATTGCCGGTAAGGGAACCCGGCAGTGAAGCATTACGGATTTACACGGAGTCCCTACTGAGGAGGGAGCCAAGCTGCTGACATAATTCGCCGCGGCCCAGTCTCCCGGAAGTGGGGACAGGGTACCTGTCATAGACAGGTAATCGCCCCCCCAAAAAGTGCCAAATCCCAGATAGCAAGTAAGTGTGCTGCAAATTTGAAAATGACTTGCTAAGCTCTTGCTAGACTTTCCAGGCTTCACAAGTTTGTTGCACAATTGCAGCAAGTCCGCATTGCATGACTCCAGATCAACTTTCTTTGCAAACATTCTGCAAGTCTGCTGCAAGTTCTGGTTCAGTTATGTTGTGTAATAGTCATCCCACCACAGGGGCCACTGCGACTGAATTTTTATCATTGCTCCCTGCTGTGTAAGGATGAGCTCAGGCGTGCTCGCACAGCCCACGTGCAGAGCCCACCAGGAAGTCGGCACTGCGCTGCACTAATCACAGGCAGTGAGACATTGTCCCGAAGCGCGGCTGCAGAGATCGGGAAATGTCTCACTGCCTGTGATTAGCGCAGTGCCGACTTCCTGGCGGGCTCTCCACGTGGGCTGTGCGAACACGCCGGAGCTCATCCTTACTGCTGTGTGTAAGGTTTTTCTTTAATTGGTGCTGGGGCGAGGTGTGCAGAGAGGTGAGTGGTATCCTAGAGATCTGATATGGAGTTCAGAGAGATAGAAATCAATAAGCGACTAACCCTAATATCCCATTGGTGGAGCACAATTTGGAATGTTTTATTTTTCCTTGTTTATATGCTAGCAGCTTACCTTAAACAAAGACCACAACTGGTCTAGTGGCATGTGGAGTGGAATGCGATTTTACATAAAGGATCCATATATTAAAGCCTTGTCCGACCAGCTGGATTTCGATGCAGGCGAGGAGAGGAGAATGGAACATGAACTGCCATTAAGGATTTGTATACCAAAGCGCTACTAGACCTGTTGTGGTCTTTGTTTAAGGTTAGCTGCTGGGGCACACTCCTGGTAGATGCCTGGATGGTGGGAACAATTGTGTTCACAACTTTCAAGAACTGTTTGAGCATGTGATCTTCACAATATCACTTTTTGATGCACATGCACTTTAATATTGGACTTATTTTATTGTTTTTTATGTAAAATCAGATAAATACCTGCTTTTGATTCAAGCACTTTCATCACTGTTTCACATATTATCGCATATTATTGTATTTTTTTGTTTTTTTTAAATTAGGGATAGTCATTTATGCATATTTGTCTTTTTGCTGCTTAGCTTCTTGAATTAGTGCACTTCATCACTGTTTCACATAGTATGTATATTACTGCAATTTGTTTTGTGTATTTTTTTGTATCCTTTTCATTGTTTTTGAGAATGTTCTTTTTCATATTATAAATGTACTTTATGTTTTGTTAAATGTTCACCCTAATAAAAAAAATAACTAAGATGTACTCCAGTGTTATGTATTGATTTTATTCAAATATTTTAAAAAATGTTTTTTAAAAAGATCAGTTTTGTCTTAATGCACTATTCAGTGACTGAAGTACATTTTTTAGGGAAATGGTAAAATATAGGCCAAAAAAGCTGAACTAAAAATATTTCAAAGAGAGCTTGTTTTTTCTTCCCTACTTTGATTTTTCTGACCATTCACCTCTCTTCACTTATTAGTGAATAGACCCGATAAAAACGGACACTTAGGCCAAAAACATAGTGCCAAAGATATTAATGGAAGATCAAGGGATTAAATAAGATATATATATGTGTGTGTTTATTGGCAGGAAAAAATAAGCAAGCAGCACAAATTATAATCCCACAATCCAGTGATAGTGAACCCACTGCTATTAACCTAATCCCTTACTGTATACATGTGAAATACATTCAATCCCTCAATTATGTATAATGATAAACTCTGTGTCATTGCATAAAAAAATTAATCATACAAAAAATGTTTATATGAAATAAACCAAGTGCAAATGCTGTTAAAAAAAGTGCAAAAGAAAAAAAACTGTGTGCTGACACAGTGAACAAAAAGTGCTTAGTGTAAGAAAATATTATTCATTAGTAAAGTGCATGCAAAATTCATATGTGTTCAAAATATTTCAAGTCCATTTTGCAATCCCAGGAAAAATCCAAGAAAGTGATAATAATCTTGGATTTTTCCTGGGATTGCAAAATGGACTTTGTTCACTGTGTTCACTGTGTCAGCACACCATTTTTTCTTTTGCATTTTTTTTTTTAACAGCATTTGCACTTCAATTGTTTTCATAGAAAAACAAATAATTTTTGTATGATAGATGAATTATCTTATGCAATGGATTGAATGTATTTCACACATATACAGTAAGGGATTAGGTTAATAGCAGTGGGTTTACTATCACCAGATTATGGGATTATAGATTTGCGCTGCTTGCTTCTTTTTTCTTGCCAAAAATGGAGACTTGCATAAATCTGGCTACAGACTTGCGGGGCTCTTGCTGTAGACTTGCGGGGCTCTTGCTGTAGACTTGCCACTGTAAATTTGCTCTTGCTAGAGACTTGCCATGCAAATTTGCTTCAAATTGGAAAAGTGTCAACTAGAACTTGTGCTTTTGTGCTTCAAATGCTCTGCAAGTGTACAACTTGCCAGGGAAGATGTGCAGCAAGTTCACAAGACTTACAATTCAATACTGGCACAAATGTGTGGCACATTATCCTTGCTATCTGGGATGTGGCACCAGAGAGGGAGAGGAGACAAATGAGCGGAAGTTCCACTTCTGGATGGAACCCCACTTTAAAGATACTGTAAGCTTCACAGTCAACAGGCTGCTAGCAACAAATGATGCCAACAGTGTGCAGAGCATTATGAGAAAGCTAAGGGACTAGTTTCCAAATCTGTCTGCTCTCTCCTTGTGATTGACAGCAGGCAATGGATGGATTCCTTAGCCAATAGCAGGCTGTAAATTGACTATGGATCCCCTTACTTGCCTGCTGTCAATCAAAAAGGGGAGGGGGCCTGATGGGGAACTAGTGTCTGTGAATCTATCTGCCCACACCACTTCAATAGTCCCCAGATGCTACACCTGTGTGACAGCTGCAGTGTCAGGAAGGGACCTCAGCTGCACCGAAGACAGTGTCCATATGAACACTTTCACCTCAGTGTGCCTCCGCATGACACATGTCGATGCTTGCCCCAAATTCAATTTGGGGCAAGCACAAACATTTTCTGTGCAAAGGCATGACGGAATTCTACAGAGCATGGCTTAGCAGAGTTTGCTTGCAAGTCAAGGCATTTTAATAATATCATCCGTTTAGTATAACCCAGTTCTGAAAGATACAACTAACTGTTCCATCAAAATTAGTGGTGCACCGAAATGAAAATTCCAGTGCCAAAACTGAAACTGAAAATTCAGGATGCACTTAGCTAAAAACCGACACGGGCAGTTTTTTAAAAAACATTTTAAATGTAATTAATGCGGCAGGCGTTTTTGCATTGAAGTCAATAGGGGGTGTTTTGGCATTGAAGTCAATGGGATGCAATTTCGCATTGAAGTCAATAGGGGGTGCTCTTGCATTGAAGTCAATGGGACGCAATTTTGCATTGAAGTCAATTAGACACGATTTTGCATCGGAGTCACTAGGGGGGCATTTTTGCATTGAAGTCAATGGGACACGGTTTTGCATTGAAGTCAAGGGGACACGATTTTGTTGCCATTATCGGCACCTTTTTTTTTTTTCTATCGGCAAAACGCTGATAACCCCATTTTCGGCGAATAATTTTCAGAGGGCGAAATATCAGCACATCACTTATCACAACAGTAGGTTTATCAAACACTGTCATGGTTATACATATGGTCACTGCCCAAACAGGAGAAGGAATTAACCTGGCAGTTAGATGACAGTGGTAGTGTCATCAGCATTTATATGCCTTTAGAGGACATCTGTAAATGTAATTCATGCTTTGCATTTGCCTCTGTTTGCGTGCATAATTTTAGAGAAAATAGATTCTGTGTGCCCAGGATCTGATTAGACACCCTAAACAAGTGTAAATGCATGTAAAGACAACTAAACATGGCTAAATCTGATTTAAGGCCCGTTTACATCAGATGCAGTCACACCTAGTTTAAACATAGTATGAACGAGGGCATGGCCAACGTCCGGGATGTGAGCACGTGAGTCTCCTGAGCTCCCTTGCAGGGCTCTGTTAGGGAGCTGCGTCAGGCCCAAGACCACACTGCTGACAAGCTGACAGACATGGAGAACCGCCTGAGGCGTAATAATTTGCGCTTTATGGGGTTCCCGGAGGGTTCAGAAGGCAGAGCACCTGAGGCTTTCATGGAGCGATGGCTGACAACCATTTTGGCGCCTCTACCTTCTCACCGCTATTTGCCATTGAACGAGTGCATTGAGTCCCCCTGCAATCCCTGGGGCCACACCACATGTCATCCTCATCAAACTACTGCATTTCAGGGACAGGGAAGCAATTCTCAGTGCAAAAAAAAGAGATAAAAGAAGTCCTAGAATCCACCCTTACCAAATTAGTACAGTACCAGCCGGTTCATCATAAGATGGGATACCTGCCCAATGTAGCAAAAAGAGCTGTATGAAAAAAGAGATTTTGATGTGGACAAGAGAGTCCCCAGAAAGCAAAGAAGGGAAGGGTCAATTATGGTACAAAAATATATGATAGGCTTTATTGAAAAATAAGGGGGTTTATACAAGCACAAAGGGATAGAGTATATGCAAGGAAAACAATGTATCCTAATTAGCACACTACATCTCTCTATACTTAAAATTGGGGTTCCAAGCAAAAAAACAAAAATACATGAAAAATCCTAACAAAAACATTTGGATATATATATATTTTTTTTTACTCACCTCTAAATGCCTGTTGCTAGGGGGTCCCTCGTAGTCTGCCCCTTCCAGTGCCTGGGCTGGTGACATCCTTTCCCCCTCGGCACAGGAAGGGCTCCGCTCTGCTCCCTCCCTCCTGTCAATCATCTGGGACCCATTACAGGTCCCAGGTGACTGAGCGGCCAATCACAGCGAGCGGCGCCGCTCGCGCATGCGCAGTGGGTGCCAGGCTGTGAAGCCACAGCCCGGCGCCCACAGTTGCAATGCCGGCGCCGCTGAACGGAGGGGGAGATGAGCGGGGCTTCGATCCCCCGCATTGCTGGACCCAGGGACAGGTAAGAGTCCAATTAAAAGTCAGCAGCTGCAGTATTTGTAGCTGCTGACTTTTAATTTTTTTTTTTTTTTACATGACCCCCTGGGTGGAACTCCTCTTTAACCAAAAAATATTAAAAACATGCTGCAGCAATAAATAAAAATGCAGAGCGCTCCTGCAGGCAGAAAGACATGGTCCTCATTTATCCAGGGGGCAAAGAAAGGTTGCACTATAATGTAGCCTATGATTTGCTGACTGAATGGTAAAAAGTCAAATGTTGGCATGTATTAAAGAGTGTCAGCGATGATAATGTAAGGAATTAACCAAATATATCCACAGCAAGAATACTCTTTATGCAACTCAGTCAGTCCATATTGCAGAATCTACATGCATCAAAAGAAAATCTCAGCAAGCCATAGGAAACATTAATGTACTAGGCTTATTTGTTAGCCAGCAGACCCAGATAGAAAGACAGCGTTCCAAATGGTTAATACATCCAGATCATAAATGAATGTCACATTATCTAATACATTGTCTGTCTCTGAGAATAGAGTGGGAGATTTCTAAAGGACATAAATTGAGCCCATTAACTGACCGGGACAAAAGTAATACTGTCCACAGTTCACCAATATCTCCTATATCAATCAGCCTTCCATGAATGGAGGAAAGAGCGGCAGCAGATTGAGAGGCTGGAAATAAGTAACAATAGAGGTGCCCAGCTGGGCTCTCACCACTTCAGGCGTCAGTCTCTGCAGTCTGTCTACTGGGCATGGGTTTGCTCTAAGGCCGGTCACAGTGCCGCTCAGTGTATAACATCAAGACGCCAATCCGCTCTGTCATGAACGCTTCAGGAGATCATTCTTGATCCATGAGTGGGGCATCTCGGCAGTCTACTATTTTTTAGACAAACATTTCCTCCAAATGGGAATACAAAATTAATTTATCATTGAGCTCCTAAGGCTGGCACTGAAGAACAACTTTTTTCAGTTTGCTGGAGCCAGCTACCAGCAGCTTTGAGGTACCTCCATGGGGGCCCCGTTGGCCCCAGCCTATGCCTGTTTGCATCTGGGCTGGTGGGAGAGGAGGTGGTATATGCTTCGTCGATGTACCTCAGCCATGTGTGTGCCTGGCTGAGGTACATCGATGTTGTTTTGATGGTGTGGGCAGGGACACAACCTGAACTGGAAGAATTTATGGTAGAGCTTGGTAATAATACCAGGAATATACACCTAACTTATGTGGTTGATCCCTGCCAAATTTCTTTTTTGGATTTGTCTATTAGACTTGAAGGTGGTAGCCTAGTTACTAGCGCCTTTAGAAAAGAAACAGCCGCAAACACATTACTACAGGCCGATAGCCATCACCCCAAATCCTTGATACGTGGCATTCCGGTTGGGCAGTTTTTGAAACTGCTCAACTGAGGAAGACTATCAATCTGAAGCAAAACAACTTTATCAGAGATTCAGAGAGAGGTTATTAACCCCCCACCGTGTCCTTAAGAGAGCAAAAAGTATTGTGGAACAGAAGATGAGGTTGGATGTACTCTTACCCTAGATAAAGAGGCAGCAAGAGGTCGAAGGTCCGGTGAGGTTTATTACCCCCTATGGGGCCCAACGGCATCAAGTGAATTAAATTTTGACCAAACACTGGCCTATATTGATGCGTGCCGTTGACTCGACGCAAACGGTTGGAGATAGACCTTCGATGGTGGCTAAACGAGCCAAAAACCTTAATGATATGCTCGTACAATCTGAATTTGTACGACTTTTTTTTTTTTTTTTACTTCAATACTTTTTATTTGGAATATAATATATATTTATCCACAAAACAACACTGTTTACATAATATATAAAAACTTGACAAAAAACATAGATAAATACAACCAACCAACTACTTTTCCTCTTACCACCCTCCCCCCCCCACCATTGCATCTATTCTTTCATCGCTTCCACCCCACGCACACCAACCTTTGGACCTACAATCACTCCCACCAGTCTACATGTCCATCTTGCTTCTAATTGGGGTGATCCAACTCCAGCCATAACTTCCATATATTCTCATATTTCTTCATCCTTTCTGCTATCGTTGGGGGATCTTTTGCCTGCCACTTCCGTGCAATTAACTTCTTTCCTTGAACAACCAGCTAATTATTGCAGTCTGGGTGTCTCTTAGCATACCATTCTTCTCCATCAAGCCCATAAGACAAGTCCTAGCCTCCATGCCTAGCGATGCCCCAAACACAGAGTTAATTTTATCAATTATACCTTCACAATACCTATGCAACTTGGGACATACCCAGAACATGTGTATCAAATCACCCCTCCTATACCCACACCTTTGACATTTAGTGTCGGGCCTTTTTATAAACATGTACCGTTTCAATGGCGTGTAATATGACCTATATATCAGATAGAGGTGGGATACCCCCTGCGACAGAGAGAGAGAAGCCCTAGGCCTCAATGCTAAAACGTATTTCTATTGTTCCTCCGTTATTGGGCCAACATCTCTCTCCCATTTAATCCTGTTTTTGGACTCCACCACTCCCTCCTGACCCGCTGTACTTATACTCCCATACATATCGGAAAATAATCCTTTAGAAGTTCTAGTATTCACCAATTTCCTGAGCAAGGGCATTTCACTCCACTCTGGCTCGTTCCCTCTAAATTGTGCATCTAGGGCATGCCCGACTTGCAGATAACTAAAAAATAGTCGGTTAAGAACTGCATACTCCTCCCTTATCTCCTGAAAGGATTTAAGCCTACCTGTCCTGTACAACTGTGCCAAGCAATGGATGCCCCTCCTATCCCATTCCTCTATTTTTCTATTAAATTCCTCTATTTTTTCTATTAAATACCTCCAAGAGTTTTGGGAGCAATACTTCCCCGTATCTTTTAAATATTTCTATAGACAGACCATCAGGACTTGGTGCTTTCTGATTTGCCATATCTGCTATTACTCTTTGCAACTCTTCCAATGTCAACGGGGCTTCCAATACTTCCCTGTCTTCACTGGATAAAAGGGTTATTTTCAGTTTTTTAAAAAACTCCCACATTTCCCCCCTCTACATTTTTTTGTGGGATACTGTACAGGGCTTCATAATAATCTTTAAATTACTTTACTATTTCCAGGGTAGCTCTTATAATTTTCCCTTCCTTGTCCCAAATTGCTGGTTTAGTGGATGGGGGGCCCATTTGTCCTGGCTATCAATGCCAGGGTTCTCCCCACTTTTTCTCCTTTCCCAAAAAAACTGTCTCTGAAACATTTTTTTCCCCCACTTTCTCCAATACTAATTTCCTATATTCATCTTGGCTCTCCACCCACTCACCAAATCTGGCTAAAGTCGGTTCCACCACATACCGCACTTCAGCCCCTCTCACCCTTTCTTTTGCTTTGATTTCCTTAGCCTGTGATTGTTTCTTAACATAGGAAATTTTCTGTATTAGTACACCTAGAAGAAAGGCCTTCAGGGAGTCCCACATTATACTCAACGGGGCGGTTCCTGAGTTTAAGTTTATAAATTACTCTAGACTGGCTGCAATAACCCCAGCATCCTCAATTATTTCGAGCCAAAAGGGGTTCACTTTCCAGTCCCCCCCCCCCCCACCATAGCTCATCCCAATTTTAATTGAGAAAGCCACTAGTAAGTGGTCCGAAAGCCCCATTGGCTCGTAATCTACCTCCACCATTAAATTTAGGGCTTCCTCATTACACAGCACAAGGTCAATTCTGGACAAAGTGGCATGCGTCCTAGAGTGGCATGAATACTGTTTCACACCCAGGTGCCACTTCCTCCAGATATCAACCAGCCCTACCTCCTCACAAAATTGGAGGAGCAGGCCCTTAGGTACCCCTCTGAGAGCAGCCCTCGTTGGGAGCCCATCTATACTATTGTCCATAGTCATATTAAAGTCACCTGCCACTATGACTGGCACCCTGGGTTTATCCGCTATAAAGCTTATTTAATCGCACATTATTTCTGTATTAAATGGTGGAGGAATATATACGTTAGCTAATACAAAAGTCTCCGCTTTCAATAACACAAAAAAAAAAAATAAAAACATATCGTCCGTTCTCATCCATCTTACTGTCTGCAGGAGAAGGCCAATCCAGAATTTATCAAGGTACTCACACCCCTTCAGTAGGAGGTCATATTCAGTGATGAATCTCGAATCTGCATTGGGCAAGGTGATGATGCTGGAACTTTTGTTTGGTGCCGTTCCATTGAGATTTATGCAGACGACTGTCTGAAGAAAACATGCAAATTTCCACAGTCAATTATGATATGGGGCTGCATGTCAGGGGGTGGCTTTTGGGGCTATAGCCCCGAATCTGGGGCCCATAGCCCCGAGTCTCTGCAGTGGTCCCTGAGGGGAGGCTCTCTGGGGACCCTGATGTAAGTGGGGGACTCTCTGGGGACCCTGATGTAAGTGGGGGACTCTCTGGGGATATATACACACACACACGTATATTACTGTATATACATGTGTATGCCCGCCCAAGCGTTTGACTTTCTTTACTACGCTGCTATGGGCTCTAGCCCCAGATCTTTTGTAGACCTAGCAATGCCCCTGATGTCAGGTAAAGGCACTGGGGAGATGGCTGTCATTAAATCTTCAATAAATGCACAGGTTTACATTGGAATTTTGGACACTTTTCTTATCCCATCTATTGAAAGGATGTTTGGGGATGATGAAATCATTTATCAAGATGATAATGCATCTTGCCATAGAGCAAAAACTGTGAAAAAATTCCTTGAAGAAAGACACATAAGGTCAATGTCATGGCCTGCAAACAGTCCGGATCTCAATCCAATTGAAAACCTGTGGTGGAAGTTAAAGAAAATGGTCCATGACAAGGCTCCAACCTGCAAAGATGATTTGGCAACAGCAGTCAGAGAAGGCTGGAGCTAGATTGATGAAGAGTACTGTTTATCACTCATTAAGTCAATGCCTCAGAGACTGCAAGCAGTTATAAAAGCCAGAGGTGGTGCAACAAAGTACTAGTGATGTTTTGGAGTGTTATTTTGTTTGTTTGTTTTTCATGATTCCATTATTTTTTCCTCAGAATTGAGTGATTCCATAATTTATTTCCTGTGCTTGTTCTATAAATCTAACGGTTACTGGCCACCACAATTATTTTTCTTGATTTCTTTTAGTGTTTCTTAAAGCCAGAAAGTTGCCCTTTGAAATGCCTTTAGTTTTTGGCCATGTCTGTGATCTGCTTTTTTTCTACAACAATAAACAACTGAAGAAACATCCTCAGGGACTGGTGATTCCATAATTTTTGCCAGGAGTTGTAGGATATATTGGTGAACTGTGGACAGTATTACTTTTGTCCCGGTCAGTTAATGGGCTCAATTTATGTCCTTTAGAAATCTTCCACTCTATACTCAGAGACAGACAATGTATTGGATAATGTGACATTCATTTATGATCTGGATATATTAACCATTTGGAACGCTGTCTTTGTATCTGGGTCTGCTGGCTAACAAATAAGCCTAGTACATTGATATTTCCAATGGCTTGATGAGATTTTCTTTTGATGCATGTAGATTCTGCAATATGGACTGATTGAGTTGCATGAAGAGTATTCTTGCTATGGATATATTTGGTTAATTCCTTACATTATCATCGCTGACACTCTTTAATACATGCCAACATTTGACTTTTTACCATTTAGTCAGCAAATCATAGGCTACATTATAGTGCAATCTTTCTTTGCCCCCTGGATAAATGAGCACCATGTCTTTCTGCCTGCAGGAGCACTCTGCATTTTTATTTATTGCTGCAGCATGTTTTTAATATTTTTTGGTTAAGTATAGAGAGATGTATTGTGCTAATTAGGATACATTGTTTTCCTTGCATATACTCTATACCCTTGTGCTTGTATAAACCCCCCCCCCCCCCTTATTTTTCAATAAAGCCTATCATATATTTTTGTACCATAAGCCTTGGTTGACCCTTCCCTTCTTTGCTTTCTGGGGACTCTCTTGTCCACATCAAAATATCTTTTTTCATACAGTTCTCAGGGCAGCCTGAGAAAAAGGCAGACTATCCTTCAACGGCAATGGAATCACTATTTTTCCTGACTACTCGGTGGCTACACAAAAGCAGAGGGCTACATTTCTTGCCATCAAACGGAGGCTGAGAGATTTACATTTACCCTATGGAATTCTGTATCCTGCATGATTATGGTTTATTTACCAGGGCAAGGCCTATTTTTTTACAGATCCTAAGGAGGCGTCACATTGGGTGGATACCCTGGGACACTTGGATCAAAGGAATCAGAACTGGAGATCTCCTCCTCACTGAAAATACCCAATCTTTGACACAGTTATCTCCCCCTTGTCTCCAGCCCCCCCCCCCCCCCCCCCCCACTTAGTGGATGTTAACAGGGGGGTGGGGAGTAGGAAAGAATGCTACATCCCCTACAATACGCCCACTTTCTCCCACCCACAAGATGCTGGTCAGTCTCCAACTCTACGGTGAAGGCCGCATAACCGCTTATCCTGGATAACTGTTGTCACCATGCTCCTGTTCTCCCCTTGATCATTTTCTCCTGCTAATTTTGACAATGCTTTTTTTCCCCTAGATTCTGGTTTACCACACATATTTGTTCTGTGAGGACACGGACGGAAGCCCATTACTACAGGTTACTCCCCGCTTCTCAGAGTTTGTTGGTTGAGGGACTATACCATGGCCCCCCTGCTTTGCATTACTAGTTTTGGGAAAAAAGCTCTCATATGTTTGGGTTTGGGAGCCGGGAGGGTTAGAGTGGTTATGGATGTTCTGGGACTTTTGTTTGTTTTCTCTTTTGGTTCAGTTTTTATCCACTAACCCTTAGTCATCGGTTTATTGGTCTAGTCAACCTTTCTGGCATACAGCTGTTATCTACAGAAGGCACACTGCTCTCTCACATGTATAGTTTGTCCATGTTCCCTTATACTTCTCGGGGCGCACCGAGCACCATGATACGGGTGTCTCTGGTGCGCTGTGAGAACTGAGTTTCAATTATTATGCTTTATGTTTACTCATGACTAGACTACATGTAATGTCATGGAATGTTCGGGGGCTTAACTCCAAAGTGAAACGATCGCTAATGTTTGAATAATTGGCGTGCCATAATCCGCATGTGATCCTTCTCCAGGAAACCCATCTGCAGGGCTCTAGGGTCATTGCCCTTAAAAGAGCGAAAATTGCATATGCTATTCGCTCCAAATACTCAATGTAAGCCCGGGGTACTTCTATCCTTATAGCCAAATCAACACCTATCACTATCAAACACATTAAACTAAACCCGAGTGGCTGCTTCGTAATTCTTGTACTTGAACTCCTTGGTAAACTATATACGGTGACTAGCCTATAGGTTCGACCACCGTTCACTAAACAATTTTTTGAGCGAGTGATGGGCTCAATATTGGCAATTGCTGAGGGCCCTCTATTGATAGCTGGCGATTATAACACAGTACTTGATAACTCCATGGATAGATTCCACTGCTCTACATTACCCCCCACACCCTTGGGATCCTATCTGACCCAATTTGACCTAGTGGAAGCCTGGAGATGGAAGCATGCGGATGGGAGGGAGTACTCATGCCAGTCAGAGTCGCACGGTACAATGTCTCGTATCAATCTCTGTCTGGTATCATCAGATTTATTCACTTTGGTGACTGAGGTTAAATACCTCCCCAGGGCGGTGTCCGACCATTCCCCTTTGTTGGTGGACCTCATCCTGGACTACTCCCCCTCATACCGGGTATGGCGATTAAGCCTATTATGGCTGGCTGATCAGGCCATAGTGGACCAGAGTGTGGCAGAAATGAAAGCCTATTGGATAACCAACAGGCAGAGCACTTCAAGGCCACCATATGTGGCTCCTTGGCTGCAGCTATAGGGCAGTCCAGATGGGTCTTAGGGATGCGGAGGTTATTTATTCTGCATCTCCTACCCGAGACATACGCTGCTTGGCGGCACAGAGACAGAGAATTAGATCTGGTACTTTTGGAGCGCACCCAGAAAAAGTTGTTGTATCAAAACCAACAACTCTGAGTTTGGCAACAAAAACAGTCGCCTGCTGGCCTATCTCTCCAGACCTGACTATCATGCATGCAGCTTCCCGAGAATTATGAACTCAGCGGGAGTAGTGGTAGAACAAAGCAGAGAGATAATGGAAGCATTTGTCACATTCTATTCTTCCTTATATGCCACTAGAGCTCACTACACTATAGTGGAACTAGATGACTTTCTGTCTGATATATCGCTGCCAAAACTACAGGAAATAGGGGATGCCATACAGTCCTTTGTCAGAATTAAAATGCCAGGATTAGACGGATTCCCCATAGAGTGGCACATGCACTTTAGGGATTTACTGATCCCTCACTTGCTTAGGGTGTAAAACTATGCCATGAAGATGGGACAGTGATCGCCTTCCATGTCAAAGGCGCTGATTGTCCTCATTCCGAAGCCCCATAAGGACCACCTATTTTGCGAATCATATCGACCGATCTCGCTCATTAACTCAGATGTAAAGATTCTGGCCAAGGTGCTCGCCCGACGATTGAATACAGTCATTACTGCTGTTATTAGAGCAGACCAGACTGGATTTATCCCTGGACGATCGACCTCCATTAACTTGCGCAGACTTTTTGCCAATATGCAAGCCGCTCATGACAATGTGGGATCTAGGGCCATTTTGGCCCTAGATGCTCACAAGGCCTTTGACTCGATCGAATGGCCATATCTTCTAGAAGTCTTGGCAAAGTTTGGCTTTGTCAACACCTTTATTAGACGTGTGCAATTGCTGTATCTGAGGCCCACTGCCAGATTAAGAGTAAACGCATCTGTGTCCGATTCCTTTCTGATAAAGAGAAGCACCAGACAAGGCCTACTTCCTATACTTGCAGATACGTCACACTGCTGCAATGCAGTTCGGGCTTTCGTAATATAGTCATTCACCTTTCTCTGCTAGAACGACTACTGTCTGATTTTTCTCATGCTAAACTAGTTTCTACATACTATAGGTCTCTCTTACACTCCACAACCAATAGGCTCAGCAGCACTGCAAACAGATGGTGAGCTGACATACCTAAGTTGACAGAGGATATCTGGCAGGAAGTTCTCCCTCTCCAGGTCCCCTCTGTCCTCTCGTGACAAGGTGATCCAGACTAAACTGTTGTACAGATCCTATTTTACACCATGATTACTATATATACACGCACACACTACACAAATTACCCTCTGCGCTGTGCTCTCGATGCGGCATGGCTGATGGTACATTTTTCCATTTGATGTGGGAGTGCACTCCGATTAGGAAGTTCTGGTCGGAGGTCACAGCCTTCATCAGCTCCATAGCTCAGATACCTACTATTTGCAATCCCTTGCAATGCTTATTGGGATATATTGATGATGAAGGATTATCTAAAAATGTACAAACTTTTATACGTATAGTACTGTTCTATGCAAAAAAAATCAATAACCATACACTAGAAATCTCAATCTTCAGCCACTATAGCTTTCTGGCTTACTATTGTCAACCAGGCTATACCATTATACAAATTGACATATGAAGCCAGAGGGTGCTCAAAAAAATTTACAAAGATTTGGGACTTTTGGGTCAGCTCCGACAGTACAATACCACCTGCTCCTTAATATACTGATTGAGGCTATAACTCCCAATTAAGTTAAGTTCTGAGTGGTTTCAGTTATGAGGTATTAAACCCTGACCTGTGTGTAGATCTGTATCCACTGACTGTATGCCAGATACATGTTTTCTATTAGGGTTTAAACGATGTTCGCTCCAAATGCATGTGTGTTTATTGTTTTTTGTGTATTGGAAAAAGAAAAAAAATAGTATGAACACATACAGTGCCTTGAAAAAGTATTCATACCCCTTGAAATTTTCCACATTTTGTCATGTTACAACCAAAAAAGATTTTATGTGATAGACCAACACAAAGTGGTGCATAATTGTGAAGTGGAAAGAAAATGATAAATGGTTTTCAATTTTCTTTACAAATAAATATCTGAAAAGTGTGGTGTGCATTTGTATTCAGACCGCTTTACTCTGATATCCCTAACTAAAATCTAGTGGAAATAATTGCCTTCAGAAATCACCTAATTAGTCAATGGAGTCCACTTGTGTGTAATTTAATCTAAGTATAAATACAGCTGTATACAGCTACAGAGGTTTGTTAGAGAACCTTAGTGAACAAACAGCATCATGAAGGCCAAGGAACACACCAGACAGGTCAGGGATAAAGTTGTGGAGAAGTTTAAAGCAGGGTTAGGTTATAAAAAAATATCCCAAGCTTTGAACATCTCAAGGAACACTGTTCAATCCATCATCCTACCAAGACATGGCCGTCCACCTAAACTGACAGGCCAGGCAAGGAGAGCATTAATCAGAGAAGCAGCCAAGAGGCTCATGGTAACTCTGGAGAAGCTGCAGAGATCCACAGCTCAGGTGGGAGAATCTGTCCACAGGACAACTATTAGTCATGCACTCCACAAATCTAGCCTTTATGGAGGAGTGGCAAGAAGAAAGCCATTGTTGAAAGAAAGCCATAAGAAGTCACGTTTGCAGTTTACAAGAAGCCTTGTGGGGGGCACAGCAAACATGTTGAAGAAGGTGCTCTGGTCAGATGAGACCAAAATTGAACTTTATGGTGTAAAATCAAACCATTATGTGTGGCGGAAAACTAACACTGCACATCTCCCAACACCATCCCCACCGTGAAACATGGTGGTGGCAGCATCATGTTGTGGGGATACTTTTCTTCAACAAGGACAGGGAAGGTGGTCAGATTTGATGGAAAGATGTATGGAGCCAAATACAGGGCAATCTTAGAAGAAAACCTGTTACAGTCTGCAAAAGACTTGAGGCTGGGGCGGAGGTTCACCTTTCAGCAGGACAACGACCCTAAACATACAGCCAGAGCTACAAAGGAAAAGTTTAGATAACAGGTGTCAAACTGTCAGCCTTCCATCTGTTGCTGAACTACAATCCCCATGAGGCATTGCAAGGCTGACAGTTGCAAGCATGACTCCCACAGGCAGAGGCATGATGGGACTTGTAGTTCCGCAACAGCTGGAGGGCCACCAGTTTGACACCCCTGGTTTAGATCAAAGCATATTCATGTGTTAGAATGGCCCAAAGTCCAGACCTAAATCCAAATGAAAATCTGTGGCAAGACTTGAAAATTTTTACTCAGACACTCTCCATCCAATCTGACTGAACCTGAGCTATTTTGCAAAGAAGAATGGGCAAAAATGTCACTCTCTAGATGTGGAAAGCTTGTAGAGACATACACAAAGAGACTTGCAGCTGTAATTCCAGTGAAAGGTCATTCTACAAAGTATTGACTCGGGGGGGCTGAATACAAATGCACCCCACAATTTCACATTCAATTTCAATTTCATATTCATTTGTAAAAAATGTGAAAACCATTTAATAATTTTCCTTCCATTTAACTATTATGTGCCACTTTGTGTTGGTCTATCACACAAAATCCAAATAAAATACATTTACATTTTTGGCTGTAACGTGACAAATTTCAAGGAGTATGAATACTTTTTCAAGGCACTATATGCAAGAAAAATTAATGTAATTCAATGAGCCTAATGTACAACATTGCAGTGCTTTCGTGTATTTTTTTAAAAAGTACAGCATGTCGCCTTTTTTTCCCATGCAAATGTACCCAGAATGCAGATAAATGCACTGCAAAATGCATACAAGTACAACTCAATAAAAAAAAAAAAAAAAATGTAATGTCTAAAATGCACCCAAAATGCATTACAACTGCATGTAAATTTGCATGCGAAACCGCACTGTAAATGTGGTGATTGCAAACAAGCAGGAACATCTAAGAAAGCGATCTTGAATGCATAAAAGTTGTCTATACTTTCCAGATTACGTCTCATGTGTTTATAAAAGCTAAAACAAAGGAGAGCCAGTGTGTATGAACATTCATTGCAGGAATATTTAGTGCATAACGTCCTTTAGGGACAGATGGTGATAGTTTCTATGTACACTGCAGTACCACACAATATACAGTAAAATACAAAATAAACATTTGACAGTCTGGAATTTCTTAAGAGTGTTTTACATACACATGCACAGTTTCATGAGTTTACAAAAAAATGTGGTATGCAAAAGACATTTCCAAAGAAAGGAAGTGAGTATTACACGTCCCCATCATGCTTTCTCCATATGATATACTGTATATCATTTGCAGGATAGAATGAAAAAACCTTTATATAAACAGTCTTAAAGTGGTTGTAAACCTCCGATGTACAAAAAAAACCCCTGTAAGATAATGGGATAATGTGCTAGTATGCATCGCATACTAGCACATTATGAAATACCTGGAATACTTACTTGGAATGAAGCCCTCCTTCCCCATGTCTGTTTTCCAGGTTCGTGAGCTTCAGCTATCTGATTGGCTGGAGCCACTATGACGTCACTTCCACACATGTGCACGGGAGCCGCCTTTACCGGCAAAGACTCTGAAGGTCCGACATGGTAAGCTGGACATTCAGAGCGCATGCGCCGATGATGTAATTGGCTGCATGCACAAGTGGTACAGAGTTTACCACTTTAAGACATAAACTGTCTACAATAGACTAATCTAGTTAAAACCAGCTATAATTATACCATATGTAAACACACACAAATTACTGTATACTGTTGAATTCTTTTGGCATCAACAAACTCCTGAGCACATTTAAGAGTTCCTATTAACATTAGACTATGCCCTCAAAGTCATACATATGAACATGTATAGTATACTAGCCAATTGGATGGAAGCAAATCAACCTGTTTTTTGCAGGCACTCATCCAGGCACATAGGGGGAGATTTACTTGAACTGGAGCATGCAAAATCTTGTGCAGTTCTGCAAAGAAATAAGCTTCCAGGTTTTATAATCAAAGCTTAATTGAACAAGCTGAGCTTAGAAGTTGGTTGGCTACCATGCACAGTTGCACCTGATTCTGAGTGCTCCAGTTTTAGTAAATCCCCCCCATAGTATATTTTTGCAAGTTAATCTCACACATATGTTCCAGTGTATGCAAAATAAAGGGTGAAGGATTCAGACACATCCTGCTCTAAGTGCTCAGTGCATAAAACAGTCCAGATTCCCACAATCCTTTGTACCAATTGGAAAATGAACCTTTTTTTTTTTTTTGGTAAGTATGGAATATTGCATATTCATATTCGGTATTTTTTTAGCCAGAAAGTGCTCTCTGCTCCATTTCACATTATTTGCTATATCTACTTACAGCCTGTTTAGAAAAACATTTACAGACCTCAATGGCTCAAACTGAAATTTACATAATTATCGGATTGCCCTATCTCAAGTTTCAATCATACAAAACAACCTTAATCCCCATTAACTGGGAATTACTGGGAATCCTTTGATTGTACATGCATAATTAAAATGATATGAAACAGTTTAAAAACTCAAACATTACAATTTACATTTGTAACTGTTCTGTTTGTACTTTCCAACTTACCCTTGCTTTACTAGTTCAAAGACTGAAAAACAAAAACAGAAACAAGTTTTATAAATTCTAAGTCAAGCACATAAGAAAGGTAAATGAAATAGTTGAAGCTTATGGTGCAAAAAACAAACAACAGCTAAATGAAATCTGGAAGAATGCCACATGCCAAACCTTACCCCCCAGAACAGGCACTCCTAACCATTTTGCCCAGGTGGAACCCTTGAAACATTTTCAGGTCTCCAGGAACCCATAAATAAACCTAATCAGAATTACAGCTCACAGTACATTAGCATGGTCAGTAAGCTGTAGATATATTAATCTAGTTGTCAATCCTCTTTTCAGTAGAGAATATATTTTTGTGGATGTAGTTATTTTGTTTTGGTATTTGTGGTTATTTTGGCCAATTTATTATTCATATTCAAATGCTAGAGTCTGTTTGGGGAAGGTAGAGGGAACTACAGTTGGTTCCTTTTTTACTTTTCTACTATTACTACGTTTTCTTTTTAGATTATCCAAATAGATCCACTTCCCTCTTTATTTCAACTACACCGGTAGAACTTGTTTGCTGCCATAAGTCAAGTTGGTGGCATGCCAGGGAAATTCTGAAGAGGTAATTCAGATGGATTCAGAGTCAACATCATCCTACCAATGCAGACCCCATTATCGATGGCCTCTTGTATCTCATGACAAAACTAATAAAAGAATTGCATGCAGTTTAAAAACTTAAGTTAATTATTTTCAATCACAATACTTTATCCTTTGCAGAACCTTAGCTGAGAAGCCTTGTCTTATAAAGTATATACTGGTGCATCTCAAAAAATAATCATCAAAAAGTTAATTTATTTTAGTAAATCAATTCAAAATTGTATATAGATGCGTTACACACAAAGTGATATACCGTATTTATCGGCATATAACACGCACTTTTTTCCCCTTAAAATCAGGGGGAAAAAAAAAAAAAAAATCGCAGGTGCGTGTTGTACGCCGATCCCCTGCGATCCCGAGCAGTCACATCTTCAAAATCGCCGACCGCGATTTGAAAATGGCGCCGCCGAAATACAGAGCCGGTCCTCGGCTCTTCCCGGCGGCTCTCGTTCACTTTCTAGCCGAGTAGGTGCGGATAGCTCCGCTCGGGACTACGAGTGGAGCCGAAAGTGAACGAGAGCCGCCGGGAAGAGCCGAGGACCGGCTCTGTGTATTTCGGTGCCATTTTCAAATCGCGGTCGGCGATTTTGAAGCCCAGGATGGCAGGGATAGAGGATCGAAGGCTGCACTGGGGCAAGGCTGCGCTGGGGAAGGCTGCACTGGGGCAAGGCTGCGCTGGGGAAGGCTGCGCTGACAAGGCTGCGCTGACAAGGCTGCGCTGGTAAGGCTGCGCTGGGGAAGGCTGCGCTGACAAGGCTGCGCTGGGGAAGGCTGCGCTGGGGAAAGCTGCGCTGACAAGGCTGCGCTGGGGAAGGCTGCGCTGACAAGGCTGCGCTGGGGAAGGCTGCGCAGGGGAAGGCTGCGCAGACAAGGCTGCGCTGGGGAAGGCTGCGCTGGGGAAGGCTGCGCTGGGGAAGGCTGCACTGACAAGGCTGCACTGGGGAAGGATGCACTGGGGAATGCTGCAATGATGGGCATTTAAATGTAAGTTTTTTTCCCCTTCAACTTCCCTCCTAAAAGTTTTTTTTTTCCTTAAAATTCCCTCCTAAATTGGGGTGCGTGTTATACGCCGATAAATACGGTATTTCAAGCATTTTTTAATTTTTTTATTTTGATGATTATGGCTTACAGCTAGTGAAAACCCCAAATTCTGTATCTCAGAAAATTAGAATATTACATAAGAACAACAAAAAAAAAAAATAAAGATTTTTAATACAGAAATGTTGACTTGCTGAAAAGTATCTCCATGTACAGTATAGTATGCACTTAATACTTGGTCGGGGCTCCTTTTGCATGAATTGCTGCATCAACGTGGTGTGGCATGGGGGCCATCAGCCTGTGGAACTGCTGAGGTGTTATGGAAAGCCCAGGTTGCTTTGATAGCGGCCTTCAGATCATCTTCATTGTTGGGTCTGGTGTCTCTTATCTTTCTCTTGACAATACTCCACAGATTCTCTATGGGGTTTAGGTCAGGCGAGTTTGCTGGCCAATCAAGCACAGTGATACCATGATCATTAAACCGGGTATTGGTCTTTTTGGCAGTGTGGGCAGGTGCAAAGTCCTGCTGGAAAATTAAATCAGCATCTCCATAAAACACAGTGGACCAACACCAGCAGATAACATGGAGAGGCACAGAATCCAAATTGCATGAGGTCCAGTGGGAAGTTTCCACAGTCAGTGATTGTTTGGGGAGCCATGTCATCTGCTGGTGTTGGTCCACTGTGTTTTATCAAGTCCAAAGTCAGCGCAGCCCTCTAGCAGGAAATTCTAGAGCACTTCATACTTTCCTTTGCTGACCAGCTTTATGGAGATGCTGAATTCATTTTGCAGCAGGACTTGGCACCTGCCCACACTGCCAAAATGACCAATACCTGGTTTAATGATCATGGTATCACTGTGCTTGATTGACCCACAAACTCACCTGACCTAAACCACATAGAGAAACTGTGGGGTATTGTCAAGAAGACGAGAGACACCAGACTCAACAATGCAGACGAGCTGAAGGATGCTATCAAAGCAACCTGGGCTTTCGTAACCCCTCAGCAGTGCCACAGGCTGATTGCCTCCATGCCACGCCACATTGATGCAGTAATTCATGCAAAAGGAGCCCCGACCAAGTATTGCATACTATACTGTACATGGACATACAGTGATACCTCAGTTCACGAACATTTCTGTTCACTAACAACTCGGTTTGCGAACAGAAGAGTTAAAAAAATTTGCTTCAGTACGTGTACTCCGCTTCGGTTCACGAACCGTGGCCATCTTCCCTGCTCGGACATGTGGTGGCGACTTCCTGTAGCTGAGATTGCGGTCACAGAGAGACACTGAAAGTGTACTGTGAAAACTCTTATTGAAAAGCTTTTTGGTGTGCTTTTTAGCACATACTGTACATGTCTGTTCACACTTGCTGTAAAGCTTTTTATCACATACTGTACTGTACTGGACATCCAGTATGGCTCCAAAGAAAATTCAGAGCAAGCATGATGGTAAGAAGGAAGTGCAGAGCAGTAATGAAGGTGACAAGACTGTTCAGAGCAAGCATGTTGTTGAAAAGAAAGTGCAGAGTGCTAATGAAGGCGACAAGAATGTGCAGAACGGTAATGTAGGTGACAAGAATGAAGATCTCTTTTCATACTGTACTTTGTTTCATATTTTTTGGTTCAAAAACAAAAAAAAAAAAAAAAAAGTTCAGAACAGATTAACCTGATTTACACTGAACCCTATGGGGAAAAAAAAATAGCCTTGGTTTGCGACCAGAGTCATTTCACAAATTACGTTTGTGAACCAAGGTATCACTGTACTTTTCAGTAAGCCATCATTTCTGTATTAAAAATCCTTTTTTATTGGTCTTACGTAATATTCTGAGATACTGAATTTTGGGTTTTTACTAGCTGTAAGCCATAATCAAAGAAAAAAAAAAAAAAAAAGAAAAGAAAGAAATGCTTGAAATATATCACTCTGTGTGTAATGAATCTATATAGTATATACATTTCACTGTTTGAATTGGCATTCTAATTTTTTGAGATGCACCGATATATCTATATATAAATATTGTAAAGGACTAGCGTCAAATGTAGAGCTTCAAGGACACCGCCACTCGCTGGTTCTTCTTTTTAAGGGCTTTGTTTGCCCATTTTCATTAAAAGCAAGTTCAGCAAACAACATAGGTTTCCCTCACAGGGGCTTTCAGCATTCCTTTTTCCATCAACAAAAAAATGACATTCAGCCTAGTTGGCTCTCACTTGCAGCAATGCAGCTCTGGTCTTACACTCCAGGCCCTTGTCTGTCCTGTACAGACTGTTTCACCAACCAATCACCTTGGTGCATATAGCTAGCAGCCTCTTGCTGCTCTGGCTCCCACGTGGAGCCCTCCTGACTCCTGGTACTCAGACTTCCTATCTGCCGGGGTGGAGCCCAGAACCATGGTCAGGTTACTACTAAAAGTCCAGTACACACCTGACCAATCAGTATACTGGCTGTTCTCAAAATCAGGACCAAGGACTAGGGATTTCATCCCACCCGGATTTCTCAGAAATCCCTGAGCTCCTGGTCCCAACATGGACTTTGCAAAACACTGAGGAAACTGATAGGCCAGTTTCCTCGTCATGTTACAAGCTCCCTGGAGCCCCTCAACCCATCCGGTTGAGAACTCTGGGTCACAACCTCCTTCTAGACCCTGGCAGGGCAACGCTCTGCCACATATTCCCCTCCCAGTTTCGACCCCGGAGGAGGTGTAACACACCAGCCAAACCTCTTCAAATTGGCACCTCTCTGCCAGTTATCACCCACAAGGGCCACACCCAGTGTCACCAAATGACTTTCACCGTGTCCCCTTGCTACACTGACTTGGGTACTACAAAGATACCCCTGTTCTTTTTATGGGTACACTTCCAAAAACACCATCTGCTCGTTTTCTTTGAGGCCACACCTTCAAACACTTTAACACTAGGGGACTTACTAAGGTCTTTGACATTTTTTCCCAACCTTTTTCTCTTTACTTCTAAAGTGGTCACATTTTTAAACACCTTTTTAGCCATAAGTGTGGGCACTTTTATTTGGGAATTAAACTCTTTTAATGACGCCTTGTTAAGCTTCGGGCCAGTGTCCTCAGAATTTTTACTCTTGCAACTTGGGAGGTTCCTAGACCTCTGGAAATCTTTCCCAGAATTACACTCCTGAACCTGTACGGGGCCCATTTCTACTGCATCTATTCCCTCTTCTGTGTCTGTCATACCATTATTCATCTTCCTGTTTTTAAGATTAACAGCAGCCATGGTACCTTGACCATCAGGTCTACCCTTATTTTTGTTGTTACCCATGGTAACCGAAACATTTACCAGTGTGTTGCACTTTTCCTCATTGTCCGAAATATCACATTTATCAGACCTCATCTCACCAGTGTTCTGCAAGGCAATGTCTGGAGGAGAATCGCACAAAGTGGAGTTGTTTGTCTACCATGGCAATGTCACTAACTCAACTCCACTGCCACATGATCCTCTTCCAGCAACTGTGCTGATACCTGATCATCATCATATTTCACCATTGGGTTGATGACCCCAACCACATCACATATACTTGTGCCCTCTGGCACTTCCGCCCAGACTTCTGTCCTGTCCAACAGTATCCTTGAGTGCCTCTAATACACAACCTCCGTATGAAGCAATCCAGCCCACTGTGAGACAACTTTCCACATTAACAATAATTGCATTAAATGCTTCCAACTATGGCTATCTCTGCATCGTACAGCCTGTAATATCCAGCTCCATTTATGCATACCCCGTGGTACAAGTTCTCCAAACGTAGGGGAGAAAACGGGAGGGTATACACTCCAACATTCTAATATTTCTCTCAGCATATCTGTCATACAAAGGCAGTGTGATTCCACACCCTAAGTCCTTCCTGGGGTCCTTCATGTCCCTAGGGATGTGGAAAGACTTATTTACTGATGCCTTAGAGGTGGCTCTTCTTAAATGGGCTTCCTCCTCACTGGAGGTATCCAATGCAATAACCTGGTGCTCTCCTAGAGCGCAGCCAGGTGCGGGAGTCACCACAAAACTCAAGCTCAACGTCAATGATCTGTTCCTGGTGTTCGCTATGGATAACATTAGTTTGGAATATCACACCAATAACTCCTTTATGGGTTGTGGACACAAACTCTGCTATGTGCTCAATCTCTCTGGGCCCTTCCATTTCCTGAGGAATATCCTCTGCAACAGCAGCAAGTGAGCCCTGGTCCAGAAGCTGCTCTGCAGTCCTTCCATTTAGCACAGCAGAAAATGGTGTCCGCTCCATTGTCACACACTGAGACTTCTTTCAATAAAGCCAACAGACTTGTTGCCCATCTGTCCCAGTCTATTTTCTCTGTGCTCCCATCAGAGGTATTACGCAGTACCGCTCCAACTGCCAAAGGAGACACAGGACAGAGTGGCTCCACAGCAGGCACATTGCACATATTACTTTTGTTTAAACTAACCTGTGGAAAAACATTTTTAAACACAGCAGGCTGCAATACCATAATTTCACCACCTTGCTCGGGTGGTGCTTCATTAAACTCATGAAGACTTTTGCTGTCAGCAGTGACAGACCGCAGTCGCCCATTATCACAAGTAATTTCAGACATTTTAGTTTTACCATTTGACACATTCTCATCACCAAGGTCAAGTACCCTCTTATCCATTAGAGTGGCACCACAGTTGTCCCAGGCAACCTCTGGCTCCAACACACAGAGCTCCCTTGAGGTTTCTAGGGACACCTCTGCAGCCTTATATACTGTTGCTAAGGGGAATGGCATATCCTGCTTAGCGATCACCCCTACCTCATTAAGCATCACATTATCAGCATTAGTCAACTCAATACCAGTATGATCATACTCCTTAGTACGTTTCACATCATCACATTCAATTTTAACACTTGCCTCCCCACTGGACAGGGCACTGCAGTGAGGCAAGTTCTTTTCTGCACCAACAGTGGATCTCCCCTCTGGGATCACTTCCACTTCAGTGTGAGCAATCCCACAGTTAGTCTTTCCCATTACTTCAACAGCAACAGTCTTACCCATCCGAGTAACAGGTCTTGCCATGTTCATTTGAGTACGTTGACGTTCTTGTACTGCACTTCTACTGGCCGACTCCCTCTGGTGGCCACATGATGAAACTACAGCAGGCACAACAGGAATTTCCTCTCTGTTGCCAGGGGTGATTGCAAACATTTTAACACAGGAATCCGGGCTTGCAGGCGAAGAGTTAAGCCCAGCAACAATATCAGCAGCTGTATTCCACAAGCTAGGACAAGAAAAGATCCCATGCCCCAGTTGATCACATTCCTGGCATGTTACTTGGCGACTTTCTCCTGTTGCTAAGGGAGATGGCACTCTCCCAACATGCAGAATCTCACTGGCATCTTTATGAGGATGGTGAGGTACCTCTTCCCTGTAGCTCCTCATTCCCATTGGCACATTTTCCCTAGTTGCTAATGGAAACGGTGCTCTCCCAGCTGCACTTTTCTGGCTCTCCCAAACATGTAGACCTCTCTCTCTATGAAGCGGTGTTGCTTTAAACTTGCTACAATCCTCTATAGGCAATATCTTTGTCTTGCGGTCCTCCTACCTGACATCATAGGCATTGCTTTGGGCAACTGCACTCCTTTCAAACATCTGGTAAGCCTGTTGCTCACTCATGGCACTCAGAGCAGGCTTCTCAAACACAGATGCAGACCTTTGGTTTGCTAGGTAGCTTTGCACTGGAGCCTGGGACAAAGGGCACTTGGAGACTGCATGCCCCCACTCACTGCACCGCAAACTGTGAAACAAGATATGGAACCAGTGCACTTGGTTCCATTTCTTGTCAGGGCTTCCCACACTGCATCTACTTTCAAGCTTAGGCCTCTGCACTTTGATAGCTGGCCTACTTGTGCCAGCGTTGCCAGGGGCAACAACACCCCTCTTCCAGGTATGAGCATCCAGCCGCTCTCTCCTTACATGAAGGGTTGGGTTGCTCTCGTCTTTAACTTGGTTCAGTGCTGCCAGGTGCCGCTTGCACCAATCCACTGCAAACTCAGACTTTGGTGGACTCTCCATACTCGCAGTCACCTGTGCACTCATTGCACCAGTGTTGCTAGGGACAACACCAGCCCTCCTTCTCCTTGGCAAACTCTGTTCAGGCATGTATGGCGCTCGTTCAGGTGGTAACAACCCCCTCTAGCTACGGAGCTCTATCTATCATCTCAGCCATCCTTGCTCCTTTTAGGAGCTTTGACCGCCCCATACTCACAGTCACTCCAGAATAACTTTGCACAGTTCAGCAACAAATTGGAGCACTGTCTCTTTAAGGCTAGTTACCTTTCTCTTGCAGGTTCTCCTCACCTGCACACACAGATTACGCAGTCTCATGCATCAAAACACAGTTCATATAATAGATGAACTTACTTGATTGTAGGGATCTCAGATTGTGCTTGTATTCTCCACCACGTGTAAAGGACTAGCGTCAAATGTAGAGCTTCAAGGACACCGCCACTCGCTGGTTCTTCTTTTTAAGGGCTTTGTTTGCCCATTTTTATTAAAAGCAAGTTCAGCAAACAACATAGGCTTACCTCACAGGAGCTTTCAGCATTCCTTTTTCCATAAAAAAAAAAAAAAAATATGACATTCAGCCTAGTTGGCTTTCACTTGCAGCACTGCAGCTCTGGCCTTACACTCCAGGCCCTTGTCTGTCCTGTACAGACTGTTTCACCAACCAACCACCTTGGTGCATATAGCTAGCAGCCTCTTGCTGCTCTGGCTCCCACGTGGAGCCCTCCTGACTCCTGGTACTCAGTATTCCTATCTGCCGGGGTGGACACTGAGGAAACTGAAAGGCCAGTTTCTTCTTCATGTTACAAGCTATCTGCAGCCCCTCAACCCGTCCGGTTGAGAATTCTGGGTCACAACCTCCTTCTAGACCCTGGCAAGGCAACGCTCAGCCACAATATATATATAGATAGATATATCTATATATAGATATATATAGAAATGTCTAGATATATACACACACACAGTGGGTATAGAAAAGAATCACCCCCTTTAAAATAATCACATTTTGTAACCATTATTACAAACATGCATGTCTGAATGACTAAAATCTGCAATGCTTGTTGATTAAGCTGAAAAATGTGCATTGCTTAAGAGGCAACTTAAGTTTCGGTATGTAAAATTTGGCCATGTTGTAAAATAAGCCTTCCTCTGTGGTCAATTGCTAAAATTCAAATACTTGTTGCATTCTGTCTGTTCAATAGCCCACATTGTATTTCACTGTTGACTTATATACACAGGCGCAAAATAGGCTCTTTTTTTTTTTTTTTTTTTTACAGATCTGCATGCAGCCCTTTGTTAGACAGTGGGGTTGATATATTAAAGGAAAATAGACTGTGCAAACTGCAAGTGCATTTGCTCCACGGCTTAGTAAATGAGGGAAAGCTCTGCTGACTTCCATCATCTAATCATGTGCAAGCAAAAATGCTGTTTGGTTAATTTTCCTTGCATGTGATAGGGTGCGTCTTGCAGCGTGAAGCTTCATCACATTCACTAAGCTCTGGAGCAACTGCACTGTTCCAATCATTGCCACATCTGATGTTCTGTCATTGGTGTACAATGCAACAGAATGCTAGTAGCATTATGTAATGTTGGAGAAAACATCTTCCACTAATATGTTTTATAAACAGGCTATGCAGAGCAGTTAGAATCAGCGTACCTGTGAATATTACACTGCATATGCCAGGACTATTTATACAATATACACGGTGCTGGTCTCAAAACTACCTACAAGAGGGTCACTAATGACTATCTCTAGACTAGAGTTATTATAATTATCACATTTGTGGTGCCATTGATTAGGAATCTTTTGATCAGTTCAGGTCACAGCAGAGCAATAGAAGCTAATATCAATAGCTATAAGATATATCACATTTTCACCATAAAAGATTTTATAGAGCTAAACCTAAGTAGTTCTATCAAGTGACGAATCCAGCAGAAGTGAGTCAGAGATGTGAGGTTAATATGTTACACAGAGCACAGAATTCTATAAATTAATGCACAGACTGCATATTGGGTTTAGTGGAGGCCCTGGCTCCCTCTAGGGTGGTCAGATCCCTGTCGAGCCTTCTACTCTTTTATGCATGGAAGGTGATTGTGATGCAGTGGAAGGCTGCCACTGCCCCCACCTTGACTTTTTGGAAGTCTCGAATCAACTCGGTGGTCCCTCTCTATAAAGATACGTACCAATCTAGGGGTTGCCCCAAAAAGTTTAAGATTTAGATTAGCTCTGCCATGACTGCTACGTAAGCTGTCCCTTTTTCCTTACCTGCACCTTTATTGGTCTTTTAGAACCTTGTGATATGAACCATTACTTGGTAGGTATCGAATTTATCCATTCTTTCTGTCACTTGGTGCTCCCCATACCTAATGTTATTTATTGTGCTAGGACATATTCGCCCTTTTGTTTATTTTCTCATAAATCTGGGTAACTATGAGCAAGGCTGTATTGCTCTATAAGTGGTATTTAGCCTTTTGTTTTTAGTTGTGTAGTGCCTTATTGTAAACCTTGAGCCAGGGTATTCCCAATAGGCTCTGTTTTTGTATTTTTATGCTTAAAATACTTGATTTGTTGTAGCCGTATTAGTGCAATTGTGACAGAGAAAATTGAGTACTGTCCGTGATACTTTTTTTATTTGCACTAACATACAATTTTTCAGGACAAGCTTTCGGGGTATGTCCCCTTCTTCAAGGTCCAAGCAGTACTGATTCACAATTTTTTAAGCAGAATGTTAAAGAAAAAAAAAAAAAAAAAGGAGAGAAAACCAAACACATACAAATCAATGGTAATAAAGATAGCAGCAGAGTTAGTGAGATAAGACAGAGGGAGAGCTAGGGGGGAATGCAGGGGGGGGGATACTAATCACAGAGCGGTCGTAAAACTTTAGCATAATGTGTAAGGAAACCAATATCTAAATTCAGGCCATTATTCTTCGTGTCAAAAAGAAGTATCATTCTTAGTTCAAACGTTTTCCTTTCCTGGATAGTTCTGAAATTCCCTTTAAGAACTAAGACATTGAGGTCTTCTATGGTGTGGTCCGATTGTGAGAAATGATGTCCCACAGGTGTGCATAAACTGTCTTCTTTATGTTCTTTGATGGTATGTCTGTGCAAATTCATCCTCGCTTGCAACTTCTGTCCTGTTTCACCAACATAAGATCCTTTGCTGCACCTTTTGCATTGGATGAGGTACACAACATTACTTGAGGTACAGCTGTAAGATCCCATGATATTGAAGGTCCCATTTGTGTGTGTAACACTTTTGGATAGATTTATCTGGTTGCATAGTTTGCAGCGTTTTTTATTGCAGGGTTTGCTACCATTATTTTTGACTTCATAATCGGAGTGAAGTTTCCTGCTGATTAGTTTGTGTCTGAGGTTGGGTGGTTGTCTGAAAGCCAATAATGGGGGTTGTTGGAATATTCCTTTCAGAGTTTCATCCTCTGTTATAATGGGTTGTAAATCTTTGATTATCTTTTTGATCCCTTCAAGTGCTGGGTTGTATGTGGTGACTAGAGGTACTCGGTTATTTGTTTTTTTCTCTGTGTATTGGAGGAGATTTTCTCTTCGGGTTTTCAAGGCTGTGTTTATGCTGTTGTTTATGGTTTTGTCTTTGTAACCTTTCTTATGGAAGGAGTCTGCCAGTGTTCTGAGATGTTTATCTCTGTCTTCTGGGTCTGAACAAATTCGGTGGTATCTGATGGCCTGGCTGTGTATGATGGCCCGTTTGGTGTGTTGGGGGTGAAAACTGGAACTATGAAGATAGCTGCATCGGTCAGTCGGTTTTCTGTATATTGACGTGTGTAGCTTGTCATCCCTGATGTATACTGTAGTGTCCAGGAAGTTGACATGTGTGTTCGAATAGTCCATTTTTAGTTTGATAGATGGGTGAAAAGTGTTGATCAATGAAAAGAATTGGTTTAGATTTTCTTCACCTTCAGTCCATATCATGAATATATCATCAATATAGCGATAATATCTGTATGGCTTTTGTTGTATGCTGTTCAGAAATTTGTCCTCCAGGTCAGCCATAAATAAATTTGCATATTGGGGTGCCATTTTGCTTCCCATAGCAGTACCCATACACTGGAGATAGATGTCATTATTGAAAGTGAAGTAGTTGTGTGTAAGAATGAATTCAATGAGCCGTGTCACATCCTCAGCAGTGTATTTGTGGTCTGGTGAGGATGATAAGAATCTGTGACATGCCGCCAACCCATCCTTGTGAGGGATGTTACTGTACAGAGATTCTACATCCATAGTGACTAGAAGTGTATTAGGTGGTAATTGTTGTATATTGTTAAGCTTGTTCAGAAAATCAGTGGTGTCTTGCAGGAAACTTGCAGTGTTCATGACTAAAGGTTTTAACATGTTTTCTACAAGGCCTGAGATATGTTCAGTAAGTGTATTCATACCTGTTATAATGGGTCTGCCTGGATTTCCTGGCTTGTGGATCTTGGGCAGCATGTAGAAGTCTCCAATTTCTGGATTATCCGGAATCGCATTGATGAGTTCTGAATGTAGGTGGCTTGGCATTGTCGCAATGAGACCTTTTAATTGCTTAGTAAAATCCTGGGTCGGATTATAATCCAGTTTTTTGTAGTAAGTACATTCAGAACTCATCAATGCGATTCCGGATAATCCAGAAATTGGAGACTTCTACATGCTGCCCAAGATCCACAAGCCAGGAAACACACAACTACTACACTTTCAATAATGACATCTATCTCCAGTGTATGGGTACTGCTATGGGAAGCAAAATGGCACCACAATATGCAAATTTATTTATGGCTGACCTGGAGGACAAATTTCTGAACAGCATACAACAAAAGCCATACAGATATTATCGCTATATTGATGATATATTCACGATATGGACTGAAGGTGAAGAAAATCTAAACCAATTCTTTTCATTGATCAACACTTTTCACCCATCTATCAAACTAAAAATGGACTATTCGAACACACATGTCAACTTCCTGGACACTACAGTATACATCAGGGATGACAAGCTACACACGTCAATATACAGAAAACCGACTGACCGATGCAGCTATCTTCATAGTTCCAGTTTTCACCCCCAACACACCAAACGGGCCATCATACACAGCCAGGCCATCAGATACCACCGAATTTGTTCAGACCCAGAAGACAGAGATAAACATCTCAGAACACTGGCAGACTCCTTCCATAAGAAAGGTTACAAAGACAAAACCATAAACAACAGCATAAACACAGCCTTGAAAACCCGAAGAGAAAATCTCCTCCAATACACAGAGAAAAAAACAAATAACCGAGTACCTCTAGTCACCACATACAACCCAGCACTTGAAGGGATCAAAAAGATAATCAAAGATTTACAACCCATTATAACAGAGGATGAAACTCTGAAAGGAATATTCCAACAACCCCCATTATTGGCTTTCAGACAACCACCCAACCTCAGACACAAACTAATCAGCAGGAAACTTCACTCCGATTATGAAGTCAAAAATAATGGTAGCAAACCCTGCAATAAAAAACGCTGCAAACTATGCAACCAGATAAATCTATCCAAAAGTGTTACACACACAAATGGGACCTTCAATATCATGGGATCTTACAGCTGTACCTCCAGTAATGTCGTGTACCTCATCCAATGCAAAAGGTGCAGCAAAGGATCTTATGTTGGTGAAACAGGACAGAAGTTGCAAGCGAGGATGAATTTGCACAGACATACCATCAAAGAACATAAAGAAGACAGTTTATGCACACCTGTGGGACATCATTTCTCACAATCGGACCACACCATAGAAGACCTCAATGTCTTAGTTCTTAAAGGGAATTTCAGAACTATCCAGGAAAGGAAAACGTTTGAACTAAGAATGATACTTCTTTTTGACACGAAGAATAATGGCCTGAATTTAGATATTGGTTTCCTTACACATTATGCTAAAGTTTTACGACCACTCTGTGATTAGTATCCCCCCCCCTGCATTCCCCCCTAGCTCTCCCTCTGTCTTATCTCACTAACTCTGCTGCTATCTTTATTACCATTGATTTGTATGTGTTTGGTTTTCTCTCCTTTTTTTTTTTTTTTTTTTTCTTTAACATTTTGCTTAAAAAATTGTGAATCAGTACTGCTTGGACCTTGAAGAAGGGGACATACCCCGAAAGCTTGTCCTGAAAAATTGTATGTTAGTGCAAATAAAAAAAGTATCACGGACAGTACTCAATTTTCTCTATGCTTAAAATGTAATAAAAAGAAATGTAAAAAAAAATTAAAAAATTAATGCACAGTTTGGAAAAAAAAAAAAAAAAAAGATTCTATACCCATGTATAGATGGTCCTCGCTGGGGTCATCCAGTACCTAACAAAAAAGAGAAAGAGATGAGATGGCTGCAGAGGATAAAAGGTAACTAGATAGATAGATAGATAGATAGATAGATAGATAGATAGATAGATAGATAGATAGATAGATAGATAGATAGATAGATAGATAGATAGATAGATAGATAGATAGATAGATTAAAGTAGTAATAAACCCACAACGTGTTTTTTTTTAGCAATCCTGCTGCTTTAAATTTTCTAGTCACGGCACCATGACTCACATTTGGAGCACTTGCCCGCTTATAACTCCTTTCTGGGACAAAATACTTCACCTCTACTATGATTTAGTTGGGGACAAAATTAAGTCTCCTCTCATCACGTTGCTTTCGATGATACCTGGATCCTATAAACAAAATAAAAAAGTCTTCTCCGACACTTCTTGACTTCTGCACATACTGTTTTTGCCAGGGCGTGGCGAAAACTGCTACCCCATCCTTTGTGGATTGGGCCTGTGAAATGGTCATCTAGAAAGGTTGATCTCTTGGGACAAATAAAACTGATAAGTATACCTTGACCTGGTTGGTCTGGAATCACTTTCGACATTCCTCTAAATTTGCCTCCTGTGACCTCCCTGACAAAATATTTGTTATCCTTCTTAGATGCTTGGTTTTGTTTCCCTTCATAGTGCTTGGGTTGCTCCCCCCCCCCCTTTCCCCCCCTCTTTTTCTTTTTTTTTTCTTTCCTTCTCTTTTCTCCCCTCATTCGTGCTTATCTACCCTTGGAAACTGGGTTTTTATATAACTATTATGTAAAAACCCTTGGTAGGGATTCACTATTGTTTTTGATGTTGACAACCCTCCCCCGATGAACATCCTCTAAGGTCCTCTATGTTGCTGATACAGGCATTCTGTTGAAACTTCACTCCATGCAAATGCTGGATGATCACTTACGTCCCCCTTACTAGGGTCGATATGCTCACTTGTTTTCTACCTATCAGGAAATCACCAAGTTGTACTCTTATTTGCCTTATGTACTAGTATACATGACTTACTGTTACTGTTACATATGCTGTACTGAATACAGATCTTATCTTGAACCTCTTGATCTTTCTGTTTTTTTCATAGGTATTTGTGCGCAAATAAAAAAATCAATAAACAAAGATTAAACATACATTTTCTAGTCACTATGGTTGAAAAAAAACATTGATTTGACTTCACTGCCCATTAGAAAATCGAATGAACATTCTTTGAATGAAAAATTTTAAACAAAAATCTACTAATGTATGGCCAGCTTTACATCTGAACAGGCTTTTCTAAAAGCCAAAGTGTGCCTTTAACGCACACTGTCCCTTTCCAGCTTTTTGAAACTGGTTTGCGATGCAGGCACATTCATCAGAATGTTCCCTTGAATCCCCTAGTAGCACTCAAGTTGGAATTGAACTGAAAGAGTTAACTCAAATTGCACCTTTTTAGGTTGCCTTTATTTTATATATTCAAATACATTCTGCACAAGTGACCTTAATGGTTTAAGCTAAATTCCAGACAAACAGCAAAATATACATGAAATAAATATATAGTAGCAATTTTATCTGCTGAGGAATGTGTATTTCTGTTTATCCAGTTCTGAGATTTAAACATCTTTGCTACACAACACAGCCCAGTCTGTTAGGGCAGGCAACCTGATTGTTCTCTGCTGAGTTTAAGTAACTCAGCCTGTGATTGGACAGTATACAAGAAGCAGTACAATGAATAGCTCATTTTTCTGTCACTCTACTCTCTCCTATCATCCCTTCAGGAGCGTTAGATAAGAACTGATTGACTCCCTGTGCTCCTTTTTCCTGTTCCAGTCTGAGCTCTGCTATACAGGGGATTTTAACAAGAGTGATGGCAAGTCTTTTTTCAACCATTTACATTTGCCTGGAATTCAGCTTTAACCCAGTTTGTTTTAAAAAAATACAAAAATATTAAATAAGACTGTCATAACTTAATGACCCCCTGACTCCTTTTGAATGAATAATATTAGAGGGCCCCTCCCAAAAGGGCTTAATTTCTGATATCTATACTATTCTGAATACCTATCCAATTCAAGCCTGTGGTAAGCACTCATATATGCTCAAGTAGGAAAGGATTCCTTGGTGAAGAACTCTCCTTAGAAGCATGGCGGGTGGTCTGGTCTCAGGCAGCCAAGAGCTCCCTCTGCACTCTTTATAAAGAAAACTCGTATAAAATACTCTACTTTTGGTACCTGATGTTGTCCATGCTACTTATCCCACTAGTTTTGATCGCTGTGGGAGATGCCACCATGATAAGTCACACTATATCAAGTTTATTGGAGCTGCCTAGGAATCACCAATCATCTTGTTCACATGTGTACCACACTATGTGCTTGCATTGTACTTTCTGAAATAATATATACTATGTCTGGTCCCTCTACACATGCCAGGGTCCTGGGTGTACTCCTTGACTCTGACCTCTCCTTCAGCCCCCATATCCAATCACTGGCTAAATCCTGCCGCCTTAACCTCCGCAACATCTCCAGAATTCGACCCTTCCTGACTAATGACACCACAAAGCAACTTATTCACTCCTTGATTATTTCCCGCCTTGACTACTGCAACTCTCTCCTTAATGGCCTACCCTTAAGCAGACTATCCCCCCTTCAGTCTATTATGAATGCTGCTGCTAGACTAATACACCTCACTAATCGATTCATGACTGCTGCCCCTCTCTGCCAATCTCTTCACTGGCTTCCTCTACCCCACCGTGTAAAATTCAAAATGCTAACCATAACATACAAGGCCATCCACAACATCGCCCCCAGCTACATCACCAACCTCATCTGCAGATATCACCCAAATCGTCCCCTCCACTCCTCCCGGGACCTCCTGCTCTCTAGCTCCCTTGTTACCTCCTTCCATGCTCGCCTTCAGGACTTCTCCAGAGCCTCTCCCATCCTCTGGAACTCCCTACCCCAGTATGTCCGATCAGCCCCTACCCTGTCCACCTTTAGGAGATCCCTGAAAACTCATTTATTCAGGGAAGCCTATCCCTCACCCACATAACAACTGTCCCCGAGCCACCCCCATCAAATCATTCTCTGCAGCGATTACCTTTTGTACCACCACCCCCTCCCTTTAGAATGTAAGCTCTACGAGCAGGGCCCTCCTGTACCTTTTGTATTGAACTGTATTGTAATTGTGTTGTCTCCCCTATACATTGTAAAGCGCCGTGTAAACTGTTGGTGCTATATAAATCGTGTATAATAATAAATAATGTCTGTACTTTTCTATAATCTTTGATAAAAAAGGTACTGGAAAAAAAAAAGACTGTCATAACTTAAAATTTTGACATGACATATGTCAGCTATAAATACTATATACATATAGTATGTGTTGTAAACATTTATGAAAAAACATTTCTTTATCTCTGCTAAACACTTTAAAAAAAATATAATGGTTCTGCTCAGGGTTTCAACAATGTCTTTTTGATGAATCAAAATAGAATGTACTGTTAGTCATTCCATGCACTTGTCAAATCCAGTAACAATGAAAAAAAAAATGTCATGTGAATCATTATAAGGACGGCTCAGCCATTCAGCAATAATATATTATACCAGGACAGTCTGTTCTTAGAGTTCTTTTTAATCATCACTTGTTTGTATTGCATTCCAACTCTGCAGCCGGGTATGTAGCCTGTATGTGAAAATGTAACATATGTAATATATCTGGCTTCTTGTAGTCATATGAGTAGCAGCTGACACATCCTCAGCTGTGTGTTGGATGTATCTTTTATCAGTGATTGTAAATGTTTATACAAGGGTGAATTAGCCCCAGCCAGGAAAACATTCTCATAAATGTAAAATATACTGAGCAGCACACTTTATTATATGTATTAGGGCTATAGGTTGGGCTGCATATTATAAAAAATAAATTTAAACCTTAAAATGTATACAGGAACAAAACTTTCTAGGTCAGCTTCTTTCAGCTTTATTCTTAGCTTTGTTATAGTGCACAATCCCATCCCACTCCCATATTTATTGCATACTAATTATAATGCAGATGAGGTGTTCCAAAACACATCTACTGCAAGCATGCTCCTCACATCCAGAAAGTAAAAATAAACCCTAGAATACCTGATCCCCAAATTTCCAAAATTGGCTACTTTTGACGGCCTCCCCAAGATTCACAAGAATTAAAAATAAAACTCTGGGAGACCTATTATTTCTGGAAACGAATCCTTAACGGAAAAGGCTAGTAGATATGTGGACTCATTTTTAATGCCACATGTCACTTGCCTTCCATCTTACATTTGGGACTAACAGGACCTGTTGAGACATATAGGAGGGGACTCATGTTCCCCCAGACGCCCTGCTCGTAGCCGTGGATATAGAGGCTTTGTACTCTAGTATCCCGCACGAGCGAAGTGTCCGGGTGATCAAGTCTGTTTTAGAAGAGCAGGATCATACCACCTGGTCCCATAATGTACTTATTCTGGATCTACTTATATTTATACTTACCGGAAATCATTTTGTCTTCATGAATCAAGCCTACTTACAAAGGCAAGGAGTGGCAATGGGCACTTGTTGTGCCCCGGCTTATGCCAATTTATATTTGGGGGGATGGGAGATGTGATTGTTCTCCGATTTCTGCCTTGTTTGAATCATGTACAATTTTGGTTTTGGTTCATTGACGATCTTCCGATTGTGTGGACAGGGTCTAGAGATGAACTGTTGGGGTTTCTCGATGCCCTTAACATCAATTATTTTAATTTGAAATTTACATACACATTTAATGCTGTTGACATCGCATTTCTGGATTTGTCAATCTGCATTGATGAAAATGGCTACATCACTACTGATTTATATCGTAAGCCTAGCTCGGGTAATATTATCTTGCATGCCCAAAGTTCTCACTCTGCCTCACTCATCAGAAGCATATCATATGCGCAATACCTGCGCATTCGCAGGAATTGCTCATCTGAAGAAGATTTCTTTTGTCAGTCTGATCTTTTAAGATTAAGACTATCTGACAGGGAATAGTCCAGAATTTGTTGAGAAAAGCCTTCAATAAAGCTAGAATAAGACCAAGAGCTGAACTTCTATTCAAAAAAAACTTCCAAAAGCGAAATTATTACAGTGAAATTCATCACTCATTTTTCTGCTCATGAACGTTCTTTACGTTTGCTGATTTCTAATAACTGGCACCTGTTAGCCGAAGATTATACCCTGGCTAAATACGTACATTCTACCCCAGAGTAGGTATTTAGGAGGGCGACCTCACTGAGTAATACTTTGACTAGTAGCCATTACCAAGCTAATTTGGAGACCTTACCTCGCTCCTGTAAGGAAACCTACTGCTGTGGTAGATGTAGCCGCTGCCCATGGATCTGTGAGGGTGCTGGCATATATCTACCTAATGGCCAATGGTTCCATTCAAGACAATATGCTGATTGTGCTACTCGCGGAGTGATTTATTTGATGACCTGTCAATGGCATGCATTTTACAGGCAAGACCATTCGTGAGCTCGGATTAAGGATGAGGGATCATCTTTACTATTCCGATGGAGGTAAAATTGTGACACCAGTCACTCGACACATAGGTTTACATCACAGATTTGATAATTCTGTGATGTCATTTTTTGTATTGGAAGTTGTCTCCCATAATCCTAGGGGTGGCGACTGGAACATTGCTATCCTAAGGGCCGAGACTTACTGGATTGAAAAGCTTTCTGCTCTTAATCCCCCAGGGATTCATGAGGTCAACTCCTACAGACCCTTTTTGTAGGCGTTGATCCCATGGGACCAATTGGTATCCCTTGGGACCTCATGGCACTATCCCTGTCTCTCATTATATCATTTTTAAAAATTCTTGTTTGCTCTTTCTATTGAAAATCCCCATTCTCTTTCCAATCTGTCAGTGGTTCTAGCTTTATGGTACCCGAAATTTTGGATACTGCGATACTGTAGGGTTAGAATTTTATATAAACAATGGTTATCTGGACACTTTGATATTGAACCGACATAGTTAATACTATCTAATGGATTAATATATATTTTGTATTTTTAGATTAATATAATTCTTTATCCCCTCTTTATTTTCCTCGGTCTTGGATTGGATCCTTGTGAATAGGGGCCATTACTCCCCATGTCCGACTTCCGGTTGTTTTTGGAGGTCTATTTCTCCTGGGCGAGTGTGTGATTCCCCACCTTCTTGTCTTCTGTGTTAGATCCACTAGATGGCGCACACAGATATTAGACTTGTGGATGGGCCGACGTTTTTGTTTTTTGTGTTTCAAAGTTACAAATCGTCGTGCAGTACTGCGCATGTCCACATGCACAGTCTGGAGTCGTATCCGTTGATGTCATATTGCGGCGCCTTGGTGCACGCCAATGATGTCTCAACGGATAGGAATCAGCTGTATCTTATGGTATTTAAGAGGAACTGAACTTTCAGATGTTCCCTGTGGCAGTTTGCATGGCGGTGGAGAGACATTCTGTGGAGTTGATCGACTGACATGTGTCTTGTTATATGCGTTGGTATGACCCTTATGATACGTTCCTGTATGAACCACTTCTAATGATATGTTTGTCCACAGATCCTGGTGGATCTGGTGTTTGTCTGAGATCCTGTGTAATATTTCATTGTGAACATTTTTTTGAAGCTTGGATCCCTATTGAGTATATCCAATCCACTTGATGTGATCCTGACATTATACCTTTAGATCTCTCAGATAGGTTGGTGTTTCCTTTGATTACTCTCATTAGGACTAGATCGGTGCTAAGATGTTTCAACCATTCTAACAATAGGTTTCTTTAATGCTCTCCATATATTACATAGAATCTATATGTGGCTTTGGATGGTTCCTTAGACTATTTCCATCTACACCTGACTTCAATATACATTTGGATAACACTCTCTCTCCATGCCCAAATTACATGCACTGTTTAGTGAAGACTTCATAGGTGTGTATCACCAATTGAAATGCTTTGATTGTATTCTTTGAATTTAATTATCTGAATTACGATGGCTGTGAGAGAGATTTCTCCACCCTATGAATTTTTTAAATATTAGTTTTTTATTTTTAAAGTATATTCTTTTTTATGCAATGGTCTCTTTTATGTGACTTCACTTTTCCTGGTTCCCGCACTCGCCCGGGAGATTGCCAATTTTTGGCCTTGTGACGCCCAAAATTCTGGTGCCGGCTATGTGGGTGAGTTTCCTTTTTTGCCCCAAAATCAACTATTTCACATGAGCTTAATCCTTAATATTGAAGGATATACTGAGGGGCATATTAGACTCTATGTTTACTGATATATCTGACCTAATATACTCCTGAAGAAGGGGGTAACCCTGAAACATGTAGAGTGTGTAACTGGAAGAACAAATCTCCGTGTGTAACAGCATTATGTATATCTAAGTTTTTTTCAAATTGTGTCAGACAAGTGGATACTCCATGATAAGCAGCATCTAATGTAATTTATCTACTATTGAAGGCTTTTTATGATGTGTGTATTTGCGTATAATACATTTATATATTTTTGTAAATTGACTGTTGTAAGTTTATACCGTACCACGAGAGTCCATGTTGCCTCCACAACTGTCCAAATTTCTAATCACATCCAGAAAGGCTGATGTATGAAATAGTCCATACAAATAATTTTTCAAAGCAACAGTCAGATTCAAACATACTTTGAAAATCTGAATTTGACTTATGATACAGCAAGCGGAGAAGGAACTACTTTAACACTTTACCAGCCAAAAAAGGGACTTCACCTGTCAGCGTTAGGAGGTCATCCCTATTCATATCCAGGGGGTGTTTTTTTTTATAGCTGAATTCTAGGGAAATGAATGGATTACCCTCTTTTGCCATGTGGCTTCACTGGTACTACAAGGGTTAAATGCTTGTTTTTGCCTAGGGTACCGTTAAAAAGCACTTTTACACACCTTACGCTTCATTCCTGCAGGGTCCTCTTCTCCATGCGACAGATTCCCAGAAGCTGCTTCTCTTAACGTTCTGTCTGCTGTTTGCACTCTAACAACATCACATGTAATGTAGGAAAAGCAGTCCTGCATTGTAAATGAGGATGCCGAGGGCCTACCCACAACCTGGAGGGAAGAGGAGAGGGCTAACTGCTGGGGATCAGGGGATAAGGTAAACAAATGAGTTTATCAAATGGTACCAAAAGCAAAAATAAGCATTAAACTCTTGCAGTGCTGGGACCCCCACTGTAAAGGGTAGGTTTATCTCCGAAGTTTGGCTTTAATTGTCATTTACCTTACCTGTTGGATATTAGGTTTTCTTTAATCGTTATTATTAAACTATAAATCTTCATAATGAAAAAAATAAAAAAGCGCATTGAATTTTTTTCCTGCTGATAACTGAAAATAACACCCCAAACCTTTGCACACAAAACTGCATAAAGTACTATGTCCTGTGGACAGCGTGTTTAAGACAAAGGGGCAGATTTACTAAATCTGGTGCACTCAGAATCTGGTGAAGTTGTGCATGGTAACCAGCCAGCTTCTAACTTCAGCTTCTTCAATTAAGCTTTGACAATAAAACCTGGAAGCTGATTGGTTTCTATGCAGAGTTGCACCAGATTTTCCACTCTCCAGCTTTAGTAAATAACCCCCTAAAAACCAATGTCCATAAACCTTATCCACTAGGCTGGGTCTAAAAAGATCCAGGCTTCAAGCGTCATGGTGGGCATACCCCCAAGGGGTCTTCAGAGTGTGGAAAACATAGAAATGGACTGCAGCCCTTGTTTATCAAGGACGCCCTTGGTTATCAAGGACGCCCTTGATAACAGCCCATTGGTTGAAATGCATTGGGGCGGAGCCTGTGTTGACCTTATTACTCCCATTACTTGGGGCGGTTTTACGTGCAATTATTATCAATGTGAGTAGTAGCACAATAATTTGACTCAATAAATCTATTGAATGTTCGCTTATCTTTTACATGTGATTAATGTACATGGTGGAGTGGCGGTGCAAACATTACATCTCTGCTGGTGTGCCTGGAAGTTCCTAAGTGCCATTGATTACCCTGTTGCTGTGGCTTCCCATATGACTCCAAAGCTGTGGATAGATAATTGCTGTTAAACATGCTCATATGAGACCACCTATAACTTGGGGTCTCATTATTCAGTAAGAGGCTGCAACAGTTGGTGGTGGTATATATTCACTTGGTTGCACATCTACATTCACAAACAGAAAGCATTTGGCATAATTTGGAATTGTGGTGGTACCCTCCTTCACACGTTCATTTATTGATCCATTTTGGACATTTACATTATTGGTGGTGAATATTTTGTCTGTATTTATTGATTTGAAGATTACTTATTAGGGACACCTATGCAATAGTCATGTTACCCATATATACAGTGCCTTGCAAAAGTATTCACCCCCCTTGGCTTTTTACCTATTTTGTTACATTACAGCCTTTAGTTCAATGTTTTTTAATCTGAATTATATGTGATGGATCAGAACACAAAAGTTGGTGAAGTAAAATTAGAAAAATATATACATAAAACTATTTTTCAGAAATTAAACTGATAATTGGCATGTGTGTATGTATTCACCCCCTTTGTTATGAAGCCCATAAAAAGCTCTGGTGCAACCAATTACCTTTAGAAGCCACAAAATTAGTGAAATGATGTCCACCTGTGTGCAATCTAAGTGTCACATGATCTGTAATTACATATACACACACCTTTTTGAAAGGCCCCAGAGGCTGTAAAACCTAAGCAAGAGGCACCACTAACCAAACACTGGCATGAAGACCAAGGAACTCTCCAAACAAGTAAGGGACAATGTTGTTGAGAAGTACAAATCAGGGTTAGGTTATAAAAAAATATCCAAATCCAAACCCCAGTCCATTACCAGGCCCTTTGAGTCTGGTATAAATATTAAGGGGAACCCCGAACAAAAATTTTAAAAAAAAATTGCGTGGGGGTCCCCCCAAAATCCATACCAGGCCCTTCAGGGGGGTTCAGGAGGGGGACAGTGCCCCACCTCCTGAACCATACCAGGCCACATGCCCTCAACATGGGGAGGGTGCTTTGAAGTAGCAGCCCAAAGCACCTTGTCCCCATGTTAATGGGGACAAGGGCCTCATCCTCACAACCCTTGCTCGGTGGTTGTGGTGGTCTGCGGACGGTGGGATTATCGGAATCTGGAAGCCCCCTTTAATAAGGGGACCCCCAGATCCCAGCCTCCCCCCTATGTGAATTGGTAACGAGTACATTGTACCCTTACCATTTCACAAGAAAAGTGTCAAAAATTGTAAAAAGACAAGAGACACTTTGGGACAAGTCCTTTATTAACCACTTGCCGACCAGCTGCCGCAGTTTCACTGCGGCAGAATGGTACGGCTGGGCGAAATGACGTTATGCAAGGTCGCTTCGCCCAGTGGCCACTAGGGGCGCACTGCTCGTCCCCGGAGCCGATGCGAGTGCCCGGTGGTCGCGATCACAGCCGTGCTCCCGCGATCGCTGGTAACACACCGAGACCGGGATCTGTGTGTGTAAACACACAGTTTCCGGTTCTCTGAGGGGAGAAGAGACTGATCCTCTGTTCATACAAAGTATGAACAACGATCTGTCATCTCCCCTAGGCAGTCCCATCCCCCCTTAGAACACAGAGATGGAACACAATTAATTCTTTGATCACCCACTAGCGGTTAACCCTTTCCCTGCCAGTGACATTTTTACAGTAATCAGTGCATTTTTTTTAGCACTGATCGATGTATAAATGCCAATGGTCCCAAAAATATCAAAAGTGTCCGCCATAATGTCGCAGTCCCGATAAAGATCGCAGATCGCCACCATTACTAGTAAAAAAAAAAAAAGAATAATAAAAATGCCATAAAACTATCCCCTATTTTGTAGACACTATAACTTTTGCGCAAACCAATCAATATACGCTTGTTGCTATTTTTTTCACCAAAAATATGTTGAAGAATACATATCTGCCTAAACTGAGGAAAAAAAATCGTTTGGGGGATATTTATTATAACAAAAAGTAAAAAATAGTGCATTTTTTTCAAAATTGTCGCTCTTTTTTTGTTTATAGCGCAAAAAATAAAAACCACAGAGGTGATCAAATACCACCAAAAGAAAGCTCTATTTGTGAGAAAAAAAGGACGTCAATTTTGTTTGGGTGCAACATCGCACAACCGCGCAATTGTCAGTTAAAGCAACGCAGTGCCAAATCGCGAAAAGTGCTCTGGTCTCGAAGGGGGTAAAATCTTCCGGGGCTGAAGCGGTTAAAAGATAAAAAAAAATAAAAAATGTCCCATGATATAGATCCATCTCACTCCGCCTGACGAAAAAAGAAAGAAAAAAAAGCAGCAACAGATCCGCCTCCATGGGAGGCTCCTGCCAAGTGACGCTTCTTCTTGGTGACAGCTGTTATATAGCTGAGCGTGGGGCCACTCGGTGATGTAAACGGACGACCCGGCCTTCCTCTGATGTCACGTGGCATCAGAGGGGGGCGGGGTCACCCGTTTATGTCACCCTCAGCTATAAAACAGCTGTCACCGAGAAGAAGTGTCACTCGGCGGGAGCCTCCAATTGAGGCGGAGCTGTTGCGGCTTTTTTTTCCCTTTTTCGGCTCGTAAGTGGCATGAGGTGGGTTTACATCGTGGGACGTTTTTATTTTTGAATAAAGGACTTGTCCCAAAGTGTCTCCTCTCTTTTTTACACTTTTTTTGTGAAATGGTAGGGGTACAATGTACCCGTTACCAATTCACATGGGGGGGGGGGCCCTTGTTAAAGGGGGATTCCAGATTCCAATAAGCCCCCCGCCCGCAGACCCCCACAACCACCGGGCAAGGGTTGTGGGGATGAGACCCTTGTCCCCATCAACATGGGGACAAGGTGCTTTGGGGGGCTACTCGAAAGCACCCTCCCCATGTTGAGGGCATGTGGCCTGGTACAGTTCAGGAGGGGGGGGCGCTCTCCCGCCCCCCCCTTTCCTGCAGCCTGCCTGGTTGCGTGATCGAATAAGGGTCTGGTATGGATTTTGGGGGGACCCCTATGCCATTTTTTTTTTCATTTGGCGCAGGGTTCCCCTTAATATCCATACCAGACCTGAAGGGGGGGGGACCCCCACGAAATTTTTTTTTGATACCTCCAGTTCAAAGACTCACCTAAGCTAGGGTGATAGCTACAAGGAAAACTACACTGTGGGTCAGAGCAGAAAGGGGAGGAGTATGATGGGTCAAAGGGAGACTTCTGAAAAACCTAGAGGACCAGACTAAAAACTCATGGAGGCAGAGGGGATTTGAGTGGGTAACCCCCAGCACAAATCTCTTGATCAGAGATTTGAAAGCTAAAGGGTCTCTGGAACAGAGTGTCAAGTGCAGAAATGTGGCCTTTGTTGTTACTTAGAGCCAAAATGTTGATCTTGGCCAAACTGCAGGAAAGAAAGTATTTGCCCTACAGTGAAGGCTCTTGGACTCACATTAAGCAAATTACTCCTTTGTCCATGACGTTCAATGATTGACTTTGTGGGAAGTAGACTTTCTAGTTTTCAGCATCATAGGAATAACACTGGGGCATGGGGCAGGACCCTAAGCGAGGATCCCAGGGGTCTTGCTCTGGGAGGATCAGATGATTAGGCGAGTATATCTCGGCTCTCCGAACCCCTAGACCAAATGAGCGGTTAACCAAAAAAAAAAAAAAAAGATTTGCCCTGAATTCAGCTTTAAAACCTGGACTTTAACAGCTATGCCATTAAAGCCAGTGACTGAAAAGCAAGGTGGTAAATCGGTCCTTGGGAAAGCAGATCCTGATGACAGCAGTCTTATAAGGTCAGTGTACCACACACTGCTGGGCCAATGAGCACCATCAGAATGTCCTCCATCTCAATCCTACAAAGCAGTCAAAGAAGGTTCAGGGTAGAAAAGGCATAGATTAGACTGTACTGAGCCAATGTATCCACTGCTTATGTGAGCTGATCCCAGAACCTGCATACAAACCGATCTAGTTGATTGTTGAATCTGAAGGCAAGGAGGTCCACATCCAGTGGCCCCGACCTTCAACACAAGTCTTAGAACACATCTGGGTACCACTTTCATGAGTCCAGACGCGATAGCAGGAGACAGGTTTTGCTCTACCTCTTGTTCCTCCCTGATGACTGATGTATGCCACGGCCGTGACATTGTCTGACTAGAACTGAATAGAACTCCCCCCCCCCCCCAAGCCCAACAGTCTTGTGTCTGTCATCAGGATCTTTCCCTCACAGAGCTTGATCCCAAAGCCACCAAGACAGAGACAGCCTGGTTCTTGGTGTTAAATGAATCGGTTTGTCCAGAGACAAGATCAATTTGCTCCACTCTGAGAAACAGAGGTGTACATTAATGCTAAATAGTGCTTCTGGGTGGACTGACAGTCTTTGAATACCAGGTCTGGCAGTTGGTCACAGAACCAACATGGAAGTCGAATGCATAGTAAAATGGTGGGATGCTTAAGGGGCATCCTCTACCAGTACAATAGTTGCTTTATTATGGTGAGAAATTGCTAAAGCCACAGAAGGAATGGACCACTTTGTGAAATATTCCACCCTAAACAGGTAGAAAGAAAAACATTTGGGAGAAGCAAAGATATGATTAGGCTGCTTCCAGTCAACATACACAGGCAACTGAAAAACTAGGAGCTAATGGAATGTTTTTGAAGTTTTTGGGATCAGACATGTAGGAAAAAAAGCCAGACACAGCACTGGTCGAAGTGACAAGCTGATCTTCCAGCTTCAGAGTGGTGCACACTGCATCAATAAGGGCTGAAACTGTCTCCTTCAAATTAGGAATGATAAGCAGCATTAATATGACTCCTCAGGGGAAAGCTCATTAGTCACAGACTTGAGCAACTAGGAAATGGAGTCTCTGTAACCAAAAGCTTAGATGGAGCTAAAGCTGGCCATACATTATACAATTTTCCTATTCAATTTTTTAGATTTACCTTCAACTGCATAGTGCAAGGTCCTGCCTGCATGCATGCATACAAATTGAAAGTGTTTAGGTTTGACCTCATATTATATGGTTTTGGTAAATCTAAAGGAAATTTGTACAAGATGATTGTATAATGTATGGCAGCCTAAGGTTGTAGGCAAATCAGATACTTAGTATGTCATGGAGTACACGGTAGCAAATTTGCAGTCTCTTCACACAGTCAGAAATCATCTATGTAATCCGGGATATAAATCCTGAAAGACCATAGCTAAGACCTCCTCCAAAAGGGCAGAAGGCCCAACAACACCTAAAGAAGTCACGGCTGTGTGAACCAGGACCCTGTTCTTTTAGAAATTATTTTTAATTGTTGTGATACTACAACCTTTTTTCTCTGTTTTTAGACAAAGTAATTGTTTTTTATTTTTTCTGGCTAGCTGATAAGTGTGATAGGAAATAATTTTTTTATTTGCTCTGTGCAAAGCTCTTCCACAGTTATAAATTGGAGTGGTTGTTATTTTTGTTTAGGCTAGGTTCACACTGCTGCTATCAGATTTTGATCTGACTTTCAGGGCGATTATGTGATGTTACTTGGATGTGGTTTGCATATTCTATGGGGACAGAATCGTACTGGAATTGCACCAAAAGAACATAGGACCCTTTTTCAAAATTGTGCTGCTCTGCATTGATGTGAACAGGCACCATTGAAAACAATGTGATTTCCATGTCATGTGATTCTGTGCAACTCAAGTCGCATCCATAACCAGGCTACACAACATTATTTTGATATTAGGTAAAAACGCAGCTAGCAAAGCCAAATATGAAAGGTTGCCCACAGCCACCAACCATCTTCTAATGCCCTACAGAGGAATAACAGTTGGAATTTAACCAACTGATATGGATCATACCATTTTTACCAGTCTTTTAGAAGCCAGCAACAGATAGAGAGTAAGCTAGCGGGGATCCTAGGCCTAAGGGAAGTAGGAGAGTACCAATTACAGAAAATCACTGGTGAACAGTATTTGTAAACAGAAGAGGGTTCCAGCTTTAATTATAGGCCAGTGAAAATGCAAGAACGACGACAGCAACGAACTGGTAAGTACGATTATGCTGGCCATAGATGGATCGCAAAATCATCTGGTTCAGAAAGAACTGGCCAAATTTCGCTTCATCTATGGCCAAGCCCGCTGAAGAAAAGTCGATCTAATGATCGGCTTCTCTTGAATGGGAATGTTGGAAAATCGATCAGCGCATTTAGTTAATCGACTACAGCACTGATCAGTGTATTCTGATAGCGGAGGCGGTACCGCTGTCAGAATACAATAGCGCAGTGGGGAAGATTCCTTTATTCACCTCGCTTGTGTGGATATGGGAATCTGTTCTTTTTTCTTGATCAGCTAGCTGGCAGATTAAAAAAAAAAGATAAATTTATGGCCAGCTTTACTAGCTTACTTCCAGTTTAGCATGTGAGATAAGATAACATACATCTGTTGCATTAGCACAAACGCTAAGGCCTCATGCAGACTGGACGTTATAATAACATTATAAAAACGCCAGTAGCTTTGCAGTGCGTTTTTGCAATAGTGGTTTTTAGCATTTTCCAGTGTTTTATAGCATTAGCTTTTTTTTTTCAATGGGGATAAAAACGTTGAAAAGACACTGGTGAGCTGCGTTTTTTGACGTTAGAGCGGTTTTACAGCTGAAAAAATTCCCTCAGAACCCACTAGTTTTGGGTTTTTTTACAGCCTAAAAACGCCCCAGCCAAAAACAGTTGAAAACATCCTATGTGTGCATGGACACATAGGATAACATGCTGGAGAGTTTATTGACTATAGAAAAAAACGTCTGAAGCCAAAAACAGCAGCTGTAAAAACGTCCAAAAACATCCAGTGTGCATGAGGCTTAAGAACTGTGATCACACATGTTTTTGCAAGGCCATACTGTTTTTAAGATAATACTTACAGTATATATATATATATATACTGTATATTAACTATGTGAGAACATTGGTCTGTGCTAATAACAAACATTACAAAACATGCTGCCTGCACATTCTGTTCATTATTGCTCTGTAATTTCTGACAGGTCACAATGATAATGAAAAAGTTAAAATAAACACATCACTTGTGCCTGTAGGAAGAACTAAGTGAGGAGGAGTATTTTATGGCCATAGTATAATTCATAATGTTCATGGGCACTAGGGAATACACATCTCTCTTTTCAAACCAAGATAATCAGGCTTCACTTATTCAGACTTTGCATAGAGCTCATCCAGTTTGCATGTTTCCAAGGGAACCAGTGCAGAATCTGCGGTAGTAATCTCAAAAGCATTCATAATTAACCCCAAAAGTCATGCAGCACTGCAGGCGCAATGTCTGCACTACAGACCCCATTCATAGAAAGATGGGCAACAGGAATGTAAGCACACCAAAATTCTTTAAATCTGACATTCTGTTACAGTTGTATTGTCATCATTACCATTGTACATTATGTTGCACCAAATATTAACACAAGCAGAGTTCCAACCTTCAGAAGATTTCTGATCTGAATTACATATGGTGTCCCTACATCTCTTAGTCACGCTATTGATAAGATATATCTACAAGGATTCTCCTTTCAGTTTAGGCCGTCCAAAAAAAAACTAAAACATAATTGCCAATTTGCCAATTGTTGCTATAGTTTATTATCTTTTCTTATTTCTAGGTTAAAAAAAAGATAAGGTTCCTAAGGGACCTGCACCATCAATGCGCAAATACTTCTGTTCCTCCCCAGCACATCCATAATTTACAATATTTAACAGGGCTCCAACCCCAGAACACTACCTTCCTTACTTGCGGACTCTCTCAGCTGGTGGTTCAAATTTAAATTATATGGTTTTCTCGGGTCATGCCTGCAGCAAAGCATTCATAATTAACCCCAAAAGCCTCCAATGCTGCAGCAGCAACAAGGTATGGCTTTTAATTAAAGTAGCTACAGCTCCAAGTAGTGATTATAAATTCTAGGCAAAATTCCTGTCCTATAGTGCCTATTTATAAACCAAAATATAACTACATAATTAGCAAATCTATTAAAAATCAACATATAAAAGGACAAGTAGCTGCTTTACAGTTCTCTATATCAAATTCCACAGCAATCAGTCGTAAATTACACAAGGATTAGCTAGGCTATCAATTAAACTAAATATGCTATATCTGAACTCCAGCTAAATACAAAGTTGAAATACATACAATGGTAATTGCCTTACCTGCCAAAGGTATTGTGAGTTTGTTTTTTGTAATCCTTGTAATTCGCCTACCTGTCATGCTGTAAAGTCAATTCAGTGACACCGATATTTTATTAGGATTTGAACTTCCTGTGTGACCTGCCTAATTTATAATGAATCTGCAGCATAATGATGCAGATTTAAAGTGGTTGTAAACCTTTACATATACCCAGTTAAGTGGATGGACTCAGGTGATACACATAGATGAAACAAATCATCCTACATAAGTTGTACCTGTCTATTTTCAGTCTTCTCTACCTCTGTTCAAAGACCAGAATTTATAGAGCTTGTCTGAGATGTCAGGAAAAAGGGGACAGAGAGCTGCATCTACACTGCACAGCTCAGTGAGGAGAGCTCTGAGAGCTGATTGGAGGGAAGGGACACACCCCCTTCACACAGCAACATAGCTGAGGCAGTCAATCAGCTGGAGATCCCTCCCCTCACCATTTTTCTCTTTGTGTCAGGAAAACTTTTCACAAGTGATTTATTCCGATAGCAGAGAAACGAAGCAGCAGACAGAAATGACATGTGCTCTTAATTGAGACAAGTACACACTATAGAGGGATATGCTTAGTTCATACTTCATGTCTGAGGTTTACAACCACTTTAATGTCCAGTAAGCAGGAAGGTGGTTTAACCACTAGCCTACCGCCCACCGTCATATGACAGCGGGGCGGTAAGCCTCTTGTTCTGGGCAGACGTCATATGATGTGAGCCCGTTTAAACAGGGCATGCGCGCGATCGTGTGCGCGCAGCCCTGTACTGTCGGTAGCGGTGTGTCACCGAGACACCGCTCGTCCCCGACAGGGGTGAACAGCCACTGGGCATGGCTGTTTACCACGTGATCGGCCGCGATGAAATCACGGCCGATCACGAATGGTAACTCCCCGCATTGCACGGCGCATTCGCGAGTATCGTGAGCGCGCTGCGCGTGCACGTCGGTGGTGGCGTGTTCCCGGAAACATTGGCCAGGGCTGTGTACCACGTGATCGGCTGTGATCCATTCACAGCTGATCACTAAATGTAAACAAAGAGCTGTCACTAGCTGTTACTAGCTCTTCTCTCCTCACACACCGTTTCCAGTGTGAGGAGAGAAGAGCCAGGAGCAGTGAGTTACAGATCTATGTTTAGTAGTGTCTGCACCAACACCACACCTGTCCCATCGCCCCCCCATTTGTCATCTGTCACCCCATAAAAGTGCACCTGTCACATAAGAGACTGCCATCAGTGACCATCAGCGGTGCAACCGTCACCCATCAGTGACCATGCCCTGTCACCCGTCACTCACCAGTGACCGTGCCCTGTCACCCATCACCCATCAGTGACCGCGCCCTGTCACCCATCAGTGACCATCAGCGGTGCACCCATCACCCATCAGTGACCGTGGCCTGTCACCCATCACCCATCAGTGACCGTCGCCTGTCAACCATCTGTGACCATCACCTGTCACCGTCCGTGGCTTGTCACCCATCAGTGACCATCACCTGTCACCCATCAGTGACCGTGCCGTCACCCGTCACCCATCAGTGACTGTGCCCTGTCACCCGTCACCCATCAGTGACTGTGCCCTGTCACCCGTCACCCATCAGTGACCATCAGCGGTGCACCTGTCACCCATCAGTGACTGTCGCCTGTCAACCATCTGTGACCATTACCCGTCACCGTCCGTGGCCTGTCACCCATCAGTGACCATTGCCTGTCACCCATCAGTGATCATCGCCCATCACACCATCATTACCTCTCAGTGAACGTCACCTGCCACCCATCGCACAGCCCACCAGTGACCGTCACCTGCCACCCATCTGTCACCCGTCGCACAGCTACCTGCCACACAGCCATGTACAAAAGAGTATAAACTAGTGACGAGGCGTTCCAGATCCTCTCCATGACTGATGAGAGCACCGGGGAGTTCTCATCAGATTCCAATTCTGATTCCGAATCAAATTCGGCATTTGAACCGATCGAGAGTAGTAATGATTCGGATAAAGAATGGGTCCCTCCTAAAAGGGCACGACACTCTGGAAACCAGGAAGCCGTCAGCAACCAGGATTATATTCCCAGGCCCAGTACCAGCGTTGCCGCCAGAAATAGGCCCCAGGAACAAAGGCCCAGTACCAGTGCTGCTGCCAGCAATAGGCCCCAGGAACAAAGGCCCAGTACCAGTGCTGCCGCCAGCGACAGGCCCCGCGCACAAATGCCTAGGCCCAGTACCAGTGCTGCCACATCACACCTGAGTACCAGCACAGGAAATTCAACTCCCCCAACTACTGGAGTGTCACGTCCCCCAAGAGCCAGGGCCGCTACATACATGCCAGATGGTCTTGCCAACCCAACATGGCTGCCTTCCAACTCGGGATCACCAATTATTCCCCCTTTCACAGCACAGCCAGGTGTGCAGGCCAACACCCAAAATTTCACAGAGATCAATTGTTTCCACCTGTTTTTGCCCGACACTTTGCTGCAATTCATTGTGGACCAGACAAATTCGTATGCCCAGCAGTATATTGCCAGCAACCCCCAGTCATCTTATGCCTGTCCGTTTGAGTGGAGAGATTTGAATTTGGAGGAGTTCAAATTGTTTTTGGGCCTCACCCTAAACATGGGGCTTACAAAAAAAAATGAAGGACATACCTATTGGTCCACCAACCCCATCCACCATATGCCCATTTATTCTGCCACAATGCCCAGGTCCCGATATGAGAGGATTATGAGATTCTTTCATTTTAACGACAACACCCAGTGCCCTCCCCGCAATCATCCAAATTCCGATAAGATATACAAGATTCGCCCACTGATAAATTTATTTTCCCAACAATTTGCAGAACTCTATGTCCCCGAGAAGCATATATGTGTGGATGAGTCCCTGGTACCATTTTCAGGCCGGCTAGGAATAAAACAATATATTCCTAGCAAAAAGGCCAAATACGGAGTAAAATTTTACAAGCTCTGTGAGAGAGCCACGGGATATCTGTATGCGTTCCGCATATACGAAGGAAGAGATTCCCAGCTCCAGCCCCCTGAGTGCCCGGCCTACATGGGCACAACTGGAAAAATCGTATGGGACCTGGCTTACCCACTTCTGAAAAAAGGATATCATATATACCTGGACAACTTTTATACCAGCCTGCCCCTTTTCAGACACCTATACATCGAAAAAACCCTGGCCTGCGGAACCTCAAGAAAAAATAGGAAGGGCTTCCCACAATCCATAGTGAACAAAAAGCTGCAAAGGGGAGAAAGAGCAACACTGAGATGCAATAAAGTGCTGGCCTTGAGGTGGAAGGATAACAGGAACGTGCACATGATGTCCACCATTCACGATGACTCTACAGTTGTAGTTCAGCGAAGACGAGGTCCCATTGAAAAACCGACATGTGTCCAAGACTATAATCTCTACATGGGGGGGGGGGAGATTTCAATGACTAAATGATTCAGCCCTATTTGTCAATAAGGAGGTCCCGATTCTGGTACAAGAAGGTAGCAATTTATCTAATCCATTTGGCCGTTTACAATTCCTACATAGTCTACACAAAATCCACAGAAAGCCCCGCCCCCTTCCTAAAATTCATAGAAGTAGTAGTCACGTCCCTCCACTATCAATAATGACCCCCCCCCAGAAGACCTTCGCTCTGATGTTGTTAACCGACTTTATGAACGCTACTTCCCGTACAACATTCCACCATCGAAAGCAGGCTGAAGACGGCAAAAAAGATGTCGCGTGTGCAGCAGAAGAGGTTTTCGAAAAGATACCAGCTTCCAATGTCCCCAGTGTCCCTCCCAACCTGGCCTTTGCATTGGTGAATACTTCGAACTGTATCATACATCCCTAAATTATTAGCCCATATTTTCCCCATTTTCGCTGATCATTTTCCATGCTTCCCCAAATAACCAAGCCACTGCCTTCCACGTGAACTGACCCTGGCCTGCTTTTTGACTATGCCTCTGCCTACCGTTTGGACTGCTTCCACATGAACTGACCCTGGCCTGTTTTGACTATGCCTCTGTCCACCGTTTGGACTGCTTGCATGTGAACTGATCCTGGCTTGTTTTATGGACTATGCTTTTGCCTACCGCTTGGACTGATCTGTTGCCCTGCTACTATAGTACACAGGGGTCTCACATATGTGAGGGGCTCCAGAATAGTTTTTCCGGATGGAGAAAACATTTTTTTTTGTTTTCTCCGGGTTTTGTAATTTCTGGACTAGGGTTTGGAGTCCGGAGGCTTCATAGAGATTTGAGTGGGTTGAAGCCTCTACCCCTGTGCACAGGTCTTAACCGATTGCGGCCCTCTGCCTGCTGCTGACTTACTGCCATCATGCCTTTGCCTGCCGCATGAACAGAGCACACCTCTGCCTGCTACCTGGACTATGCAAATAATTAGCTGTAGCAAGAGGCAGTATGTTTATGAAGGGCTGGAGAGCGGTACAATAATGAGTGTCTGCAGGTAACAGTGTACCAGGACCAATATTAAGGCTGTGCTGGCTGTCTCTGCCTGGACAATTTCTATGGACAAATGCTTTGGCTGTGCTGACAATATCCTTGTGCTGACTATAGACAATATTCCTGCCTGCTGCCTGGATAATTACTATTGCTGTCACTAAGCACATCCCTGACTGCTGCCTGGACCAGTGCTCTCTTCTGGGGACACTACTAAAAGCACAGGTAATACTTTTTTTTTTTTTACCCTTTCCGCAATAGAATTTATTTTGGATTGTACATGCTATGTGTTAAAAATATGAAGGGCCTTCGAAAAAGATATGTTGCCAGGAAATTATCTATGTAGTGTATGCTCCTAGAACGCCTGATGATGCTACTTGGATGTTGGGCCTCTGTATGTGGCCAAGCTGTGTAAAAGTCTCACATGTGGTATCCCCATACTCAGGAGGAGTAGCAGAATGTATTTTGGGGTGTCATTTTTGCTATGTGTTGGAAATATCTTATAAATGGACAACTTTGTGTAAAAAAAAACGCGTTTTTATTTTTTTTCCACATTTTCCAAAAACTTCTGGAAAAAAAATAACCGTTCAAAAGACTCATTATGCCTCATAGATTATACGTTGGGGTGTTTGCTTTCCAAAATGGGGTCATTTTGTGGGCAATTCCATTGTCCTGGTGCTCAAGGGCCTTCAAAAGTGTAATAGGTGGTTGAGAAATGAGATGTGCAATTTATGCTCGTAGATCGCCTGATGGTGCTACTTCAATGTTGGGCCTTTGTATGTGGCCAGATATAACCAGTTAATATGACAATTAAAAAAAAAAAATCTTCCTTTTGCAAAGAATTGTGGGAAAAAATGACAACATAAAAAAAACTCACCATGCTACTTACTTAATACCTTGGAATGTCTACTTTCTAAAAAGGGGTCATTTGGGGGGTATTTGTACTTTTCTGACTTGTTAGTACCTCAAGAAATGAGATTCACCTGATGTACTGAAGGCCTGATGTTTTCAATTTTCAGTGATTGGCACCATAGTTTGTAGACTCTATAACTTTCACAAAGACCAAATAATATACACTAATTTGGGTTATTTTTACCAAAGATATATAGCAGTATAAATTTTGGCCAAAATTTATGAAGAAAAATTACTAATTTGCTAAATTTTATGACAAAAACAAAGAAAAAGGCAATTTTTCACAAAATTTACGGTCTTTTTTTATTTATAGCACAAAATATAAAAAACCCATTAGTGATTAAATACCACCAAAAGAAAGCTCTATTTGTGTGAAAAAAAGGACACAAATTTCATTTGGGTACAGTGTTGCATGACTGAGTAACTGTCATTCAAAGTGTGAGAGCACCGAAAGCTGAAAATTGGTCTGGGCAGGAAGGGGGTTTAAGTGCCCTGTATTGAGGTGGTTAAGCAGTTGCAAAAAATGAAATATTTAAAATGGTATCACCTGACAAGTCCAATAGTGTTTGAATTAGGAGAAATACAAATCCTTTGACAGGTAAAACAGATTTAAATGTTTCATGGTTTGCATATACAATTTTTTTACTTTGGATTTTATTTGCCTGGAGGTCACTGCAGATAGATAATCAAAGGCTAACTCCAACGTTTGTAAAAAAAAAAAAAAAAAAAAAAAAGTACCCATAATGATTAATAAAAATGTGCATTCATTAGTTATTTGCATTTGAGCCTGCACGGCATTGCAGTCATACTCAAGGTACATACCCTTCAGTTAAAGGGCTAAAGGAAGTATCAATGGACTACAAGTGCGGTGATGCCACTGCACTTGTGCTCTATTCAGAGCTACAAGTTCCTCTGCCGTTGTGGCAGATGGGACTGCCAGTTTCTTTCATTCACAGAATCCTGTGAAAGGCCGTAGCTGTGCAGGCAGAGCCACTCTTGTCAAATTTTTGTAGAGGCAGCTGCTAGAAAAAGGGATCAGCACAGTGCCCTAGCTCACTTCCTTTTGAGTAAGGCAAGCCCCCCTGAATTACATCTCCCAAGAGCTCCTTCTTTACACACACAAGCTCCTGGGAGTCAAGGAATAGAAGAATAGTTTTCCTGGGAAAGAAATGAATTCTTGTGGAGAAGGACAAAGAAGGGCAGGGATAGGTGGAATATGGAAGTTCAGCAGGAAAAACTCCTGAAGGAGTAGCAGGAAGGCTGACGACACTGCTTGGAATTTCAATGCAGCAGTGGCAGTTTTCGTTCTCTTTTTCTGCAACTGCAATATTTTGAAGGGAGAAAATTGAGGAAATGTGCATGTATTGCAGAACTGTGGAGCGTATTTGTTTTTATTAAGTCCAGGTATTTACTTTAACAATAACAGATAATATTGTCTGCTTATGACAAATCAAACAGGACATTAAACACTGTGCACAGAATTACCTCAACCAACTTGACAACATTTGGATGGTCCAGCTTTTTCAGAATAGCTATTTCCTGGTAAACTCTCTCGATGGGACCTTTGATCTGAGAGCCATCGTTGGCTGTTTTTGCTCCTCGGGGAGGTGGGCGACCTGTAAAAGGAACAGAAAGATGAAAAATGCATCGCCTGTCTTATAGATACACTCCAGTCAAAAATGAAGTCCAGATATGCATACAGGGATTTTAGTTTTTTCCATGCATAGTAAAGTGTGCAAGCCCACCCTACTCAGTTATCAGTAATCTGGTGATCTGAGAATCCCCTTCACTTACCTGTTTGTAATCCAGAAGAAATATCCTCAAACCCTTATGCTGCAGGCTCTTTTTGTCTCTCACATACAGAAAGCTTCATATATTAATGAGTCTCACAACCACCACTCAAAGTCCAACCTGCCTTGGAAGTGTGAATGTAGCTGGTGATACAGCAAGCAGTTAGAGAGGAAGCTGCACTGCACAGGCTTCAGTAAACACACCCATCTCCCATAAGAGGAGCTGTGTAAATTCTGGCTGTACTGGATCTTACCAAGATAAATGTTGTGAAATGTCTGACTTTAGCACAGTTTCTTGGATTGTAGTAGCAGTTCACTGCTTGGCTTCAATTACCGCCTTGAGCTGCTTTTTTAAAGCAATTGTAAAGGTAAAGAAAGAAAAAAAAAATTACAAACATGTCTATACTTACCTGAAAAGCCCTGAACCTCCTCTTCTCAAGTCCCCCATTAGTGCTACTGGGTCCTCCTCTCTGTCCAGTGGCCCCATGGGAAGCCGCTCCCCATTGGGGCACTCGTGCATGCTCGCTCCTGAGCCCCGCTGCTGCATGTATGGACACAGACAGCAAGACTTGGCCCCGCCCCCCCTAACGGCTTTAATTGACAGCACTGGGAGTCAATGGCTCCCGGTGCCCCAGCAAAGCCAGTGAGACCCGGAAGTAAGGGGAGAGAATGGGGGCCCAGCCATATACCAAAATGACGGCGGCAAAGTGGTTTCAATATGCTGACTGGACGTCATATGCCGTCGTCAGGATATCAAACCGCTGCGCGCCCCCGGGGACGCGCATTGCGGTGATCATTGTTGCGGTGTGTCAGTCTGACACACCGTAACATCGATCTAGGTAAAGAGTTCCTGACGGAGACTCTTTACCATGTGATCAGCCGTGTCCAATCACGGCTGATTACGATGTAAACAGGAAGAGCCGCTGATCGGCTTTTCCTCACTCGCATCTGTCAGACGTGAGTAGAGGAGAGCCGATCGGCTGCTCCTCTGACAGGGGGGTCTGTGCTTATTGATTATCAGCACAGCCCCCCTGAGGATGCCCACACTGGACCACCAGGGACGCCACTAGGACCACCAGGGATGTCACCACCAGGTATGCCACCCTAGACCACCAGGGATGCCAATCAGTGCCCACAATGGATGCCAATCAGTGCCCACAATGGGCATCACTGATTGGCAGGCATTGTTGTTTGGCACTGATTGGCATCCATCTGTACCATCAATTAGTGTACATCAGTGCCACATATAAGTGCCCATCCGTGCCACCTATCAGTGCCGCCTATCAGTGCCACCTATGTCTACCCTTCAGTGCTGCATATCAGTGCCACCATCAGTACCCATCAGTGCCGCCTATCAGTGCCCATCATCAGTGCCACCTCATCGGTGCCCATCAGTGCCACTTTATCAGTGCCCGTCAGTGCAGCCCCATCAGTGAAGGAGAAAAGTTTTGTAACAGAAACAAAAAAAAAACATTTTTTTTCCAAATTTTCTGTCTTTTTTTTTATTTGTTCAGCAGAAAAAAAAAGTCCCAGAGGTGATCAAATACCACCAAAAGAAAGCTATATTTGTGGGAACAAAATCATAAAAATGTAGTTTGGGTACAGTGTTGTATGACTGCGCAATTGTCATTCAAAGTGCGACAGCACTGAAAGCTGAAAATTAGTCTGGGCAGGAAGGTGTATAAGTGCCCTGTATTGAAGTGGTTAAACAGAGAGAATGGTATAAAACATTTAAAGTAACTTTTGCAGCAGGAGAGGAGGGGGCGGGCACTGACACAGTAGCAGACAGGCAGGGAGGGGAGGAGGACAGAGGGAGATACAGGACAGATGCAGATAGCGGCGGCTGACAGAGGCACATAAACAGATCATGGTGTCAGGGCTCAGCAGCCATGGTATACCGTGGTCAGTTTACAGGGGGGAGAGCAGAAACTGGCACAAGCACTGTGCTGTATTAACATGCTTTAAAGGAACGGGAACTATATATATATTTTTTTTTTAGGTTAACAAACACTTTAAGCACTGTTAAGGCCATAAGAACATATCATCACACACATTTACTAATGTATTGGAAAATCCATGTGGAACTAAAAAGCTGCAAAGAATCTTCATGCGTGTATAAGAGCAGCCTTGTGTCCAAAACTAATTGGCACTAACACCCTTATGCACTTAACTCTCTTCCGTTGATATGCATGTTTATGCAAATACACTGAAGATAAAATCCCCCATGTGCAACACGCAGAGAGCTACTAAAAGCATCTATTTTGGCTTATTAGTGCTTTTTCTCATAAAGGTCTAAATAGGGAACTACATGGTAATTTTGCAATTATGCTCTATTTAGAAAAAAACTGAACACGAAGCCTTGCAGACACCCCAGCAATCCTAGAGTTGTGGTGTGGGTCTGTGTATAATGATGCTGAATTTCTTGTGTTAAACATAGGCACTGAACTAGCTGCCTCTTTATTTATTACAGAACAAGCAAGCAGCCAGTGCAGTCACACTGATGTGCATACTGTGACCCAGGAGTGTATTGAAGCATCTGGATATTACAGCTAGACAACCAGCATTTCAATGGGCTCTAAACATCTGAAACTCACGTGGAAATCCAGCTTGCCTCATTAATTTCTTCTTGGAAAGAACCTTCATTGCCTAGAACACCAAAAAAGTCAGAAAAATATGTGAATTACAAACGTTTAGGATATATTTCACATCAAAATTGTTTCAATATGCATGTTTTATCATGTAAATAAAATAAATACATTTATTTATTACAGGTAGTTATTTGGTGCTTTCAATTTTCACAGCACTTTACATATGTGTATTATACATTCACATCAGTTAAAAAGAAGGATCCTTATGGAGAGCCCTAGTCTTAGACATTGACATGAGTCGTAATACTTTTGGCTATGTTGCACCATTTAGATGTGTATTGTAAATGCTAATATCACATGTGTACCCAAAAACATTTCTCTACAGACAAAAAAAAAAAAAAAAAGAAAACGCACAACTGCAAATTGATCTTGCAACAGTGGCAGATGTCAAAACGATTATTCCAGGAACTGCTGTAAGTGAGAATACATGCCTATTTATTGTGCTTCATCATTCGCTTAAAGTGTTATTAAACACACACTGTTTAATTTACTTTTCTCTTTCTGTATATTGATGATGGCACTGTAATTATTTTAATTTAAAAGCCCTCTAAGTACCTTCTTTCCTAATTGATATACAGCTATTACATGACCCAGCTCTTTCCAAGCCTGTCTGCAGGGAAACAGTGGCAGGAAGAGCTTCTAGTCCTCTGCTGCTGGTCACATGTTCAAAATAAAGAAAAACAGCCTTTACAATACAGAGCAAAATAATAATTAATCAATAAACAGTTTTTAATTGTAATACAAATATATATTTGAAATCTAATCTTTATGACTTTTTCGCAATAACATGATGTGGACGGATAACTGCCAATCACAGGCTGTGTCATGACCCCCCAGCCTTTGTCTTAGAATAACAGGGAAGTGAAGCCTCCATCAATCAAGATGTAATATCCCACTCCCATTGTGTTTAGCTGGTTAGTGGGCATGGAGGAGGAGGAAGGGAGTGGACTGTGTTTTACCACTGTGTATATGCCCACATGTGTGACTCCTTAGTCACATGGGCTGCTCAGATGTGATAGGGAGGAAATGCTCAGGGTAGAAAATACACTAAAAACTGAGCATGTGCAGAGCTGCCAACACTGCTCTGCAGAATCTCTAACTACAGTGGGGACATGGGTAGGAGGGGGAGACAGAGAACAGCAGGATTGATGAGGTTTTTTGCAGAATACCAAAAAAATATTCCATAGTGACTATGAACAGCATGTAATACAGCATTTATTAAAAGTTTTTAATGCTGCAGGTTTAATGACACTGTAAACTTAAGTATATCTAAAGCCAATATTTTTTTAGTTTTGGCTAGATTGGTGTGGGTTGTACCTACAGTTCAAAAGGTGAAACCTCCCCAAATGGACACACATGGCAAAAAAAAAATTGCCAGAGGTGTTTACCAAGCCATACCCTATCCACAATGGAAAACACCTTTCAGTTTGAGATATACCTTATGCACATAATAAAATTGAAAATGGGAACTGGGAGCTTTATTCAATAGGCCTGGGAACTCATCCCCTCATTTTTTGTAGCATATGCCATCACTACAAATAATGAGAAATTGTGACAGGGGCACCACTTTTAGTATTCCCACATAACTTTATTAGTTACAAAAATATTCCACACACTTCTTTCTTCACCATTAAAATCAAGACAATGTTGTCCAAAATAGCTTACAGGCACTAGATGCCCCACTAAATCATATCCTCCTATTGGGAAAACTGCATGGCAACAATGAAAGAAGTCCAGAGGGGTGTGGCTAGCCCCCTCATCCATGTGTCAGAGGCAGATGACAAAACACACAGGTACACTGGCATGCGGCGACCTCCTCCCCGGCCACCATCTCCATGGAGGTACAGGAAAAAGCGCGGGACTGCATCTTATGCGTAAAACAAAGAAAGCCTGTTCCAATATGTGCAAATGTAAAATAGTATTCACAATTCTGATTAGGCTGTGCAATATAGAAAATCTGTTCATTCTGGATGAAGGTGAAGTGTGTAATAGTTATTTTTTCATTATTACACCATTGAGGTAGAGGGTTTGCCCAATAATGAACTGTCTCAGGCTGCTATCTGCAAAGCGGCATTATAACTTGCTGGGTAATACAGTTTGTGGACTGGTTCTTCAATTGCCATGCAAGTTGGAAAGTAATCCCCAAGTCTTTTAGTTGAGATATATTTTGAAGAATCGGGACATGTGTGTCAATGTTTGAGGAATGACGGATTTGCTTACTGCAGGATCCAACTAGATTACATCCGGAACAGAACTTTAAAAACTCCATTCATAAATGTGCCTGTTGAACAGATTTATTGACATATCTATGGATATTCATATCACTTTCAACACCAACTTTCCTGTGAAGTTTGAATTAAAAAAAAAAAAAAAAGGGGGTGGGGGGGGGGGGGGGTCGGGGCAGGCACTAGAGGTAGTTAGTGAAGAACATTGTCCAGTTTTTTGAGAAGAAGGGCATGTGCCTTGTATTTTTGTCACGCAAAATACTGATTTATACAATAAATATATTTCTGATTAATTTTGAAACACTCACAAATGTTCGTGTTAATAGGCAAGTGTGTTTAAAAAAGTATATGTGTAAATATGCACACAATATATGTATTATGCACTGTGTGTGTGTATAATATATAATCGCTTACATAGTATGTGTTGTCATCTTCATTATATGCCAGCTTCACCACTCCGTAGGAGCCCTGCAAGGATATAAAACAGAAAATCTTACCCAACTGAACATAATGAACAAAATAATAAAGATTGCAATGTATTATTGTGTGGTAAGGTGCATTCATTTTGAGATGGCTGGAAGTGTACTTTACCACAAGAAAAAGGGGCCCTGCACCTTTTTTTTTTTAAATGCCTGGCATGTACATTGTGGTGTGCTCCAGCATGGGTGCATTGTTGGCTTCTAGAATAGCACACTGAGGTGTCATTAAAAATTAATACCACTGCAAAACATCACACATTAACGCAATGCAAAGATGTGAATGCGCCCTCTGACTTATTTCCAAACAGAAGGTGTGATTGCGGACCTCCTACCAAAAATGATACTGTCAATGACAGAAACGAAGATCCGAAGTTTCACCTCCACTTGCTACATATATGTTCTAATTCTCGGACTCAGGAAGTGCTGAATCCAGAAATACAGAAAGCCGGAAAACTAGGTGTCAGCATTGGTAGCCTCCATATTTGTCTCAGCCTTGCAAACAGATTTGATGTTTTTCCTTATACTGCCACAAAAATACAAGACTTATTAGCTGCTGCCGTTTTTGGCAATCCTATAGCTGGGGACACATGGGCTGAAAATTGGCCAGTTCAGCAGGAGCCAGCCAACTTTCGGTAAGTGTGCGCAGCCATCTCTCCTACAGAAGCCGGTCTAACCATTGGCTTTTGTCAAAGGGACATGCATCCAACCAGTGCTTGCAGCTAATGCCTGCAAGCGGTGATCGAACAGCAGGGGAGATTGCTGAACCAATATCGCTTATGTCAGCGTGTACCTAGCTTAAGCAACACAATACTCCAAAACAAAAATGTAAACGTGCATGCACTTAGCCTCCCTGGCGGTTTTCCCGAGTGTGGCTCGGGGTTAAATTTCAGCACCATTAGCGGTAACCCTGAGCCACACTCGGGATTACATCTCAGGATCCTGGTGCAGTGTTACTTATCTTGTCCCCAGGATCCTGCGATGTCCCCCCCCGCGGTGTTTGCCGGCTCTGTCCTTTGCCCCCAATGTCCTGTGTGCCGGGCTCCGTTCCCTGTGAGCGCCGTGACACATGGGGGCGGAGCCTGGCGGCAAATTCAAAAAAGTGAAAATTCATAATACATACAGTACACTGTAATCTTACAGATTATATTACTGTATGAAATCATTTCACATCCCTTTTGTCCCTAGTGCTTTGTCCAATGCCCTGCATGCAGTTTTATATGATATATACTGTTCTTTCTGCCTGGAAACTGGAGATTGTCCATAGCAACCAAAAAGTGGCCCTTTACATCAAAAGTGGCTTTAGACCAGCTAGAAAACAGCGATAGTAAATTAGAACACTTGCAGAACTGAGAGATAGTGAATCGTGGGGAAATTTATTTTATTATTACTATATTTTTATTTTTTATAATTATTTATATTTATTTATTATATTATAATTTATGATTTTGTGTTTCAAACTTCATCATACCCGGGATATCTACTAGACGACGGATTTAAGTGTGTTATTGCTAAGAATTACAGGCCTACAATATAAAACACCAAATTTCTATGCAAAATAATTGTACCGCTTTGAGACGCAAAAATCTGAAATAATCATACTGCCAGGGAGGTTAATTACAATAGGTTAAAAAAAAACTACTTTTTCTTACATTATATCTATACTGTATAGTGACCTTGATATGATTCGCAGTCCAATTTTTTACTGTGGCAGTTTGTTTTTACTGGATTTTATTGCTGCTTGTGGCTTGTCTTTACTTTAAGGGTGTGATCACACACATACACACACCTATGACAACAAGATAAGTTGATTAAAATGAAATGTAATTTTTTGATCCACCTAGGTCATAAATGTATATATGGATGGCAATAAAGTAGTGTTGAAATGCTGCCAAAGAGAAGGAAGGAATGACATCAACACTTGTGGGTGAGGGGAAACTGAAGGCATAGGATATTTTCTGAAGAATCTGAGACTGAAAACACATTCTCAAAGAATATCTCAAAGCTGAAGTTTAGTGAAATAAAAAAAAAAACGCAGCAGAGACAGCACTTCAAGCGGTTATAAACCGCAGATGTTCAAAAAAAAAAACAACAACCTGGAAGGCAATGGCATAATGTGCTAGTATACATCGCATACTAGCACATTATGAAATACTCACCTTGAAACAAAGCCCTCCAGTGCACCGATGAGAGGGCTAACATGTTCCCTCTCTCTTTCTTTCGGGTTCGCGAGCTCTGGCTATGTGATTGGCCGGAGCCGTGATGGCGAAGTATGCTGGACCTTCAGAGCACATGCACCAGTGATGTCACTGGCAGCATGCAGGGTGAATATCTCCGAAACAGTGTACGTTTAGGAGATATTCATTTTACCTACAGGTAAGCCTTATTATAGGCTTAACTGTAGGTAAAAATGACCAAGTGGGGTTTACAACCGCTTTACCAGAAGTGAAGAGTGTGCCGTGTTTGACTGAATTCCTAAACCTTGTACCCCTAGATTTTCCTGTAGAGGCGAAATGAGTGGCTGCACCTGTGACAGGCACCTGTGAAATGCCAACTACATCCTCTCTTTCCACCTCCATGCTCCATTCATATAAGAGAGTGCGCCTTCTCCAATCACGGAATGCTTTTCTTTGTGGAAACCAATAGTATGGCTTCTTTGAATGGAGCATGGAGGCGGAAAGGGTGGGCATTAGGGCTGCAACTAACGATTATTTTCATAATCGATTAGTTAGCCGATTATTGTTTCGATTAATCGGTTAATAACCTTAAAAAGAAGTGTGGTGTATAATTTAGTTAATATGTAAAGTTTAAAAAAAGGCAATTTATTCCTAAATATCTTTATATGCAGGGGTAAATATAAATAACCAACTATATGGTTAGGGAGTAAAATCTTTAATCCTCTCTGAGAATAACAGACAGAAGACATACTCTATATACTATTAGAGGTTGAATCTGGTAAATATCATCAGACTCAGATCAAATTTTTTTATGTAAAGAAAAAAAAAAAATTCTAGATTCTAGATCTAAATTGTTTTGCAGATTTTCAAACCGAACTGTAATATTACATGCTTTTCTTCAGCTTCTCCATTGAAGTATATTGAACCAAAAAAGCACCGTTTTGCATTAAAAAAGGTCCTTGACCCTTTCCAAATACACAGCAGCTGAAAAAAGCATAGATGTTAAATGAACTGTAGTGCATTTCTGCAAAAAGCATCAAAAACACATGGGTGGGAAACAGGCCTAAGACATTTAGTAACATAATAGAGTTAAAAAAAAAAAAAAAAAAAAAAATTAGCCCTTCTTTTTTTTACTGTGCAACAGTGAAAGTAAGAGATTATTTGCTCTTTTTGTACTATGTAGGGCTAATTTTAGCTTTTTTAACCCCATTATGTTACTGGCCAATTAATCGATTATGAAAATAGTAATCGATTAATTTCATAATCGATTAGTTGTCGATTAATCGATTAGTTGTTACAGCCAATGAGACGCGAGACCCGGGAGAGCCTTGGCTCTCGTGCACATCGCTGGCTTGAGATCAGACTTAGGTAAGTATTGGGGGAGGGGATGTTAAGGGGGAGCTGCACAATTAATTTTTTTTTACTTTCATAAATAGAATGCATGAGGGTAAAAAATCTTCAGTCTTTTGAACCACATTAAGCGGAACTGGGAGATACAACATAGGTTTTATGCAAAATCAGAGAATAAAATGTGTTTGTTTTCAATAGGTGAGCATCAGATAAGGCATGTTTACTTTTTAAAATTTATAATAAAAATAAAATCCTTCATACTCCTCAGCTCCCCATACTTTTTATTATTTTACATAAATAAATCCATAATTTACAAAAAAAAAATGCTTTGTGTTCTTAAGCCTTTATGTTTTTAAAATATTTAAACACAACACCAAAAAATTCCACAGGTCATCTCACATCTGCCCATAGTACAATGGAGCTGGCAAGTTAAAGTGGAACTTCACTCTCCCAATCAACAATATTTTTAATTCTCATGCTCCTAGTTTTAGTAAAGAGATAGGAAAGTATATCATAGTTACGGGACGTACTAAACTGCTTTTTTTGTTACATTTCTTCAGTTACTTCCTGGTTTCCTGCCTAGACAAATGATGTCATACATCCCAGGACTCTTCAGGAGGGGGGAGAGGAGGAGGGGGTTTCTCAGCTAAGTACACTCTCCTGCATGCATACTTGAACTAAGAGCTGGAAAAAAATGCTACATGAATCATTTGCCCTTACTCAAGATGGCCACAGCCAGAAATGCTAGGGGGGTGTTTTTCAAGGAGATTTCTCATCAAAATAAAGCACAGAGCCATAGATGGATGGCTGAGTTTGCTTTGTATAGTAAAAATGAATGAAATAGCGTTTTTGGTTTGTGGTGAAGATCCGCTTTAATGCCCTTGTATGTATGTTATACTGTATGTTCCATATTCAGAGTTCCATAATCCAATTCAATATTAAGAAACAACTAAACCAAATAACAAAAATGCACTATATTGCAGCTTAGCATCCTCTTCAACATGGTGGCTACATTCATTTTCTGACAAAAACATTGTCAGTGAAGACAAAGATTATTTGTTAAAGAGGCGCATGCGCAGAGCCTGACCAAGCGGACATGCAGGATTAGAGTTCTGCTCCAGGGACAACCACACCGAAGAACTACAAGCAGCAGCGGCTCCCTGAATGACGCCCACAGACGCTTATAGTCCCTTAGAGTCCTCCGCAACTGCAGCCATGGTCCTAGGGTGTTCCAAAGCCAAATACAAGGCTGGAAACATCAGGGACGCTCTGTCCCGGCCTTTTGCCAAGATGGCGCCGTCAGCTTCCTCACAGCCTAGCACACCGCGCTCTGCCAAGTCACAGACAAACAGCCTGAAGACACAGGATATTGCCAGTGAGTCTGATTCTGACAGCATGTTTAAACAATTTCAACAAATGTTACAGAAAGCACTTAAGCAGACATCAGATCACATCACTGACAAACTGACACACGAGATCAGAGAGCTGGGCCAGAGAACTGCAGAGCTGGAAGTGAGGGTGGATGAACTAGAGAACCACACACAGCTTTACCCTACTGAAATTGAAAATCTCAAGGGGGAGAACCTAGTGCTGCAATCTCGTTTGGAAAACTAAGAGAATAGAGACTGCCGCTCTAACTTACGGATTAGGGGGATCCTGAGACAATTCTTGATGTGCAGGCCACCATGATGGCCCTTTTTCAGGAACTACAACCTGCCATCCCAGTGGAGAGATTGGAGATGGATAGGGTACACAGAGCCCTAGCCACACGCAAACCCAATGGCTTTTCGCCTTACTCAGAGCCCTTGGCACAACTGTTTAGGTCAGACCCTGATGTCAAAGGGATAGAACTGGGTGGCTTTCACCACAAAGTGTGCCTCTTCGCAGACTATATTCTAGTCTTCTTAGCTCATCCTCACGTTTCTGCCCCAAATCTGCTCACCATACTAGACACCTTTGCCTAAGTCTCTGGGCTCCATGTTAACCCCAAAAAATCGAATGTGCTCAACATTTCCCTATCACAGTCTGAACTACAACAAGCCCGGGCCTCCCTGCCATTTACTTGGGTGACACATCTCCCATATTTGGGGGTACAATGCACAGTCTCATTATCAGATCTTTTTGTGTCTAATTACTTTCCACTACTGAGACAAGTCACCAATCTCATGAAACATTGGTCCTCTCTTCCCTTATCCTGGCTTGGTCAGATTAATGCCATGAAAATCGATATTGTCTAAACCCTTATACCTATTCTGGGTACTCCCCATATCAGTACCATCATATTTCCTACGGCTTACGCAGCGCAGAGTAATGTCCTACATATGGGGAACCACTAAGCCCCGTATACCTAAATCAACGCTTTATCTTACTAAATTATGCGGCGGGTTGGGCATACCAAATTTCTCATCTTACTACTATGCAGCGCAACTCGCACAATTGCCCAAGTACCATGCAGCAGTGGAAACACTGCTGTGGGTTGCCATCGAATCAATCAATTGCAACCCTATTTCTGTGGCTAATATACTGTGGCTCCAACCGAAAGACAGAGCTCACCTCTCAAACCCCATTACTAAACTCTCCCTAACCATCTGGGACAAATTTAGGGACACCCGCAATCTCCAATCCCCTCACAACCCCCTACTCTCCTTCCTCAGAAATCCTGCCTTTTACCCAGCTTGGGAATCCCTTTCGGTGTTCATGGCCTGGCATGGCATTGAGGTTTTCCCTGAAGATATTTTATGTGTAACCTGCTCAACAGCAATAGTTATTTCTTTTCAATTCTCCTGCTTTTGCTGCCTTTGCGGTATGCAGGATAAAGGAGATTAGATTGCTAGAGGGGGTTATGGGATGTGATCCCGCACTTCCGGGTAAGGGGCGTGCATGCCACCGCCAATGGGCAGGTGCCGGGCACTCAATGTCCTCCGGCTCCTGCTGATCGCCAGGCAGAAAGGCGGTATACCTATGTAAACAAGGTGACAGGTGGGAAGGGATGAAGTTTGTGTCCCTGCAAAGCAGAGAATACATTCCATATCTTCCTCTAGTAAAAGCACCTCACACAGTATAGTAAAACACCGGTTAGAAGTGTTAATTTCGTCAGTGGCATTTTTACAGTGGCAAAAACTAAACGAAAAGTACACCACTGGGGAAAACTATGATGAAAATCAATTCTGTTTTTGTTAACAAATGAAAACGAAATTAAAATGTGAGGCAGGGACGTTTACTCTCATGAACTAACTTCCGATTTCCACGGAGCTCTGCCTGCTTCCAGCATTACAGGCCTCTGATTGCTCAGACAACTGTCCAGAGAAGCACTGTGCATTACAGGCCTCCTGAGTCCCGACAAGAGTCCCACTCCTGACTCACTACGTTGACTGTCCAGAGCAGAGAGCACCCACTGTGAGTGTGTACATTACAATTACAGGCCTGAGGCCTCCCCTTAGACCACCGCCCATCCAAAGCACTGTGTGTGCATTACAGGCCTCCTCTGACCACCGGAATCCAGGGCACTGTGCATTACAGGCCATCCCTCAGACCTGAGACCACCAACCAGCACTGTGCAACATTACAGGCCTCCTCTGACCACCGTCCAGCGCACTGCGTGGATTACAGGCCTCCTCAGACCACCATCCAGAGCACTGTGCAATGCAATACAGGCCTCCTCAGACCACCGTCCAGAGCACTGCATGCAATACAGGCCTCCTCAGACCACCGTCCAGAGCACTGTGCAATGCAATACAGACCTCCTCAGACCACCATCCAGAGCACTGTGTGCATTACAGGCCTCCTCAGACCACCATCCAGAGCACTATGCAGCATTACAGGCCTCCTCAGACCAACGTCCAGAGCACTGTGCAGCATTACAGGCCTCCTCAGACCATCCAGAGTGGCTAAATCTGTATCTGTGTGTTTGTTCAAACCTTAATACCATAAATAATAACATATTATTATTATTTTACTCCAGGAGTATATACGTTTGGAAATTCTAGAGAAATGCTTAAATAATGCCTTACAATTTAACCTAACCCATTCAATTTTAGTAGAATAAAATTAATTTAGTCGACTAAAATTAAGACATTTTAGTCAACTAAAATGTAGGGCATTTTAGTCGACTAAAACGTACTGCAGATTTAGTGGACTAAATCTAAAACAATTGCAGATGACTAAAATGGGACTAAAACTAAAATGGCATTTTAGTCAAAAGACTTATGCCGTGTACACATGAGCTGAATATACGACAGAAAAAGTCAGACGAAAGCTTTTCATCGTCTATTCCGATCGTGTGTATGCCTCATCTGACTTTTTTTTTTCGAAAATTCTGACGGACCTAGAAATGGAACATGTTCTAAATATTTCTGACATAACCAATTCCTATTGGCAAAACCGCTCGTCTGCTGTTCCGACATACCAAAAACGACGCATGCTCTGAAGCAAGTATGAGACGGAAGCTATTGGCAACTGGCTATTGCACTTCCTTTTTCTAGTCCCGTTGTACGCGTTCTGGATGGTCGGACTTTGGTGTGACCGTGTGTAGGCAAGACTGCTTGAGCGGAATTCCGGCGGAGTTCTGTCGGAGAAACCTTCGGAGTTTATTCCGATGGCAAAACCGGCCGTGTGTACAGGGCATAAGACTAAAACGAAATCAAAATGTGTGGCCAAAATTAACACTGCTGGTTAGGCACATAGTTAACCCTTTGATTGCCCCTGATGTTAACCCCTTCCCAGCCAGAGTCATTAGTACAGTGACCGTACATATTTTTAGCACTGATCACTTTATTAGTGTCACTGGTCCCCAAAAAGTGTCAGTTAGGGATTATGTAGATGCTATAACTTTTGCGCAAACCAATTAAAATACGCTTATTGGGATTTTTTATCAAAAATATGTAGCAGAATACATATTTGCCTAAATTTAGGAAGAAATCTAATTTTCTTTCAATTTTTTTATTGGATAGGTTTTATAGCAAAAAAGTTAAAAATACAGTGTTTTTTCCAAAATTGTCGGTCTTTGTTTATAGCGCAAAAAATAAAAAACGCAGAGATAATCAAATACCACCAAAAGAAAGCTCTACTTGTGTGAAAAAAGGACATAAATTTTGTTTTGGTGTAACATCGCACGGCCGCGCATTTGTCAGTTAAAGCGACGCAGTGCCAAATTGCAAAAAGTGCTCTGGTCAGGAAGGGGGTAATATCTTCCGGGGCTGAAGCGGTTGAAAAGGACATATTTTTGAGTTTGCCTATTTTGCCTACATGTGACAAAGGTTATTTTTTCCCTCAATTTCTACAGTCGAGCACACTAGTGCCAGAGGCCAGATCTAGTATTAAACATATCCAAACACAATGCTATAAGGCCTGTTAGTGTATTTGAATGTTTACAAATTTTCCTTCTTTTATTTTTTATTTTAAATTTAAAGTGGATGTAAACCCCCAGTTTTTTTTTTTATGTCATAATGTAGAGTATAAGATTTCCTATCATTTGAGCCCAGTCTTGCCACAAAGAGTTAATCCAGCTCTAAGCAATCCTCTTTTATTGTTCAGTGAGATAAAACTTGACAAACAGAGAAAAACTTTGTCAAATCCTCCCCCTTGCTGTGAGTGACAGGTGATTTACATATCTCGTGCACTACCTCAAGACATGCATTATTTTTTAATTCCCACCCCCACTCCTTTCTTCAGCAGCTCTGCAAGGATTGGCTGTTCCATACCTCAGCATGATTTGGCATACTGAAGTCATGTGGTTACTTTCCTGTATTTTCACTGGATGTTAGAGATCATAGCAGAAGTTCAGTGTAAGAAATACACAGGAGAAAATGCATATTGACAAGGGGGGTGTAGAGGTGGGCGGGGAGTCTACTGACATCACCACTCCACCCACCAAGCTCCAGACAACAGACCAACCCACAGAATATGCAGTTTTTCGGGTCTCATAACAGACAGAGGGGAGACATTTGACAGGTAAAGTTACATGCAGGAGGCGTGTATATCCTTATAGATAACCACTACGGCAGTAGTTTAGAAAGCATGGCATTGAGTTTACATCCACTTTAATGCTAGCAATGAGATGGAAAAGGAGAAAGAGAAATGGGGTGGACTGGATTTATAAACCGATAAAAGTAATAATAACTATAAGCGCATATACAGAAAAAAGCATACAATAATCGGAGTATATCAGGTTAGCCAGGCGTATAGTCCATGGCTATAGTATTGGCAGTCCAGGGGTTAATTAGGATCTGACAGTTCAGAGTATGTAAAGTAGGTTGGTGGAGTGGTAGATCTAGGAGGCGGCTGCTGTCCTCAGAGAGCTGGCTCTGTGGTAGGCAAGAGGGGGTGAAGTAAGGAAGCGCCACCTGAGTGCAGTATTAGTGGGTATGTTTAATGACACTTAATAAAGTAACACAAGAAAAACATGAATAAAAAGGCTCATCTGTAAATGGGCAGTCCTTGTGGATTCCTTGAGCTCCAGTCCGGAAGGTGTACCAGCGGTGTAGGGCTGGAGATGGAAGCTGTTCAGCAAGTGGTTCTTCCTGTGGCCATCAGGGAGAAGCTGGGGCCGGTGTGGAGCGCACGAAGGATGTGCGTGACATCACGGGTACACTCCAGGGGGGGGGCTTACACCGAGGGAGGGCGGTATCCAGCGACTTCCAGGTACACCCCAGGGGGAGGGCTTACACCGAGGGAGGGCTTACACGGAGCCCTCCCTCGGTGTAAGCCCTCCCCCTGGAATGTACCCGGAAGCCGCTGGACGACCCGTGACGTCACGCACATCCTTCCAGACTGGAGCTCGAGGAATCCACACGGACTGCCCATTTACAGATGAGCCTTTTTATTCATATTTTTCTTGTAAGTGTTACTTTATTATGTGTCATTAAACATACCCACTAATACTGCACTCAGGTGGCGCTTCCTTTCTTCACCCCCTCTGGATTTATAAACCACATTTATTGAAGTTCAATGTGGCACTTTACTGATAAAACTTCGCACTCTCGCGCTTTCCTTTCTTATTTAAAGCATGTCATTGTGCAAGTAAGTACAGTACTTACCTATAAACCTAGATCAATCTTTTCACAATACTTCAAAACTCAGTTCAACCTTTTACAAATTTGCCAGAACTCTGGGAATCCACTTGTAGCGGGCACCTACTTTTAGGTAGGTGACCCTTCTTGGTAGTTTTCGTGCCAGGTAAATTTAGACAGGCTTGTGCCATTACAGCAGGCCTGTCTGTTGTCAATTTCCATTTTGAGTGGCAGGTAGTTTGTATGCTAGTCTCGGCCAATCATTAACCTGCTTGGGAATACCCGGGACTCTCATATAAAATGGGGTCACATGGTATCCGGGAAGGTTCATTTGCAGTCCTGCTCTGAGGAGCGAAGGAGGACAGCCTGGTTCCCGGAGGGGAGAGGGAGGTTTTCCCCTCCGGGGAACCAACAGAGCTTTTCCCTTGCAGTAAAGGGGGAATGGAGAACTGGTCTTTCATGAAGGAACAGACGACACTTCACAGCATGTGATCGCTGGTGCCGTTGGCCGCCCCTGCGGGGAGGGGAGCGGGCCACAAAGAAGTAAAGGAGCTAAGAATCATTGCGGGAGAAGTAGCAACAAAGCGGAAGGAAACTGGGCGATCGATCGTTTATGAGTGGCACATGGACTGTTGATCATGTGAGTGAAAGCCCAAGGGAAACGGTACTACCAGAGACTGAGGGTTGTTAGTGCACAAGTCAGTGAGATGGGCAGTGATGGCCTATGACTTTGGGTTCAGCAATACCCCGGGGATTCCAATCAGTGAAGCGGGAAAAGTTATTCAAAGTGACTCTTCTTTAGCTCAACTTGGAAGTACCATGTAGATGGGAAGTAGGGGCAAACAGGTAGCAGTGAAGCTGCAAGCACATATATAGAGATACGGACAGTTCTTTAAAAGTCGCATAGATGAAGAGGTTATTCAAGACTCTTTATTGAAGACTCTTTATCAAATTTTCTCTATAAAAATCTACTCCCATCTTCCCTGATTTAAGAGATCATTTGAAGATGATTTCTTAACTATCCGCAACTGATCATAGTATTTCTGCAAGATTCAGTTAAAAGATGATAATGTAACAAAAGAGCATCTCAGAGGAAGTCCTTCTCCTATCCCAGTTTGTGTTGTTGAATAAAGCAAGTGAAAAAGCACTAAGGACTGTGACTTGTAAATCTATGGGCTGCGAGGGTTGGGTGGTAAACGTGAATTACGGATATAACCTTTAATCAGCCACTCCTTCGGGAGTATGCGCTACACACTATTAGAATTTTAAATGAAAATTTGTACGAACATTCTTAGGCCAATTCTCAGTACATTCATATGACGTTCTAAAGGAGTTCAAGATTTTGTTTGCTTTTAACATTTGATTTTGAATGAATGGACTTTACCAAACAAAAACCACATACACTGTTAGAAATTGACACATTTGAGAAAAAATTTTCATCCTGCTCCTTCAAATTGTCTTGTCATTGAATTTGAAAATGAACATCAATTTGCGCCACTAATGAGTAGGAAAATGATCGAGCTTTCTTACAATGTTCTTACCATAAAAACTGTTGAACTAAATTATAATACTGTATATATAGTGTACTAATTATACCCAGCTATAGCGAATTTGAAATATGGCCTACAGAGGAAATTGAAATTTTTTTTATGGCCCCTTTGTTTGTTTTAGTAAAATGATAAGATTACGAATGCTCAGGAACACAAAGCAACTACTGGTACATAATCTTTGCAAATGAAACACAAAGAAGTCTATGGAGAGTTTTAAGTTTCAAGACCTTAGTCTGATCTCATATTTTCAAATGGTCACAGAAATCCTCGTTGGCATCATCTTTCTTTATAAATGCCTGTACATAGAGTGTGAATTGGATTAACATATACTGTATATTTACAAATGAATACTTAGAAGCAAATGCACTCACCTTTCCAATTTCATCTTTTAGCTTATATTGGTTGAGCTGGACACAGTCCTTGAAAGAGAGAAAGACTTATTCTAGTAATCACAGGGATGTAAGAATGCATTCTTTAGTTGTTAGATGTCATTCTGCTGTACATTTAAAAAGTTGTCCCTGATTCAGACCACTGCATAAATATAACTATAATGCATTTATTAAAGTGGTTGTAAATGCCAATCTCTGACTTATACAAGTGGTTGTAAATGCCAATCTCTGACTTATACCTACAGGTAAGCCTATAATAAGGCTTACCTATAGGCACTGTAAATATCTCCTAAATGTGCACCGTTTAGGAGATATTTACTCTACATGCAGCCGACGACATCATTGGCACAGGCGCAGGCCATCTGGGCCGTCCCTTCAGAGTCCTGTGCTGTAAACGGCAGCTCCCCCGCGCATGCAGGGGAGTGACGTCATCATGCTCCGGCCAGTCACAGAGCCGGAGTCTGCGGACCCAGAAGGAAGATGGGGGAAGATGGAGAAATGTCTGAAAGGATGCAGTGTTTGCAGTAGCACTGTGGCACATGCAGAGACTCCTGCTAGCTAGCGCCAGCCAAGTAAGTGCCGCTAAGGGGGTGCTGGGGTGGGCTGCACCCACCCAGATTTTAGCTGCACCCCCCACCCACAGCTCCACACCCTAAAATCCCCCTCTACCCTTGACATTGTGCCTAGCAGTCTCCCATCCCTGCACTTTACACACATTGGCTGAACATAGTTGAAATCCGATCATCTGGCCAATTGTTTTCTGCTCATCAGCTATCCTTAGGCGATTTTGAATTGCAGGCAGAATCACTCGTTCAATTGTGGCATAATGCACCACGCGTGTTTGTGTGCCATTCATTCCTAATGGCAACTCAAATGCGGCACAGAATCACGTGGCAAAATGCATTACGCAAAGTTTGTCTCCTAAAAAGGAGTTTTTTTGGGCGATAGCTTTGTGCTATGTGTTTTGTCACGATTGGTGTGCGACAATTGTGGCCAAATTGCACCACATTTGTGGTGCCATTAAGAATGAATGCCACTGAAACATGCATGGTGCGTTGCATTGCGATTTGGAATTGCAGGCAGAATCGTGCATGGGACCTTATTGTTAGTTTTTTTTTAATGTGCGACCCAAGACTTCTTCTGGTGTGGCCCAGGAGAGTCAAAAAGTTGGACACCCCTAATTTAGAGAGAAGGTAAGTGAGCAGAGTTAAGCCAGGTTCACACCTACGCAGGTTGAAATTTGCATATCCCGGGTGCATTTTGCATTTTTCAGTACACGTTTTTGATCCATCCTTCTATGGAACCAAAAACCAGAAAAAAGGTCCCTGGCCCTTTCCATAAAATGCACAGATGTGAACGTGACACATAGGAAACCATGTTAAATGGACTGTAGAGTGTTTCAGCAAAGCTGAAAACTCACTAAAAATGCATAGGTGTGAACCAGACCTTAAAGTATCACTAAAGGCAAAACCTTTTTTTGTAGTCTTGGATAGAGTTGATGGGGATAGGAACATTTGTCAGGTTTTACTGATGTTTGTGCCCCCATGAGGGAGATTCGCACTCTCTATTTTTCCTGTTTACCATTATTGTTGAAAGTGAAAGTAAAAGAAAATCCCAAATTTTGGGTTGCCTTCAGAACAGTAATAGAGGGGAAATCTTCCAATGAGGACACTTGTTCAATGACCAAGTGTCACCCCAGGATTCCCTCACTTTGGAGGGATTACTTTTTACTTCCTGTTTTGGCTATGGGCCAGAATGTGAAGGAAAATCTCCCCAATGGGACACAGATGGCAAAAAACTTACAGGGGTTATAACCCTCCCTTACTCTATCCAAAAATGTAAAAAAAATGTTTTGCATTTATTGACACTTTTAAGCCCAACCTCAGCCAAAGCCTTTTATTATGGTTTGGAAAGGGAATATTCCATGCTGGGAAGATTTTCCCTCACTTTCTCTCAGGATGGAAAGTGATGATACATCACTCCAGCAAGGATAGAGACAAAATCAAAATACATTTGTAGTAGTGTGGAGAAGGGATTAAAATCTGTTATTGCTGTTCATGCTGCCCTTCCGTCTGAGAGACAACCGCAACCACTACATTTCATACAGATGTCACAAGGACAGGAAGTAAGGAAAAATCTCTCCAATGGGGCCACAGACAGTTCTTTATTACTTATCTTCATACCCAGCTTTAAAATCTCACAATATCACAATAGTCATGACCAGCTTCAGCTTACTAATCCTTAGAGGTTGTAGCTGCATTTTTTTAAAGCATTTTTTAGGATTTTTTTTCCCTCTGTTTTCACTTTGTGGTCTGGCCAGTAAACCACCTCCCATATTGCAGTACCCCACCCTGGATGAAGGAGCACGGGGGGCACTGTAGGACAGCAGCATTGTCAGTCTGGGGGGAGGGGAGTGTTAGATGTACTAGCTGATTTATATACACTAACAAACTGAAGCCAAACCCCAGCTAATACATTATAAGAAGTTACAGCAAGCAATTTTATTCCTTTTGGTATAAAGGTTTTACATAAATAAAATCTGATCATTGTAAGCACCCCTGCTCATGTTAAATGGTTTGTCTCATCTCTATAACTGATATATTCTGCTGGAGAGCTTGTCCTTCTGAAAAACAACATACTTATTGGCTGGATCACCAGATGAAAATAGAAGAAAGCCTAAAAAGAAAATGAATGCAGCCATCACTTCTAAGAAATGGTAAGCTGCAATATACTAAATGTCTGCTTTTGGGTTTATTACCACTTTAAGCAAGTGGTCCTGACTGCCCATTTCAAACGTATGAGTAACTGGCCACAAAGAGAAAGCATAACAGTATAACAGACCCATAAGCTTTGGATGCACAAAAGTAAGCCAAATAAACACCCATGCTTCCCAAATGAAAAATGAAACAAGAAATATGATTGTTCACAGTTGGCTTTAACTTATCTTTTATCTAAATGTTCTGTCTTTTATAAATAGCCCCTTTATGCAATTTGTCCTTTCTGTGTTCTCCAGCTTAGGTGCTACATAGATAGAATAGGAATGTAGCCCACTTGAACAATTGTGGTGTGTGTGTATCTGTATACATCAGTTCTGATATGGGTAGTTTTAGATTAACTTGATATTTTACTTGTTAGAATTAAAAAAAAATAAAGCCTTAAATATTCCCTACCTGGAAACCCGTAATGTTAACGCGGTGAGACTCTATTGTTGGTCTCCGTGGCAAACGTGGAGATGATTGCGGTGACGTCACAGGAGAATATGGAAGAGATGGATAAATATATCGTCCATTCATGCCTAAGTTATCAGTTGGAGACTGAGCAGACGGGGAACGTTCTTGAAGTGAAAGTTTTCTATTGGTCATGTTGAGTTTTGCTCTCTGATCTTTACTGTCCTTTGGAAGCCCTTCAATGTCACCTTTCACATATCCACTTTCAGTAAGTCTATGAATATCTGGTTCATCTTTGCAGCTCTCTTTGAGCTCCCTATCCTGGTGGTCTGTCTGTCCATTCTGGCCATGCTCCCTCTCAGATAGGCTGGAATCATATTCTGTAACCACGATAACAGATTCCATTCCTAGCTCTAAACTCAGTGCTGAAAAGCTACAAACAATATGAGGCTGGTTTGTCGTTTCATGGTCATCTTGCAGTATGGACCTCTCAGAAGAAGTCCTCTTTGACACGCATGATGACATGGTGTATGACCCAGCTGCGTGGACTTGCCTAATGTGCTCCCATTGGAACCTGCAAAAAGAGTAAATACAAAAATGAAGTCTGCAATTAAATCAAAAAGTACAGAAAACGTGGGCAGCAAAATTGTATAATTCAAGAGGCTGAAAACCAGTCACGAAAAGATTGGAATGGCAATTCATAACAACTACAAAGCCACTGTGATTACTTTCATATATCAAGCTTATTCTGGAACATGGCAAAACCAAAAAGGTGGCTGACTTGACTAAATCTGGCAAAATATGCAGCATATATTTTGGAATGCCCAAAAAAACGACCAAAAACATTCAATCATTTCTGCACATAACTGATGATGCATTATGATAACCATCTGCTGTCATCAGTACACACACTTTGCACAAGAATTTCTGAACAATCAGATTCTGGAACATCCTGTCTTCACATGACATGCACAAGTTCTTTTCAAACCAACTGCTCATAAGCTGCTTGTATGTTTTCTATGATTCTATGAGAAGACAGATGACCAATAATATTGTGCCTTTCAGATAGGCCCATTCTAACATCTCTCAGGGAAGCATGGATTGGACAAGAAAGCCAATGTGAGGGTTCTAGTTCCCTATCGAATCAGCAGAATCTAGATGCTGTGGGATCTCATCCAAAGGATCTACAGAAAGGATCCCAAAAGTTTAATTTGATAACTAAAGGAAATCTGTAGTTTTTCTAAACACTAGATATGTACATACTTGTTACAAAAGTCACATTGTAAATAATATTTTTTTTTTTAAATCACTTTTTAAAGATGAACTCCAGGATTCTACAAGTTTATCATTTTCAGATCCTCCCCCCAGCAGTTATAAAAACACTCAAAGTTGAAATTAATATATCTTACTTCTTTTGTAATGTTTGATTTTCGGAACCTGTGATGTCATTGTGCTAGATTAAAACATCCCTGCTTCCACTCTCTGAGAGGAGGATTTTCTGCATTGCCACACATCACATCTGTAGGGGTATAAAGAACTACACATTCGCATGGCTCAATGGAAGAAGCAGGAAGTCATGGGAGGGTGTGCAGGTGGAGTTGGGGCTGTGCTGAGGGTGGGCGCCAAGCTGATGGTGGAGATGAGTTCTGACCTATGGATAGAGGTGGGATTAAGAGAAAAGCAGGGGTGGGTTTGAACTGAGGGCAGAGCTGTGTTGTGATGTTTATGAGTTGGAGGTACAGACCGGGAGTCTGACACTCCCAAGACCCGTCCTTTACACTGTCACAGAACTACAGTGGGGAAGTTACAAGACCGGTGGCTGTGGGGATAAAGCGAACAGCAGCCATTGGTCTTACAGAACAGAAATCATAGGAATGGAGGCCTGTGATTCAAATAATGCATATTTATTTTCTTATGAACTGCAGCTCAAGGTAGGAGAACACCAGCAGCAACAAAGAAAAATATTTATGCACGGAGGTCAGCTTTAAAGATTACATTTTCTTGTTCTTGAATCTACAAAAACAATACTCATTGTGGGAGAGGACTGAAATCTTTTATCAAGTTTTTATTGTTCAACTGTCCCTGCTGGATACACTGTCCCTTCCTAACCCTACCAATGACTACACAGGAAGCAAGAGGATTCCTTACAGTGGACACCAACCTAAGGATTTCATCTGTCACCATGACTGACATTAGTCTTCAATACTTGTACCTTTTTTTTTACTACTACTATTTTACCTCTTTATTCATTGACTAGCTGACTGCCCCATAAGTTCTGCTAATGAACTGTTTCAGGTCCAACCACTTTGGAGGTCTTTTGGAGGCCAATCAATTAAAAGGTTTGAGAATTCAATATTTCTAGCCAGGGGGAAGAACACAAGTGCAAGAATAATTCTATATTTTAATACAGTCAGTAAAACATTGCTAGATCTACCTTTCTTCTACTACACAGTGTTTTCACAGCTGTCATTTTACAGCATTTTTTTTACCCCCTTAACGCTTATCAATGGCTTTTATCATTATTTATCATGTAGGCATCATATGTATGATGCAAAGAATAAAAAAAAAAAAAACCTCAGCACAATCACTAGAGGGGAGAGTCTTGTGCTAAAAAATATAATTACCAATATGTATTAATAAAAAAAAAAAAATTGGGTTAATAATATAATCCACTTAATCTTAGTGTCTGTCAGTGCTGCTGCTACCAATGTAATATAGACTAGTGTCAATACTGCTGCCCACACCTCCTATGTTCTCAAGTGTACACAATGCATAAGTATATCAAATCAGTAAAGTCACATGATCTGACGCAACATGTTGGGAGGAGCCAATGATGCCACGCCGCAAAAGCGGATGTGTACAGTCGGCCATTTTGTAGGAGGTTTACATTATTATATGCCTGGATACTGCTGTGCACCAGGAATAGTGCACAAAATAATTTAAGTAAGTACATTTTTTAAAATAAAAAATATTGTTTATTATACAGAAAGCACTTTATATTCTTTTATTTTTTGAGTGTTTCATAAACATACATCAAAGGATTACGGAGGATGGAGATGGATTAAAGCGGAGGTTTGCTGAAAAAAAAATATTAAAAGCCAGCAGCTACAAATACTGCAGCTGCTGACCTTAAATATATGGACACTTACATGTCCAGGGACCCCGCGGTGTCGGCAGCCGAAGCCGATCCGTCCTTCGGCTCTTGGCTGCTGCCGCCGCCATCCTCGGTAAGGGAATAAGGAAGTGAAGCCGTGCGGCTTCACTTCCTGGTTCCCTACTGCGCATGCGCGAGTCGCGCTGCGCGTCCTCTCAGGTCCCTGCTGTATTCTGTGTCTCACGGAATACAGCGTGGGAGGACGGGGTAGGCAGCAGAAGTGGCGTAGGTCACCGCAATCACCGAAGTGATCTATGCCAGGAAGTGGGAGAAAATACCTGTATTAGACAGGTATCTGCTCCCTCCTCCCCCCTAAAAGGAGCCAAATGTGACCCCGGAGGGGGGGAGGAATCCAAAAAGTGGAAGTTCCATTTTTGGGTGGAACTCCACTTTAAGAACATCTGTAAGCTGGGAGCAACCATAGCATAGGATACTCCACTCAAGCAAGCGCATAAGACCTATTGTTGGGTCAGAATACAAGGTGAGAGCATATGTAAGTTGGAGAAGGGATATATACACGTGGTGAAAGAATAATTTGGAAGATTATAAATGCAGTGGAGAGTGGAAAATATCTGGCACAGTTGGAAATAAACACAGCATCACGAATATTATATATATATGTATATATATGTATATATATATATATATATATATATATATATATATATATATATTTGCTTAATTTGTGCTTTTTTATTTTATTATGTTGATTTTAAGTCGAAATATGAGTTATAGGATATATAATTTACAGTTCAGCATATCTGTACTGTGTGGCACTGATTTGATACACTTATATTTATGATACAAGTATCTATGTGTATTCACATGAACGCTTACAAGAACACCCACATTGCTTTGCTTTGATGTTCTTTGCTCCTGGCTGTGTTGTGGCAAGTCAATGAGAATGCTGAATGTTCAGCAAGAGTTTTTTAGGTGTTCGGGAAGTGCTTATTCAGACTTTATTATGATACTCCCATCCTCTGGCTAACTATGAATAAGGTTTAGAAAGCACCTGGAGAATTTTACTTTGGTTTAGGCCGGGTTCACACTGCTCCAACACGACTTCTGATCAGACTTTGCACGGTATATATGACAGATGATTGTGACTTGTCCTTTGACCAATCAAAACAATTCCTTTGGCTCTGGTATGAATAAAACCTCTCGCCAAATTTATAAAAAAAGAAAAAAACGGTGTGGGGTCTCCCTCAGATCCACAGTAGGTCCTTTGGGCTTGGTATGGATCTGGAGGGGGAACCCCCACACCAAAATAATAATAAAAAATGGCGTTGGATCCCCCCAAGACCATACCTGACCCTTATCCGAGCGTGCAGCCCGGCAGTTCAGGAAAGGGGGGGCACGAGAGAGCGCCCCCCCCTCCTGAACCATACCAGGCCACATGCCCTCAACATGGGGAGGTGGGGGCTTTGGGGTGGCAGGATCTGACCTCCACCCCATAGCACCTTATCCTCTTCCCCACAACCCTATCAGATGGCTGTGGGGTCTGCGGGCAAGGGGCTTATCAGAATCTAGAAGACCCCTTAATCTAATTTAATCTAGAAGACCCCCTCGCTCCCCATGTGAATGAGTATAGGGTAAAAAAAAAGCAGTGTAGTGTTATGAAAAACAAGAGACAGTTTTTAAGAAGTCCTCTATTAAAAATGAAGAATGTCCCCCGCCATAGCGCCAACGTGAATGACGATGTCTTCTTTATTCCGGTTCCTCCACCAATGCCGTCCTTCTCTGGTTCCTCCACTGACCCACTGAATATAAAAAAAATGCTCCTCCTTAGACGCTGGCTCCCACCGTTCTGTGAGCTCCAGTGTTCTTAAATAGCTATGGGGTGTGGCCAGGTGGTGAAGTCACCCTAAGACCCCGTCCCCTTGTGAATCACAGACCTGGGCATGGTGTGCTCGTGACAACACAAGGGGGCGGGGTCTCATGGTGACGTCACTGCATGGTAACGCTCCATAGCTATATAAGAACTGTTAAACGTGAGAGCTCACAGAACGACAGGAGCCAGTGTTAGAGGAGTGTTTTTTTTTTTTCAGCAGGTCAGCAGTGGCGGCAGAGGAAGAAGACATCGGCTGAGGAACTGAAGAAAGAAGTAATCGGTGGAGGAACCAGAGAAAGAAGACATCGGCGGAGAAAGAAGACATCTCGGAGTGAGAAGACATCAATGGCGAAAGAAGACATTGTGATTCACGTTGGAGCTACGACGGGGGGACATTCTTTATTTTTAATAAAAGGACATGTCAAAAAATGTCTCGTTTTTTGTAACACTACACTACTTTTTTTTGGTAAATGTGAATTCTTTCTTACTTATTCACATGGGGGTCCCCTTTCTGAAAAGAAGGGGCTTCCAAATTCTGATAAGTCCCCTGCCCGCAGACCCCCAAAACCACTGGCCAGGGTTGTGGGGAAGAGGCCCTTGTTCCCATCAACATGCCCCAAAGCCCCCCCCATGTTGAGGGCATGTGGTATGGTTCAGGAAGGGGGGTGCTCGCTCGCCCCCCTCCCCTCCCTTCCTGACCTACTGAACTGCATGCTTGGATAAGGGTCTGGTATGATCTTGGGGGAGGGCTCGCGCTGTTTATTTTTTCATTTTGGAGTGGGGTTTCTCCTCAAGATTCATACCAAACCCAAAGGGCCTGCTATAGATTTTTTTTTGGGGGGGGGGGATCCCACTCCATTTTTTAAGGGGATTTTACAGGGATTCCAGTGGCTGGGTCCTCTCTCATAGGCTTCAAAGGCAGGGAAGTAGAAAGGTGTGACTCCGCGCAAAGGAATGTACAAGGCAGATAGAAAATGTAATAAATAAGAGAGAACTGCTGCCCCTACAAAATACTGCCACCTAAGTGGAGTACAGGTAAATTGATGGGATGTAGGTGTGGCGCTATTCCTCTTAAGGGGGCCTAATTAAAGTGCTTAAATGCTAAAGATGTGTCCAAAAAAAAACGATTAAATATATGACAGTGTTGTAATAAAGTGATTAGTGCTTGTGTGTTGGACCCTCTGCAGAGTGCAGTACTATATTATAAATACCTTCAGGGTAGATGAGGACATGTGCTATTGACGTAAATAGGAATAACAATCCTATGTGCTCATACTGCTAATTATGTGTTCCTCAGGTGTTTTAGTGAAAAATGCGGGTGTTAAATCTAAAAATATACAATACTTTTCACATTTAATGCAAAAATAAAAATAAACAAAGTGACTTGTGCTCTCAAAAGTTTCCAGTGCTTTGCAGTAATAATGCTGTTTCTTATCCTCTAGAGTGATAATAGTGCTGGTGATCTTTTCCGTGCTCTTATTACTCACCAAATAGCCTCACCCCCCCCCCCAGGGGTACTGCGCAGCCACAGTATATGCCACTGTGTAGCACTCTGGAAACGACCAAACGATCTGTGGTTTGCTTTCCAGCACGGCTTCCCTCAGGTGTGGAGTCCGGGGCTCTGAGGACACAAGCTCTGCACTGTGAAAGCAAACCACAGAACGGTCGTTTCCAGAGTGCTACACAGTGGCATATACTGTGGCTGCACAGTACCCCTGGGGGATAAGGCTATTTGGTGAATTGCCACCATTGTATATTTTGCAGCAGAGGGTCAAACACCCGCATTTTTCACTAGAACACCTGAGGAACGCATAATTAGGAGTATGAGCACATAGGGTTGTTATTCCTATATACGCCATTAGCACACGTCCTCATCTACCCTGAAGGCATTTATAATATAGTACTGCACTCTGCAGAGGGCCAACACACAAGCACTAATCACTTTATTATATGACAACACTGTCATATATTTAATCAGTTTTGTATCTGTTTTTTGGACACATCTTTAGCATTTAAGCACTTTAATTAGGCCTCCTTAAGAGAAACAGCGCCACACCTACACCCCTCCCAATCAATTCAAAGGCAGGGAAACTCATGAGGGCAGCCAGAGAACCAGTGCTCAAGAAAATAATGAGCAGGGAAAAATGTGCCGCGGGCAGAATATTAGCTTTGCCCACTGGAAACTGTGACTTTGATCCACTACACTGCGGATGGCCTGGGAAGAGGTGTTTGGAATCAAGACTGAGGAGTAAGGTAATTATTGCACAATGCAATATTTACATTTCATTTTTGCTTAGAGTTGAAGTTTAAAAACGCTGAAAAAAACATTATGCAATGCTATGCCAAAGCTATATAGCCACTTTTTTATAGCTTTTTTTCCCATATGTATAAGCTCTTAGTAGCATGCTCTAAATGTATTTTTTTTTTTTATCTATGACCTGGTTATCATAAGGAACAGGCTTCATAGTGACTACTGGATTTTACAATCAGATCAGATTTACTGTGAGTGACAGAAAAACAAGCATCGCCCATTTGGCAAAGCTTAATTTACTGAATTTAATGCCTCATGCACTGGACGTTATAAAACCAGCAGTAGCGTTTTTTAGCAAAACTATACTCCCACAAAAGCTTATGGCTCAAAAATGCTCTTAAAACGCAGAATAGCCACATTTTGCAGAGTTAGGCCCCTTTCACACTGGGGCGGTTTGCAGGCGTTATTGCGCTAAAAATAGCGCCTGCAAACAGCCCCTAAACAGCCTCCGCTGTTTAGGGGCGGTGCGCTGGCAGGAGAAGAAAAAATCTCCTGTCAGCCGCATCTTTGGAGCGGTGAAGGAGCGGTGTATTCACCGCTCCTAAACCGCTCCTGCCCATTGAAATCAATGGGACAGCGCTATAGCGAGGGGTTTTAACCCTTTTTCGGCCGCCAGCGGGGGGGTTAAAACCGCACCGCAAGCGGCCGAATACCGCGGTAAAACAGCGCTAAAAATAGCGCTGTTTTACCGCCGACGCCCCCTACCGCCCCAGTGTGAAAGGGGCCTTAGAGCATTTTTACAGCTGAAAAACTCCTTTTCAAACCCACTAGTTCTGGGGGGTTTTCCCCGCCAGAAAACACAGATAACAGCTTATGTGTGCATGGACACATAGAATAACATGCAGGGGAGTTTACTGGCTGCAGAAAAAAAGCCTGAAGCCAAAAACAGCAGCTGTAAAACCGTCCAGTGTGCATGAGGCCCTAGGCTCGGTTCACACTATTGCCATGAACCAGCGTGATTTCAGTGCGAGTTCCCGCATTGCATGTCTCTGGCAGGCAGTTCACACTGCCCAATGCGAACCGCTGCGGGTGTCAATACAAAGTTAATGACACCCCCAGATCGGTTCGCAGATCGCAGTGCAAATTGTCAAATGGTGCAGAAGTCGGATCGCATGAGTGTAAATACCAGTGTGCACCATTTTTGTCTGAATGCTGTGCAAATTCAGCCATACAATCTGTATGACTGAATTTGCATCGCACAGACATTGCATGTGGTCTGCACAGCAATGAGGTGCGCATCACAGGCGATGTCCGACATCGCAATAGTGTGAACCCAGCCTTAAAGCTGCAACAGAGGCTTCATTGGCTGGTTAAGTATCTTAAAAAATACAATTTATCTTCAAGAAGTAAAGATATGAGTGTAGCAGTAAGCCACAAGTTAAAGGGGATTTCCAGCTTACTTGGTACTTGGTGTGCTTCTGATATTAAAGTGTTTGTAAAGGCAATTAGAAAAAAAAATTTAGATAACAAACATGTTATACTCTACTGCTCTGTGCAATTGTATTGCACAGAGTAGCCCGAACCCCCTCTTCTGTGGTCCACCCAAGTGTGTTTGCCCCCACAGCAAGTGGCTTGCTATTAGAGCTGCACGATTCTGGCTAAAATGAGAATCACAATTTTTTTTGTTTATAATAAAGATCACGATTCTCGCAGTGTAACATCATCTTTCACATTATACAAAAAATTGGGCTAAGTTACTGTTTAGTTTTTTTTTTAATTCATTGAAGTGTATTTTTTCCCCAAAAATTGTGTTTGAAAGACCGCTGAGCAAACATTGACATAAAATAGCAAACAGTGAGACATAAAATATTGCAACAATTGCCATTTTAATCCCTAGGGTCTCTGCTAAAAAAAAATATATATATATATATTTTTATTTATACTTTGTAGAAAACAAATGTCAGAAAAAGGTTTAGTCTTTAAAGTGGTGTTCCGGCCGAAATTATACTTTTTAAATAAAAATACCCCTATAATACATAAGCTTAATGTATTCTAATAAAGTTAGTCTGTAAACTAAGGTCTGTTTTGTTAGTTTATAGCAGTAGTTTGTTATTTTACAAACTTGCAGCAGGCCGTGGCCATCTTAAGTGTGGGCAACTGAAGCCAGACTCTATTTCTTCCTGGATCTCATCCTTGCAGATCTCGCACATGCTCAGTGCAGCACAAGCAATGTAATAGGTTTCAGGTCAGGTTTCCATAGCACCGGCAGTGTCAGAGGAAGTTGCCGCCCCTTCCCAGAAGGCATCGCAAACAGGAAATGATGCGATGGGCCACGGTCAGGGAGGAGGAAGTGAAAAATGAATACAGCAGATATACAGTAGGTGCTGAGAAAAAAAATAAATAAATATCCAATTTGTTTACAGTGCACAGTTTAGTGAGGGATGCTGAAGAGTTGTAAAAGTGGGTGGAACGCCACTTTAAGTGGTTAAACTTCCCTCATTTACACACAGAAGGTCGTCCCTTTGATCTAAGAACAAAAGTTACAATGTTTATAGTTCTCTACCAGCAAGGACAATGTTGTGAAAAACTTGTCAGACTGCCTGTTTTTCTTTTCTTTTGACAGCTGAGTGAGCAGAGAACTCTTTACATCCATTACATTAATGAATCGGGAAATTCTGCATAGAGATCGTGAGGGGGGTTGACTCGAGATCACAATTTTTTAATGATTTATAGTGCAGCTCTACTTGCTATGGGGGCATATGTGCAGGCTCGCTCCTGAGCCGCAGCTCGACCCCATCACCCACCCTCCACTCACAGGATTTGAAACGTTTTACAGTAGATTTAGAACCACTTAAAAGAAAATCTCAAGATTCAAACCACCACAGTCCTCTAAAAGAGCATGAAAGGAGATATATAAACTCTGATATCTCTGTTACAGGGCCCTCTGCTTTTAGTATATTTACGTACAGCACTATCTGTTTCAATAAGTTTTTACTAAAGTTGTACCAAACCCAAAAGCAAACGTTTATTATATTGCAGCTTACCATTCTTGTATGTGATGGCTGCATTCATTTTCTTTTTTAAGCTTTCTTTCTACTATTCTCACCTGGTGCTCCAGCCAGCAAGGCTGTTACAACATAATGTATCAGTTACAGAGACTAGTTACCGCTGTAAAGCCTTGCACACACGGTCAGATTATTGGGCAGATTTTCGTCAGTTTTTTGTTTGCTGCTAGTCTCAAATCGAAAGTGAAGAGGGTACTTCTCATCAGAAAATTTTCTGACAACAGAATTCAACGTCAGAAGTGACGTAATGTGATGAATTGTTTTCTATGTCTTCTTTCATTTCTTAACATGCCTAGTCTTGCTCTTCAGATTTTTTTTTTTTGTCAGAAAACTGTACTAATGAAAAGAAACTCGGACGTTGTGGTCACATCAGACAACAATTTTCAAGCCTGCGCATCCAGTTTTTGTCTGCCAAATATTCGTAATCAGCTGTCAAAAGCAGCATACTAATGACCAGAAAATCGGCAGATCGTACATCGGACAAAATATATCTTCAGATTTTCTGACCGTGTGTACAGGCCTTTAGGGGTGCTTACAATGATCAGCGTTTATTTATGCATGCAAAAACCTTTATCTTATAAAGGAAAAACTGTTTGCTGTAACTGATTATTAAGTGTGAGCTGCAGTTTGCCTTCAATTCGTTAGTTTATTGAAATCTGTTAGTACATCTAACACTCCCATCCCCTCAGACTGAAAATGCTGCTGTCCAAAGGTGCCCCCTGTGCTTCTTCATGCAGAGTGTAGGCACTCTGATACAGGGAGGTGTGTTACTGGCCAGATCACCAGATTAAAACAGCTGCAATATATAACATTTTTGGTTTTGGGTTTAATATCGTTTTAAAGTTATTTTAAAAAGCACAAGTGCAAAGTAGAGAAATCACTTTATCTAATGCCCTGTACACACGGTCGGATTTTCTGACGGAAAATGTGTGATAGGACCTTGTTGTCGGAAATTCCGACCATGTGTGGGCTCCATCACACATTTTCCATCGCAATTTCCAACACACAAAGTTTGAGAGCTTGCTATAAAATTTTCCGACAACAAAATCCGTTGTCGGAAATTCCGATCGTGTGTACACAAATCCGACGCACAAAGTGCCACGCATGCTCAGAATGAATTAAGAGACGAAAGCTATTGGCTACGGCCCTGTTTATAGTCCCAACGTACGTGCTTTACGTCACCGCGTTCAGAACGATCGGATTTTCCGACAACTTTGTGTGACCATGTGTATGCAAGACAAGTTTGAGCCAAAATCCGTCTGAAAAAATCCATGGATTTTGTTGTCGGAATGTCCGATCAATGTCCGACCGTGTGAACAGGGCATAACAGAAATATACACTATAATGTATAACCAAGACATGAGGAACACAAAAAAAAAAAATAAAAAAAAAAAACACAATGTAAAAAAGGTATACAATACAGTATATCACCTGGATAACTGCCACCAAAGCCTACCAAGTCTACAGGGCACCCCTACCAAAAAGTTTCCCAAGTACCAGACTCCAGGTTGGAGAGTCGTAGTAAATGATGGATTGCATTTTACTATCTGTTATTGAAGAAGAAAAAAGCAGCACTTTCTAAATTTGAGAGTGAAGGTTTATTGTTGTATGTTCAATCTGTGCAAATTTGGCAAAAACAAAGGTTCTTTAGGCTTTGTTCCCTTTTTAAATAAATATAATTTTCTTTTTTTTTTGTATAATTTTTATTGAATTGTAAAAAATATTGTCATGGTATCAAAAATGTTAATGAAATTGTACCGTATATGGTCAAGCTGAACTTTACCCAAAAGGGGAAGTTCCGCTCCCCTCTGCCATATTTGGAACATTTTTTTCTGGGGGGGGGGGGTCCCAGAGGGCTGCAGGACCATTTAGGCATGTGCAGTGGGCAGCCAGCTGTGAAGCCGTCTGCCCACAGTTAATATGCCAGCGCAAGGAACCCAGTTCTTCACCCAAAGAGAGGTGAAGAACTGGCCCAGGTGAGGATGGTGCTGGATCCTTGGACAGGTGAGTGACTGTTTATTAAAAGTCAGCAGCTACAGTTTTGATGTTTGCAGAACTAACTGAAGAACTGCTTTAATCTTACACATCTCTTACATGTTTGGATTTGGGTAAAACAAGGAAGGAATACAGAAAGAATCACATTTATCATTAGCTTCTATCTACTTTTTGCCATAGAGATCAAGAAAAATGCTATTGACACTTATATAAAGGGAATGTAAGTTTATAATTTAGTAAACAGTGCACAGTAAGGGACAAGAAAACTAGAAAAGGTTACCAGGTGTCACCTATGCTTATGAGGAATTAATATTCTTTTATTTTGGGCAGTAGTAAAATACCAAGTTATGGTCACTAGATGGAGCTGAGGATTATAGGAAATAAATGCGTCCTTGCAGCAAGAGATACAAACAAATTTTTTTTTTAATGTATGGAACAGAGAATGGAAAAAAATTAACCAATGGGTGGGTAATGGTGATTGATGAATATAACCAATTCCCTCTAGCATTCTCTAGAATCATTACACTGCATTGTTGCAAAAACATATGTATTTCCTTTGCTCTTCAGCTCCATCTACTGGCCATAATGTGGTAATTTACTACTGCCCATAATCAAAGAACATTCGTTCAGAAGAGAAAATGGCATAAAGAACGTTCATTTTTTTCCCAATTCACACAGAACTAACGTACATGTTGATTTTCTAGACGAATGTGACTTTTTAAAAAAAATTACATGCCTACATGTTTGCATAGAGAAAAGGCTAATCTGGAATTAAAATGGGATTTTGTTAATGTGTAACTAAAGGCAATTTTTTTTCTCCTTTTTTTTTTTTGTTTTTTTGTTTTGGGTAGAGTGGAGAGGGATTAGAACACCTATAATTTTGTCTTGCTGTCTGTGCCCCCATTAGGGAAATTCATCCCCTCTATTTGTCCTGTTTACCATCTATAATTATTGGGTTGACACGAGAACTGTAATAGGGGGGGGATCTTTGTTTTGGTTTTAGAACAGGAAGTGAAGGGAAATCTCCCCAATGGGACACAGATGGCCAAAAAAACTGACAGAACGGACAACACAATCTCCACAAGTTTCCTCCACTACTTGGTGTTCTATGCCTTATTGTACTAATGTTTTGCTTGTATAACAGACATCCATGCAGTTACCTCTTGTTTGTTACTTATGTCTTTCTTTGCAAAACCTCAATAAAACTATTGAAATATAAAAAACTGACAGAAGTTATAACCCTCCCTTACTTTATCCAAAATGAAAAAGAAAACAAAAGTTTTGCCAATTACACTTTAAGGGGACAGTTTATGTAAGCACTGCTTCATAGAGTTTGTCTTTAAACTAAAGTACTTCTTAAAGTGATTATAAAGTCTCATTTTTTTCCCTATAAAAATGTTATACTTACCTGCTTTGTTGCAGTGTATTTGCACAGAGCAGGCCAGATCCTCCTCTTCTCGGGTCCCTCTTCTGTGATGCTGGCCCTTCCCTCCTGTTCAGAGCCCCCCACAGCAAGCAGCTTGCTATGGGGGCACCTCTGTGTCAATTCAGACACAGCGCCCTGACCCGGCTCCGCCCCTCTCCCCTGATTGTCTAGCTAACTTTGATTGACAGCAGCGGCAGCCAATGGCACCGCTGCTGTGTCTCAGCCAACTAGGAGGGGGAATCTCAGACGGCTGAGACATTCCTGGACATGAGAGGGACCTCAGGTAAGTATTCAGGGGTGCTGGGGAGGCTGCTGCACACAAAAGGCTTTTTATCTTAATGCATAGAATGCATTAAGATAAAAAAACCTTCTGCCTTTACAACTCTTAACTTAAATACTGTTGTTTGCTGTTACAATGTTTTAAGAGCTCATACAATGTTTTGAAAGAGCACCATTTTATTTAATGGCAATAGCAGGATAACAAACTCTTTTGTGCTATTTAGTAGTGATATCCCAAGCAGTTGGGGATTTAAAACACACTCTATACTGGCCCAGGGTAACAGTTATTCACTGTGTGTAGGTAACACTTTAATGGTGAACCAAATATGCATTGACAGAGAAGCAAAGTTGTACAGGATGTATTCTTTTCTTACCCCTCCCTTTATGATAATACTTAATGCAAATTAATTCTGCCTGAATAACAATGAATGGAAAAATCATTCCAAGGCATAAACAGAACTATTGTTCACCTAGCAGCTTCAAAGTGTTAATTAGCACCGCAGAAACAGGATGCAGTGGAAGATGAAAAGTGGCACACTTTCCTCACTCTCCTTCAACAAAGCATTCACCTTGCTAATGCAACTGTATATCTGAGCTTACGTATAAAAATGGTTTACTACAAAGGTCTGCAATTAGTCATTTACTAGCTCTTCACTAAACAACTTCACTGTCTTTCTTTCTGTCTTGCCTATATACACACAGTCTATTAAGAGTAATCTCTGTAAAAAGATTAATACAAAATATGTAATTTTTTTAACCATATATGTACAGTGGCCAGGCGGGACAAGCGTCATTCTGGGAAGATGTACACGTATGTCCTGCCAGAACTGCATATCGTGCACACAACTGATCACAAAGCAGTGTACCGACCCGCTTTGTTCTGGTACTATGTGACTGCTGAGACTAATCACAGCGATCACATGTCCAGTGGTAAACTATTGCTGTCAAACATTATGCCATTGCTTACTACTGTGATTGATCACAGTGATCACATGGTACAGGGCCAATCACAGTGGCCCTGTACCATGCAATAGCTGTAGGCCATCACAGCTATCACAGTAGCTCTCAATAGCTGCAGGAATACAGCCAATCACTGTCGGAGTAGATTGCTTACATAGCCATCATGGCTGTATAAGCAATCATAGCGCAAAGAAAAAAAAATCCCAATCACCTTCCCAAAGTAGTACAGTCACTATGGTAACACTGCACTGCTCTGGTGACATTATGTAAAAAAAAAAAACAAAAAACAAAAAAAAACTGTCATCAGAACAAGTGCAATGTCACTATGGTGACATTGTACTGCTGTGGCGGAGATCATGTACGATAGCTGTCTGCTCTGATATCACTGAATTTCAATGCCACTAGCAATATCTCTGTTTACCGCCACAGCAGTACAATGTCACCAGACCAGTGCTGCCAGTCAGTGTCCTCAATCAACTCTGCATCAGTCAGTGTATCTAATCACTGCCACCCATTCACGGTGTCCCTAATCATTGCGACATCACTCAAAGTGTCCCTAATCACAAAGTGTCCCACATTACTCACAATATCTCTAATCACCGCCACACTAGTCGGATTGTGGTTGATTTAATAAAACTGTTCAAATTTTTGGTACGTGTATACCCCTGCTTAACCGCTTGCTGACCAGCCAACGCAGTAATACTGCGACAGGTCGGCTTGGCTGCTCGAATCATTGTACCGGTATGGCGGTCCCTTTAAAAGCCATAGCAGGCGCCCACGGCGCGTCACTGGAGCCGATGCGTGTGGCCACAATGTCCGACGGGCCACCTGTGATCGCTCCACCGAGAGCCAGAATGGGGGATCTGTCAATGTAAACAAACAGATCCCCGTTCTGTCAGGGGAGTAGAGAGAGATTGTCTGTAACTAGTGATCAGGAACAGCCATCTCTCTACTCCCAGTCAGTCCACTCCCCCCACAGTTAGAAGCACCTCCCTAGGGAACACTTAACCCCCTATCGCCCCCCTAGTGTTAACCCCTTACCTGCCAATGTAATTTATACAGTGATCAGTGGCTATTTTTAGCTCTGATCACTGTAATAATGTCACTGGTCCCAAAAAAGTGTCAAAGGTGTCCAATCTGTCCGCCGCAATGTCGCAATCCTGCTAAAAATCACTGATCACCGCCATTACTAGTAAAAAAATAAAATATAATAAAAATGCCATAAATATATCCCCTATTTTGTAGACGCTATAACTTTTGCACAAACCAATTAGTATACGCTTATTGCGATTTTTTTTTTTTCCAAAAACATGTAGAAGAATATATTAATAAATAAACTGAAGAAATTTTTTTTTTTTTGGTTATTTATTTAGCAAAAAGTAAAAAATATAGTTTTTTTTCCCCCAAAATTGTCATTTTTTTTTTTAGTTTATAGCGCAAAAAATAAAAACCGCAAAGGTGATCAAATACCACCAAAAGAAAACTCTATTTGTAGGAAAAAAAGGACCTCCATTTTGTTTGGTTACACCGTTGCACCAATGCACAATTGTCAGTTGCAAAAAATGGCCTGGTCATTAAGGGGGTAAATCCTTCCAGGGCTGAAGTGGTTAAGAAAGAAGGAGGCAAAAAAAAAAAAGTAAAGAAAAATAGAGAAAGTAGGGGAGGAAGGGGACTCGGCGCCTATCAGTTAATAGCAATTTATGGGGGCCAAAGGAAGGACTGAAGTATGGATCATGGTCGTTCCTCAATGACTGGATCAGGGCTCCACCTGCAAACAGGAGGAATTGAAGGAGGCCCTTCTTGATTGTTGCAACTGATCCGGGTATAATGAACAACAAGGCTGCTTCTGCGGTTTAAAGCTAGGCAGTACCCGTAAATTAGTGGCATAGCTGGAAAATGGATCTCCAATATGCCCTGGTATAAGAACAGGACCACCAAAAAATATAATGTAAGTCAGCAAACAGACAGTTAGCACTCTCACCAATCAGGGCTCTATCGCACAGTGTTTGTCAGCTTAAAGTGTACTTCCACCTCTGCAGCCAAACAAGAATTACTTTATATATGTTGCTTGCTACCATTTACATTGTATAACTTAAAATAATATATTTAAAAATTGTTGCTTACCATCTCTTAGCCAGGATAGCAAAATTCCAACACAACTCATCTTATACTGATGCCATTCCTGCCACGCAAGGAATGGTTACTCATGACCACTCTGCAATACTACAGGCCTTTCAACAGTTTTACAAAGCTCTTTATTCTCCCAAGGCGGTTTTCAACCTGAATGCTTTGTCCCTCCTCCTAAAGAACTGCTCTCCTCTGAGTCTGGAAAAGGAGGACCAGAATCACTTAAGCCCTGGACCATTTGGCTGGCCAAAGACCAGAGCACTATTTGCGATTTGGCACTGCGTCACTCTGACCACTTAAGGACCAGCCTCGTTTTAGAATTTAGGTGTTTACATGTTTAAAACAGTTTATTTTTGCTAGAAAATTACTTAGAACCCCCAAACATTATATATTGTTTTTTTTTTCTAACACTCTAGAGAATAAAATGGCAGTCATTGCAATACGTTTTTTCACACTGTATTTGTGCAGCGGTCTTACAAGCGCACCTTTTTGGAAAAAATGCACTTTTTTGAATAAAAAAATAAGACAACAGTAAAGTTAGCCCAATTTTTTTTATATTGTGAAAGATAATGTTACGCCGAGTAAATTGATACCCAACATGTCACGCTTCAAAATTGAGCAAGCTCATGGAATGGCGTCAAACTTTTACCCTAAAAAATCTCCATAGATGACGTTTAAAAAATTCTACAGGTTGCATGTTTTGCATTACAGAGGAGGTCTAGGGCTAGAATTATTGCTCTCGCTCTACCGATCGCGGCAATACCTCACATGTGTGGTTTGACCACCATTTTCATATGCGGGCGCTACTCATGTATGCGTTCGTTTCTGTGCGCAAGCTCGTCGGCACGGGGAGTTTAAAATTTTTTTTTTTTCATTTTTCTTATTTATTTTATATGATTTTATTTATTTTTACACTGTTTAAAAGAAAAGTGTCACTTTTATTCCTATTATAAGGAATATAAACATCCCTTGTAATAGAAAAAAGCATGACAGGTCCTCTTAAATATGAGATCTGGGGTCAAAAAGACCTCAGATCTCATATTTACACTAAAATGCAATAAAAAAAAAAAAAAAAAAGTCATTTAAAAAAATGACATTGAAAAAAATATGCCTTTAAGATGTATGGGTGGACGTGACGTTTTGATGTCGCTTCCGCCCTGCAGTGTCATGGAGACGAGTGGGCGCCATCTTCCCCTCACTCGTCTCCAGGCACAGCTAGAGGACAGACGATAAAAGTGATCTCACAGCGAATCCGCCGCAGAGACCACTTTTATCTTGTAGCCGACAGCCGCACGAAAACAGGGATACCTTGGTTATGGCAGCTAGCTGCTGCCATAACAACGATACCCGCCAGTAAAGGTAGGATGTACATCGGCGTGCGGCGGTCGGCAAGTGGTTAACTGACAATTGCACGGTCGTGCAACGTGGCTCCCAAACAAAATTGACGTCCTTTTTCCCCCACAAATAGAGCTTTCTTTTGGTGGTATTTGATCACCTCTGCGGTTTTTATTTTTTGCACTGTAAACAAAAAAAAGAGCGACAAGTTTGAAAAGCAATGTTTGTTAACTTTTTGCTATAATAAATATCCCAAAAAAATATATAAATAAAAAAATTTTTTTCCCTCAGTTTAGGCCGATACGTATTCTTCTACATATATTTGGTAAAAAAAACGCAATAAGCGTTTATTTATTGGTTTGCGAAAAAGTTATAGCGTCTACAAAATAGGGGATAGTTATATGGCATTTTTATTAATAATTTTTTTTTTTACTAGTAATGGTGGCGATCAGCGATTTTTATCATGACTGCGACATTATGGTGGACAGATCGGACACTTTTGACGCTATTTTGGGACCATTCACATTTATACAGCGATCAGTAAAATGCATTGATTACTGTGTAAATGTGACTGGCAGTGAAGGGGTTACTCAGAAAGGGGGCGCTGCAGGGGTTAAGTGTGTCCTAGGGATGTGTTCTAACTGTGGGGGGGGGGGGGGGGTGGACTATGGTGACACGACACTGATCATCACTCCCGATTACAGGGAGCTATGATGAGTGTCCTTGTCACTGGGCAGAACGTGGAAATGCTTGTTTACGATAGCATTTCACCGTTTTTCCTCTCCGTGAGATGATCGCAGATATCCCCGCGGACATCGAGTGCGCGGGACCCGCGATCACACTCACGGAGCTTGCGGCAGGGTCGCCGGCGCGCATGCGACCACACAGCGGCAAATTTAAAGAGACGTACCTGTACGCCCATTTGCCTGTCCGTGCCATTTTGTCGACGTATATGTACATGCGGCGGTTGGCAAGTGGTTAATGCACCCAATAAATTGGAACAACTGATCAAAGCAATAGTGGACACACTCAATAATAAGGCTCCAGGAATGGACGGCTTACCATCAGAGGTATATAAATACTATGAAGCTGTTCTTCCTGAGCTCTAAAGTGCACAAGAGCTCGAAGTGCACAATGAAGCAGCAGATCTAGGTGCCCTTCCCTTCTCCACAAATCCAACTATCATTGTTGTGCTACTCTAACCAGGGAAGGACAAACGTCAGATGAGATCTTATGGCCACATTTCTCGGCTGATGTCAGACCCACAAGAAAAAAATGTTGGCCACACACTTGGCTAGGGTTATTCATAAGTTTATCAAGATCAATCTGGCTTTATACCTACACGATCCACAGCAATGAATATACAGCACCTACTTTTAAAATAAGCACATTCCCACTGATAATAGTGGAAATAGTGATCTTGTCTTTAGATGCTGCTAAGGAATGTGACAGTGTTAAATGGCCATACCTATGGGATATATTGGCTAGATTTGGATTGCGATCTAGAATCATTAGGTGGGTACAACTCCTATATTCTGACCCTGCTGCCTGATTACATATCAATGGAGATCTTACAAAACCCTTTCCTCTGCAGAGAGGCAGAAGACAGGGATGTCCCTTATTCCCTGTGCTCTTTGCTTTATCTTTGGAACCTCTAGCAGTCCAAGTCAGGCAGTCTGCAGAAATGATTGGCTTTTGGAGAAGATCAGAAGACTAAATCTCATTATATGCGGATGATACTCTTTATATCTTCTACATCTTGGAGTCACCACCCAATACGTAACGCCCCTAATGCAACTCACAGGCCGATATGGTAAGTGCTCATGGTTTACTAAACAATTGGGTCAAATCAGTATTGTTTCCCCTAATCCACTCCCACAGCCAATACCAACCTGTGCCTCACAAATCTGTCATAGTGACTTCAGCCTGGGTTCACACAGTATCTGTGCGGGAAACAGTATGCTATTCGGACAGGAATCGCACCATATTCTTGTTCAAATCGCAGGAAATTGTTTGCAGTGCGATTTGAGTCCATTCATTTTGTATGGGCTCAAATGGCACCGCAATGGAATTGGTACTCGATATCAGTGGGTACTTGACTGAAAGTATTGGTACTTGTACTCCCTGGTAAAAAAAAAAAACTGTATCGGTGCAACCCTAATTTGCACCCTCCACATGGAGTTTTAGATTTCTGTTCACGTCAATCACTGTCTTCCACAAATTTAAACATGTTAATAAGAAGTTTGATGAGGAAAAGGTCCTTGGAATACCTAACTTTCAAACACTGTGCCAGAGCTACTGAATCAAAGGAGAGAGAGAGCCATGTGAGGGGGTTGTGAGCTGTAACAACTAGGACTTCCAACTTTAGCCAGAGCTGCAGTTTGCTTTTAGCTACAAACACCCCTTACCCGCATAGGCGTTTTTTTGTAAACGTGAACTAATCCTTTAAGTTGAGTCTTTCAGGATCACATCACACAAACAGAACTAGCATAAATAAGTGACAGGACACTAACATTTCTAGATGTTGTGCAGCTGCAAATCCCACATAGCCCTACCAGCCAAAAAAAAAAAAAGAGTTCAACCACAGCAAGGGAGGTGTCAGGGAATGAGGTGCCCTACCTGCATACAGTTGGTAGTCTACTGGTTACTGGTCACTGGTAGAAAGGAAAGCCAATCCAAGCTCTAGCACAATAGGAATGTATATATTTATAAGTACACCCCATGCAGACTTAACGTTTGAATTTAGGCCCTCTGCTGACACACCCACTGAATGGCTCTAATTGTCATCCTTGTAACTATCTTCTGCACCTGGTTGCCCTTCCACCTACTCCATATTGCTATTGTTTTCAGTATCACTGCAATGTCCCTACATCTGGGACTGCGAGAGTGCAGGCTAATGTGTTCCCTGGTTCCGGCACTACACTACACTACACTACACTCATTGAGCCCTCTACAGCTGTGCATATACATCCCTTGAAGCATAGGCAGAAGAGGGAGCCAATGTGTTCCCTGGTTCCAGCACTACACTCTCTCTGAGCCCTCTACAGGTGCATGTAAAAAAAATTTGAATAACATCAAAAAGTTAATTTATTTCAGTAATTATATTCAAAAAGTTTAACTTGTATATTATATAGATTCATTACACACAGGGTGATATATTTCAAACGTTTCTTTCTTTTAATGATTATGGCTTACAGCTAGTGAAAACCCAAAGTTCAGCATCTCAGAAAATTAGAATATTACATAAGACGAAAAAAAAGGATTTTTAATACAGAAATGTCGGCTTACTGAAAAGTATGTCCATGTAGAGTATAGTATGCACTCAATACGACCTTTTTGCATGAATTACTGCATCAATGTGGCATGGCATTGCTGAGGTGTTATGGAAGTCCAGGTAGCTTTGATAGCGCCCTTCAGCTTGTCTGCATTGTTGGGTCTGGTGTCTCTCATCTTCCTCTTGACAATACCCCACAGATTCTCTATGGGGTTTAGGTCAGGCTAATTTGCTGGCCAGTTGAGCATAGTGATACCATGATCATTAAAACAGGTGCCAAATTCTGCTGGAAAAGATAATCAGCATCTCCATAAAGCTGGTCAGCAAAGGGAAGCATCAAGTGCTCTAGAATTTCCTGCAGAGGGCTGTTGGACTTGATAAAACACAGTGGACAACACCAGCAGATGACATGGCTCTCCAAATCATCACTGACTGTGGAAACTTCACACTTGACCTCATGCAACTTGGCTTCTGGGCTTCTCCACTCTTCCTCCAGACTCCGGGATCTTTATTTCCAAATAAAATGCAAAATGTACTTTCATCCCAAAAGAGGACGTTGGTCCACTGGGCAACAGTCCAGTCCTTTTTCATTTTAGCCCAGGTAAGACGCTTCTGACGTTGTCTTTGTTTCAGGAGTGGCTTGACACAAGGAATGCGACAGTTGTAGCCTATGTCTTGGATACGTCTGTGTGTGTGTGGTGGCTCTTGAAGCACTGACACCAGCCATAGTCCACTCCTACCCCAAATTTGTGAATGGTCTTTGCTTCACAACCCTCTCAAGGCCGCAGTTATCCCTGTTACTTGTGCACCTTTTTCCACCACACTTTTTCCTTCCACTCAACTTTCCATTAATATGCTTGGATACAGCATCCTGTATACAGCCAGCTTCTTTAGCAATGTCCTTTTTTCACTTACCCTTCAGGACAACTGTCAAGTCAACAGTCTTCCCCATGATTGTGTAACCTACTGAACCAGACTGAGAGACCATTTAAAGGCTCAGGAAACCTTTACAGGTGTTTTGCGTTAATTCTACAATATTGAACTTTTTTACAATATTCTAATTTTCTGAGATGCTGAATTTGGGGTTTTCACTAGCTGTAAACCATAATCAAAATTAAAAGAAATTCTTGAAATATATCTGTGTGTAACAAATCTTTATAATATGTGAGTTTCACTTTTTGAATTACTGAAATAAATGAACTTTTTTGATATTCAAATTTTTTGAGAAGCACCCGTATATATCCCTTTAAACATAGGCAGAAGAGGGAGCCAACGTGTTCCCTGGTTCAAGCACTACACTCTCTCTCTGAGCCCTCTACAGCTGTGCATATACAGTTGTGCTCATAAGTTTACATACCCTGGCAGAATTTATGATTTATTTGGCCATTTTTCAGAGAATTTGCATGATAACACAAAAACTTTTCTTTCATTCATGGTTAGTTTGGCTGAAGCCATTTATTATCAATCAACTGTTTTTAGTCTTTTTAAATCATCACAACAGAAACTACCCAAATGACCCTGATCAAAAGTTTACATACCCTGGTGATTTTGGCCTGATAACATGCACACAAGTTGACACAAAGGGGTTTGAATGACTATTAAAGGTAACCACCCTCACCTGTGATCTGTTTGCTTGTAATTAGTGTGTGTGTATAAAAGGTCAATGAGTTTCTGGACTCCCGACAGACCCTTGCATCCAGTGCTGCACTGAAGTTTCTGGATTCTGAGTCATGGGGAAAAGCAAAATTGTCAAAGGATCTGAGGGAAAAGGTAGTTGAACTGTATAAAACAGGAAAGGGATATAAAAAGATATCCAAGGAATTGAGAATGCCAATCAGCAGTGATCAAACTCTAATCAAGAAGTGGAAAATGAGGGGTTCTGTTGAAACCAAACCACGGTCAGGTAGACCAACTAAAATTTCAGCTACAACTGCCAGGAAAATTGTTTGGGATGCAAAGAAAAACCCACAAAATAACTTCAGGTAAAATACAGGACTCTCTGAAAACATGTGGTGTGGCTGCTTTAAGATGCACAATAAGGAGGCACTTGAAGAAAGATGGGCTGCATGGTCGAGTAGCCAGAAGAAAGCCATTACTATGCAAATGTCACAAAGTGTAGGCATTTGTATCCTGCTTACAATACGCCAAACAGCACAGAGACAAGCCTCAAACCTTCTGGCACAAAGTCATTTGGTGTGATTAACCAAAATTGAGCTTTTTGGCCACAACCATAAACACTACATTTGGAGAGGAGTCAACAAGGCCTATGATGAATGGAACACCATTCCTGCTGTGAAACACAGAGGTGGATCGCTGATGTTTTGGGAATGTGTGAGCTACAAAGGCACAGGAAATTTGGTAAAAATTGATGGCAAGATGAATGCAGTATGTTATAAAAAAAATACTGGAGGAACATTTGCATTCATCAGCCAGGAAGCTGTGCATGGGACGTACTTGGACATTCCAACATGATAATGCTTCAAAACACAAGGCTAAGTAGACCTGTCATTGGCTACAGCAGAATAAAGTGAAGGTTCTGGAGTGGCCATCTGAGTCTCCTGACTAGAGGTTGACTGATATATCATCCGGCCGATATATCGGCCGATATTTGGCCAATTTTGATAAATCGGCATCGGCCGATTATTATCAAAATTAGGCCAATATTTAACATTAACTGCCGTTCCTCCTCCCTTCTCCACACTCAGCGCAGCACTTGATGCTTGCCAGAGCCGCTGAGCGTGTGAAGCTGACATGTAACACAGAGGAGAGAGGGATCTGTCAGAATTGAGGTTGATGTCGGGGGTGGGCGGGACCCGGCTGGGGTGGGCGGGACCCGGCCGCTATCAAACACTAGCCAATGGGATGGGATCTTGGCCTGCCGCTATGCGTGGCAACGCCCCTTTTCTTAAGCAGCCTAATCATTGGCTGCTGTTTGATAGCTACTGGGTCCCGCCCACCCTGGCCGGGTCCCGGGTCCAGCCAGTGCCACTGCCAATCAGTGCCACGTGCCAGCGCCACCTGTCAGTGCCAACCAGTGCCACCTACCAGTGCCATGTCAGTTCCAAACCAGTGCCACCTTCTAGTGCCAACCAGTGCCACTGCCAATCAGTGGTACCTGCCAGTGCCAATCAGTGCCATCTGCCACCCAGTGCCACCTGCCAGTGCCACCGCCAATCAGTGCCACCTGCCACCTCCAACCAGTGCCACGCCAATCAGTGCTACCTGCCAGCGCCAATAGTGCCAACTGCCAGTGCCAACCAGTGTCACCTTCCAGTGCCACTGCCAATCAGTGCCAACCAGTGCCACTGCCAATCAGTGCCACCTGCCAATCAGTGCCACGTGCCAGCGCCACCTTCCAGTGCCACCTGCCTGTGCCAACCAGTGCCATGTCAGTTCCAAACCGTGCCACTGCCAATCAGTGCCACCTGCCACAGCCAGTGCCATCTGTACTTTTTTTTTTTTTTTTTAAATCGGCCTAAAATATTGGATACAAAATTCAGCATCATATATCGGCCATCGGCCACCCCAATTTCTAAATATCGGTATCGGCATCGGCCAGAGAAAAACCCATATCGGTCAACCTCTACTCCTGACCTCAATATCATTGAGCCACTCTGGGGAGATCTCAAACGTGCAGTTCATGCAAGACAGCCCAAGAATTTACAGGAACTGGAGGCTTTTTGCCAAGAGGAATGGGCAGCTTTACCATCTGAGAAGATAAAGAGCCTCATTCACAAATACCACAAAAGAATTCAAGCTGTCATTGATGTTAAAGGGGGCAATACACAGTATTAAGAACTGGGGTACGTAAACTTTTGATCAGGGTCATTTGGGTAATTTCAGTTGTCATTATGATTTAAAAAGAATAAACACAGTTGATTTATTTGGCTTCAGCCAAACACAAACCATGAGTGAAAGAAATTAATGTTTTATTCATATTCTCTGAAAAATGGCCAAGAAATCATAATTTCTGCCAGGGTATGCAAACTTATGAGAACAAATGTACATCCCTTGAAGCATAGGCAGAAGAGCCACATGGTAAGAAGCCTCATTCTTACTCTGAAGCAGTATACCAAGGCTAGAGGTAAAAAAAGGGAGCTGATTTTCTGACTTTAGCACATTTTTAATGTTTCCTGGGCAGCCCTGTACAACATTCTCAAATGTGTAAAAGAACAAGCAAAAAAAATAAATTAAAAAAATAATGAAAGGGTCACAAGATCTACAGGACAGGCTTACAGACAGAACTTCCGCCCTATTTCACTCCTCATAGTTACAAAACCAATTCTGTAGCCAACGCAGGACTATCTGATCTATCTGATATGGAGCAGCTGCAGCTACATAGAAATGTCTCACATAATTGTTAAAAGAAGAAGTAGGAGGAAAAAAAAAAAAAAAAAAAAACAGCGAACAACAGTTTCTTACTGAAATGGGACAGACAAAATTAGTGCCGGCACAGTTGTTGCAGTTTCTTGTCACTGCTAATCTATTATTCCATGATGATGTACATTTTGTTTCCCCTGAAAAGTGCATCACTTCATAGCTCCTTCGCTGGCAGTTTTAGGATTGCTGCCAAATAGAAAAATAAACATGTTTCCATTAACTGCGGAGTTTGTTCCCTTGAATCCATCAAGGATCCAAAAGCACTTCTGGCTAAGACTGCGTATATAAAAAAAAAAAAAAATGTAAGAGCTATAAACTAAACAGGGCAAATGAGAGGAATTCTAGAGCAGATTTGCTACTAAATATTTTTTATTTTTAACAAAGTACAAAAGTGATTTCAAATGTTGTTTTAGAAATAATCCCATGCTAAAAAAAGAGTGTATAATAAGGCTTACCTGTAGGTAAAATGAATATCTCCTAAACCTATACGGTTTAGGAGATATTCATCTTTTTTTTTTTTCTTCTCTGATTTTTTTTTTTAAATTTAAATCAGATTTTTTTTTTTATTTAAATCTTTTTTTTTTTTTTTTTTTTTAATTAAATTTGTTTTAATAAAATGTTTTTGGAGTAAAAATCTAAAGATAGTTTTTTCCTATTTTAAGATACATTAATAATTTTGTTTATTCAGCATGAAATGGAGCTTAGTTATGTAGCATGAGGCTGTAAATTCTGCAATTTTTACATTTTTGGTAAACTCAATGAATCCAAGCTCTGCAAGCTGAGATATCATTTTTTTTTTTTTATGCATTCACACAATTTCACAGTAAACATAAAACAAAGTTCAGGAATATTCTTTTATCCCATTGTTTTGCAAATCTATGTACACTACCAACTGTATGATTGAATTGGTTCTGATATCGCTGTTTTACTAACCTGACAGCTTATTATTCTAAATAGGAAACTTTCATTTTGTTTGCAAATATTAAAGACTTTAACTACCAGCAAGAATAAGTACTTATATGTAAAGAGCACCTGTCATTTCAGATCCATCATGGCAGCGCCTGTTAGCGGGCATCCACTCACCTGCTGCTCAGACATTTTCCATCGGAATTTCCGTCACACAAAATTTGAGAGCTGGTTCTCAAATTTTCCAACAACAAAATCTGTTGTCATAAATACCGACGCACAAAGTTCCACGCATGCTCAGAATCAAGCCGAAGAGCTGCACTGGCTATTGAACTTCATTTTTCTCTGCTCGTTGTACGTGTTGTACGTCACCGCGTTCTTAATGTTCGGAATTTCCGACAAGATTTGTGTGATCATGTGTATGCAAGACAAGTTTGAGCCAACATCCGTCGAAAAAATCCATGAATTTTGTTGTCGGAATGTCTGATCGTGTGTACGGGGCATAAGTACTGTGAACATGTTGAATATACTGTACTTCCTCAAGAGCTGGTTCTGGCCAGCTCAGTAGATTGTTTAAAGAAAGGCCTGGATTCTTTCTTAAAAGCACATAATATAACTGGATACAGTACTAATATTTATAGGTAAAGTTGATCTAGGGAATATCCGATTGCCTCTTGGGGGATCAGGAAGGAATTTTTCCCCTGCTGGAGCAAATTGCATCATGCTTTATTGGGGTTTTTTTTTAATTTCCTCTGGATCAACAGTGGGTAAAGGATTGTGTATATGGTTTTCTATTTGAGTGTGCTGGTTTTTTTTTCTTTTTTTTTTCTTTGTTTTTCGAACTGGGTGGACTTGTGTCTTTTTCAACCCAAATAAGTGGATAGAATATTTTTTTGTACCTCTAAATACCTTATTTCTTGCTTGTCCCCCTCTACTTTCTCCTTTTTTCACCTAGGCAAATGACGTAGTCTCAAGTCCCATTAACTTCTGGGATAACATTGTCAGAAATCCGAGGCCTCTTCAGGCACAAGCGTCAGAAGAAGAGGAGCCCCTCCTGGTCCCAGCTTCTGATTCCAGCATCCCCGTGGCAGCCTTTTCCCATGGACTTGAATGACAGTTTTTGCCCCACCCATCCTCTGCACATGTGTGTCCCGGCTGCTATAGCCAAAAACATATTTGGGGGGCACACCCTAGAATGCATTTAAATTCAAGATGGTGCTACTATAAGACCAACAAACAGTACAAAATATATTACAGCACACATTCAAGAATGACATTTCCTGCAAGGCTAGTTGTAGTTGTGTGCATAGGATGTATCCCCTTCAGTTCTCCCACATAGAGGAGTTCAGCTCCCATGGTTGAGACAAAGGATCTTCCATTGTATTACTAGGGTAGGATCCACTAATTCGGGGTACTTTGTCGCAGTAAGTGGGCTTAGCACTATATGACCATATAGTGTGACCAAACCCCCGTATTTTTTTGAATATGTTCAGGTGTTTTTAACTAGCCTTGAAGGAAATGTCATTCTTGTATGCCTGCGCTGTAATATATTTTGTACCGGCTGCTATAGCTTCATCCACAGATCCGTGAGTTTACAGGGCATGATGGGTTCTGAGCTGCTGGATATTCACGAAAAGCTCAATTACAAAAATCTATTAGTGTATGGCTAGCTTTACTAAAGTGGGCACAAATAAATCACTCCAAATTGTGTTCCCTATAGTCTATGAGACGGTTGACAATACTCATCAAAAGAGCATGGAATGTGCTTTAACTGAAAAATTTGAGGGTTCCTATTCCATGAATTCATGAATGAGATGAACAGTATAATGCAACATTTCTCATTCCACAGAGCTCTTTATTTATCAGGCACAGATACAAAAAGCCATTACAGTTACCATATAAGTTAACAGTTTAATTCCATTGGTTTCACCTTCACTTACTTCAGTCTCGAGAATCAACAAGATGATAGCTTGTCAGATATCTGTCAAAGGTGAAACGCTAAATTCTTTTTTGAATGCATTCTGTTATGCAAGTGGAAACAGTTCCCTCTACCTAATCTCTCGTCAGTCTTGAAATCACATGGATATACTGAAAAATAGACGCCAAATAACACCCACCTATTCTGACTACACCATTTATTGCTGTTCTACTTGCCAAAAAGACAAACTGCCCATGTGCCGTTTGTATCTTTCTAACTTACGTCAGTGTTAGCAAGGGTTGAGATAAACCATTTAACTGCTACATCTGCAAGAGAGTTCCGTTGGAAAAAAAAAAAACTTACTGGCTGGATCAACAGGCAAAAAAAAAAAAAGAAAGCCTAGAAAAGAAAATTAATCCACCCATTATGTCTACCAAATAGTAAGCTGGAATATAGGAAAATGTTTGCTTTTGGGTTTATTACCATGTTAATCTTGTGTTTAAGTCGCCTTGATACCTATGTAGCTAAATTTCATACACATACAGTCTTAAAGAGGTCAGTGACCTTATGTCTGTAATCCAATTCAGTATGGCAGAGAAGTAGGCTACTAGGAGAAAAAAGGTAAGTTCACCTTTTCCAGAAAATAGCCTATGCAGTGAAGGGACCTCAGTAGAAAGCAAATCTGTTGTAGTATTTTGGGACAAGGGAAATAAGCAAATCAGTAGGAATAATGTAGTAAAGTGAAATAATATTGCTGGGTCCATTTTATTTACTTTTAAAAACTTTTTTTGTAATAAATAGAACTTTACTATTTGTGTCCTGTTGGGGAGTTTTTCCTTTATGTCTTTACCCTGAAATGGAAAAAGTGACATCTACAGAGAAAGGGGAATTTCCCTTTTAGACAAGGTTTCCCCATGCAAGATTTCCTCCCTATTTCTGTTCTGGTGACAACTTAAAATTTTGTATTTACCCTCACTTTCTATATCCGTGACAATGACCATAGGACAAACAATGTAGGGACACAGACTGCAATATAAATGTTGCGGGGATTCATCCTCCTGTACTTTGGCTCAGAGTTCCATTTAGTTACCAATGAACAAAACAATGCATTTTAAGGAATCCTTCCCCTGCTTACTTCAAATAGCTCTACAAGGCCATAGTCACACAGACGATGTCTGCTCCAACTTTGAATACAATTTTCCAAACTATATAAAGTAGTCTTCAACAGTCATTGTATCTTATGTCAGAAATAGACTCTGTTTTTACATCCAGAACCCGTGCACGGAAATGTCCAACTACATTGGAATGAAACTTCCCATTAACAACCTGACTTAAGCTGAACATAAACTAGTACATTTTCAAACAAACATTCATATGAACATTGGCATGAAAATTTTCAACAGTACATTTGATGACATGACAATTGTCCTTTGAATTTACTGCACAAACCGTTTGCTTTTAACATTTGATACTGCAGTGAATAGGGCATTCCTAACGTGTTACTAAACCCACAACAGGAAAACAAGTCTGTATATGCAGTAAAGCATGCTTGTTATACTCACTGTGGAACCTAAGGGATTATCATCTGCATTGTGTAAAAAGACTGTCTGATCCTGTCTTCTCTGATCCTCCATCCTTCAACTGTCCCCAATGCATATCCTGATAGAACAGAGTCAGGGGACAAGCTGGACATGCCCAGTTCGGTGTGTATTGCTATAGAGGTTTTTCTTTCTTGGAAAGGTGCATGTGATCAGCACAGGGCCAATCAGCACTGTCCAGACAGAGGGTGAGGGGTCCTGCAGTCTCATAGGACAGTCGGGAGAATGAAAACTTCTCCTACAAGCTTTAACCAGACACTGATAGAAGTCAGAATACTGCAATATACTGCTGATGAGAAATGGTATTTAGTAGCTTATATTTACTAAAACTATTGCATTTCCATTTTCTGTGTACTGTGGGAGACCAGATATAGTGAATGTAGAGTCTTGGGTTTAGTAACACTTTAACGAAAAAACCTCATTCGCTGTTAGAAATTTGTTCAGTCGAGAAAATTTTTCCATTCTGCTCCTTCAAAAGTTCTCGTTACTGCATTTGAAAACAAACGTCGATTTGACCCCACTAACGATAAGTGCCATTTTTTTTTTCATCTTTGTCCATAGGTTAAATAGGGAGGAAGTGTCAACCATTAACCACTTAAGGACTGAAGGATTTGCCCCCCAGGCCATTTTTTGCAATACGGCACTGCATCGCTTTAATTGACAATTGCGCGATTATGTGACGCTGTACCCAAACAAAATTTATGTCCTTTTTTCCCACAAATAGAACTTTTTTGGTGGTATTTGGTCACCTCTGTGGTTTTTACTTTTTGCGCTGTAAACAAAAAAAAGCGACAATTTTGAAAAAAAAAATAGCAAAATTTTTTACTTTTGGCTATAATAAATATCCCAACAAAAAACGAAATTTCTTCCTCAGTTCAGGCCGATATATATTCTTCTACATATTTTTGGTAAAAAAAACAAAAAACAATTGCAATAAGTGTATATTGATTGGTTTGCGCAAAAGTTATAGTGTCTACAAAATAGGGGATATATTTATGGCATTTTTTTTTTTAACTAGTAATGGCGGCGATCTGCGGGTGTTTTTTTTTTGCGGCGGACAGGTCTGACACTTTTTTTTGGGACCAATGACATTTATACAGCGATCAGAGCTAAAACATGGCCACTGATATAAATAGATATGACTGTATAAATGTCACTGGCAGGGAAGGGGTTAACTGTGTTAACCAACCTGCCGCAATATAACTGCTGGTCCTTAAGTGGTTAATCATTAATCTATCTCTACTGTACCTACAGCCTGAAGATGCTTCAAACACATGTGGGGGACACAACATGTGGAAAAAGGTGCTCTGGTCAGATGAGACCAAAATTGAACTTTTTGGCCTAAAAGCAAAGCGCGTGGTAGAAAACTAATACTGCACATCACCCTGAACACACCATCCCCACCGTGAAACATGGTGGTAGCAGCATTATGTTGTGGGGATGATTTTCTTCAGCAGGGACAGGGAAGCTGGTCAGAGTTGATGGGAAGATGGATGGAGCCAAATACAGGGTAATCTTAGAAGAAAACCTGTTCGAGTCTGCAAAAGACTTGAGACTGGGACAGATGTTCACCTTCCGGCAGGACAACGACCCTAAACATACAGCCAGAGCTACAGAGGAATGGTTTGGATCAAAGCATATTGGCACGTTATGCCGCGTATACACGGTCGGACTTTTCAGCTACAAAAGTCTGACAGCCCGTCCGACGGACTTTCGACAGATTTTCAACGGACTTTTGGCGGACTTTCTAACTACTGGACTTGCCTACACACAATCACATCAAAGTCCGACGGATTTGTACGTGATGACGTACACCGGACTAAAATAAGGAAGTTGATAGCCAGTAGCCAATAGCTGCCCTAGCGTCGGTTCTTGTCCGTCCCCATGTTGATGAGGACAAGGGCTTCTTCACGCCTCTGCAGAGGCGCTTTGCCGGCGGTATTTCAGCGCTGTCCCACTTTATTTCCCGTCCTGCTACGCACCGCTCCAGTGTGAAAGCCCTCGGGGCTTTCACATTAGAGACACAGCAGCGGCTGTTTCGGGTCGGTTTGCAGGCGCTATTATTAGCGCAACAGCACCTGCAAACCGCCCCAGTGTGAAAGGGCCCTAAGGCTTTATAATCACTTTAAATTGATGGGTTAAGTACCGCTTTAGGGATCAGTAAGCAGCAATATAATAAATGTTTGCTTTTGGGTTTAGAAACACTTTATTCACTTCTAAATAGGAATATACTTTCATTCTTTATTCTAAACCTGTAACAATTAGTTGATATGCCTTCGACATGGCAAATAATAAAACGGGGAGAGAATTTTTTGATCATATTTTAGGTTATACTACTGGCCAAGCAACACTTTGGGGTTGATTAACTAAAGGCAAATCCACTTTGCACTACAAGTGCACTGCAATTGCACTTGGAAGTGAAGTGGCTGTAGATCTGAAGGGGAAGATCTGCTGATTTTATGGTCCAATCATGTACAAGCAAAAATGCTGTTTGTTATTTTCCTTGCATGTCCCCCTCAGATCTAGAGCGACTTTACTTCCAAGTGCACTTGTAGTGCAAAGTGGATTTGCCTTTTAGTAAATAAACCCCATTTACTTTGTATTTGAGTAAATAACATCGCAGTGCACCAACTTGCATAACGTGTTGCCACTCATTATTGCAACACAATAGCTGGAATCCAGCCTAAACCTAAGCCTAAATAAGGTGGAAAATCGTAAACATTTTGTTGCTTAAGATAAATGTAAGAAACAGACTACAGTAAAACTTTGATTTGAGAGAGCGTTTTGCAAGACCAGCAATTTTTTTTTATAAATTTTGACTTGATATACAAGCGATGTCTTGATATACAAGTAGTGTCACATCACAACTGAGTATAAAAGAGAAGAGAAGCGCCTCTAAGTGTAGCATTATGGTTACATTTAATGAAGGTACAACATTTAGCAACTCACATGGTTGATGATTAAAGCAGGCACATCTAAATATGCAGGCATCCGGGGTAAAGCTGTCCACGTAAACCGTCCTCCTCACCACCGTCAATGTCATCCCTTCCACGCTGTGCTCTACGAGCTCTTCAATCGCTCTACTGCAGGGTAATCTTCCCGGGCACGATTGCAGAATGACAGCAGTGAAAGCCCGCAGTGCGCGGGATGGTCTATGTGGACAGCTTTACACCAGGTGTCTGCATGCTTGGATGTACCTCTTTTAATCATCAACCATGTGAGTTGCTAAATGTTGTACCTTCATTAAATGTAACCATATTGCTACACTTAGAAGCGCCTCTCTTCTTTTTTATACTCTGTAGCTCCTGCTGGATTTAGCTTCTAATCCCCTTGTGGAGGCTGCCATTTGTGGATGGACATTTTATGGTTACACAACCTATCAAATTGCATTAATCTTTTTATATGGACTATAAACTGTAGGACTTATGAATAAATGGTTGTGGAACGAAATCATTTGAGTTTCCATTATTTCTTATGGGGAAATTCGCTTTGATAGACAAGTGCTTTGGATTACAAGCATGTTTCTGGAACGAATTATGCTCACCAATCCAAGGTTTTACACTGTAAAATTTTTTAAAACGGCCCCTTTAAGAACAAAAAAAGAAAAAAAAAAAGTCCTTTAACAAAGTGCACTGTGGCGCCGGACGCCAGTGCACTATGGGAAGCTCCACGTCAATGCAATCACGAGATTGCAGACGTGGCGCTTCATTTGCGGGCTTTTAACCCGCCTTGTGGCGCAAACGAAAACGCCAATTAGCTTCCACCCGTAGAATCAGTGTGATTCTATGGGCGGGAGCATTGCTTTTCAAATCTTGAGGTCACTTCTGGCTTTCGTGAAACAGACGAGAGCCGGAAGTGACGTCGGCAGCTCCGTTCCTCGGCCGAGTGGAGCTGCAGGAGGAAGGTAAGAGCAGTATGAGGGATGGGTTGCTGTCTTGCAAGGAGGATGAGCTCCAGCACAGCACAGCACAGCTGCATCTGCATCTGTCCCTCTCTTCCCCATCCCCCCTCCTGTCTCACTAACACACGGACTGAAGACACCTCCTATACACAGACAGAGGGGGAGGGGGAGGAGAATGGACACATACACAGGATGTGCTGATCTGAGGTCTGAATATGACACTGCAGGGGAAGGGGGGCAAGTTATCAAAGAAAGATAATCACAGTGATTTGGGGGGCTGGGAGAGGATGCTTTATGTGCTAGGGGCCACTATGGGAGCAGAGAGGATTTGTGCTAGAATGGGGGTTGAATATAAAATTAGACCCCCCAGCACAAATCCTCTCTGCTCCCAAAGTGGCCCCTAGCACATAAAGCATCCTCTCCCAGCCCCCCAAATCACTGTGAGTATCCTTCTTTGATAACTTGCCCCCCTTCCCCCTTGTTCAAAGAGATGCTGGCTGCTATTAAGGAGACAATCATGGTTTCTGGGATCAGTGGACACTGAATGCGTGAATGATGACACAGTGAATGCGTTTTGATGACACAGTGAATGCGTTTTTGATGACACAGTGGATGCGTTTTTGATGACACAGTGGATGCGTTTTTGACGACACAGTGGATGCGTTTTGATGACACAGTGAATGCGTTTTTGATGACACAGTGGATGCGTTTTTGATGACACAGTGGATGCGTTTTGATGACACAGTGGATGCGTTTTGATGACACAGTGAATGCGTTTTGATGACACAGTGAATGCGTTTTGATGACACAGTGAATGCGTTTTTGATGACACAGTGGATGCGTTTTTGATGACACAGTGGATGCGTTTTTGATGACACAGTGAATGCGTTTTGATGACACAGTGAATGCGTTTTTGATGACACAGTGAATGCGTTTTTGATGACACAGTGGATGCGGTTTTGATGACACAGTGAATGCGTTTTGATGACACAGTGGATGCGTTTTTGATGACACAGTGAATGCGTTTTGATGACACAGTGAATGCGTTTTTGATGACACAGTGGATGCGTTTTTGATGACACAGTGGATGCGTTTTTGATGACACAGTGGCTGCGTTTTTGATGACAGTGGCTGCGTTTTGATGACAGTGACTGCGTTTTGATGACAGTGACTGCGATTGATGTTTTTTTTTCAGAATTTTTCAGTTTGTTTGCGCCCCCCAAAAATTTTGAGCACCAGCCACCACTGGCTGATAGGTACTATATAACCAAGAAATTCTAATTCATTAATAAAAAAAAAAAAAAATTTAAATAATTTATAAAATTTAAAAAAATTAAATTAAAAATAAACTCAACAAACCTTGCCAAAAATATATGAATGACTCTTTAATGCAATGTAGGCTGATAGGCATTATATAACCAAGAAATTCTAATTACCGTATTGGCGTATAACACGCACTTTTCCCCCCTTAAAATAGGTGGAAAATCTTGTGTGCGTGTTATACACCGATATAGGCTGCCACCGAGCGGAAGGAGGGGACGAGCGCCGCCGAAATAGACAGTAGTGTACACGGCTCTGCTCGCAGTCACGCTCAGACCCACCCCCCTGGACGGCTCCTAGCATTGATGTCCCAGCATTGGACTGGCGTTATGTCCATCATAGGATCCGGGCCAAGGGGCAGGACTGGGAGTGACGCCGAGTGGAGTACACAGGAGATCCGGCTCTGTCTATTTCGGCAAGGCTGCAAATGGCCACTGATCAGACTGCAGTGAGGAGCAATGTTGCAGATGGCCACTGATCAGGCTGCGGTGAGGAGCAATGCTGCAGATGAGCACTGATTAGGCTGCAGATGGGCACTGATTAGACTGCAGTAAGAGCCCATTCACACAGGGACGACTTGTCAGGCGACCTAGTCGCCTGACAAGTCGCCTCCCGTTCTGTGCTATGGAACCGTTCTAAGGGGAGCGACGCAAGTCGCTCCGACTTAGAAAAAGGTTCCTGTACGACTTCGGGGGCGACTTGGGGCGACTTGCATAGACTTCTATACAGAAGTCGTTTTGCAAGTCGCCCGGGCAGTCGTTTGCAGGTCGCCTCGCTGAGGCGACCTGCAAGTCGTGTTGCCCCTGTGTGAATGGGGTCTAAGGAGCAAGGCTGCAGATGAGCACTGATTAGACTGCAGATGGGCACTGATTAGACTGCAGTAAGGAGCAAGGCTGCAGATGGGCACTGATTAGACTGCAGTAAGGAGCAAGGCTGCAGATGAGCACGGATTAGGCTGCAGATGGGCATGGATTAGACTGCAGTAAGGAGCAAGGCTGCAGATGAGCACTGATTAGACTGCAGGTGGGCACTGATTAGACTGCAGTAAGGAGCAAGGCTGCAGATGGGCACTGATTAGACTGCAGTTAGGAGCAAGGCTGCAGATGGGCACTGATTAGGCTGAAGTGAGGAGCAATGCTGCAGATGGGCATAGTTCAGGCTGCAGATGGGCACAGATCAGGCTGCACTGAAGCTGCAGGTGGGCACAGATTAAGCTGCACTGATGCTGCAGATGGGCACTAATCAGGCTGCATTGATGCTCACTGACCATTAACTTGCTTCAAAGTGGTTTATTTTTAAAAAAAGTTTTTTTTTCCTGAAACTTCCCTCTTAAATTGGGGTGTGTGTTATACGCTGATAAATACGGTAATTGATCCAAAAAAATGAAACCTTCACAATCAGAATTGCTAAACAAATCACAAAAAATAATGCTCCTTGTCTAGAAGACTTGACTAAGCTGGCTTGGACTCATCCCAAAAGATAAAGTGGATGTAAACCCGTTTCATGAAATTTGAGCTAGGCACATAGATTTGTAATGTTTTCTTATCTCTCTTCAAGAACCAAGTCCTGTAGCTGTCTCTTGCTCCATAGCTCTGTTATCAGCCTCACGCGTTCTCCGGGATGGGAAATAGAAGTGTGTGTGGGGGGGAGATTGCTATAAATAGATTAGCAGTCCTCTGTACATCCCTTCCTTCCTTCGCCTATGAGGCGAGGGGGTGTGTGCCTTTCCTCCAATCAGCTGTCTTGGCTGTGTGCCCAGGCTTCTCTGCAGTGTTAACCAGGAAGAGAAAAGGAAGACAAAAACTTTAACATGATCTGCACTTTCTAAAGCAGGGGTTTGCAACCTTTTGAGCACAGTGTGCTGAAAAACGTTTTTCAAAGAAATTGAGCGTGCCGATTTTGTGACAAAAAAATTTAAACTTCACACTCTCAATCACAAAAAAGGATTTTTTATAAAGTAAATGCTGTAAACTACTTTTAGTAGTGAGAAAAGAACATCCTGCACTCTCACGCCTCAGAGCAGCCCCCATTCCTGCAACACCAAACCTCAGATGAGCCCCAATTCATGCACCTTCACACCTCAGATCACTGTCCCCCCCTGCAAATCTGTTTCACCACTGTACTCCCCTGTTCATTTGCCCCACCACTGTAACCCCCTGAACATATGCCCCACCACTGGGAGTGGTGATCAGTGACGTGTCACACACAGCCCCCCCCCCCCACAGTTAGAATCACTCCCTAGGACACACTTAACCCTACGCCGCCACCTAGTGGTTAACCCCTTCACTGCCAGTTTTACAGTAATCAATGCAATTTTTTTAGCATTGATCGCTGTATTAATGCCAATGGTCCCAAAAAACGTGTCCGCCATAATGTCGCAGTCACGATAAAAATGGCTGATTGCCGCCATTACTAGTAAAAAATAAAATTCTCAATAAAAATGCCATAAAACTATCCCCTATTTTGTAGACGCTATAACTTTCGCGCAAACCAATCAGAAAACACTTATCGCAAAAAGTGCTCTGGTCTTTGGCCAGCCAATTGGTCCGGGGCTTAAGTGGTTAAAAAAATAAAAAAAAATTTGATCACTTTTATTCCTATTACAAGGAATGTAAACATCCCTTGTAATAGGAATATGGCATGATCGGTCCTCTTTACAGTGAGATGTGGGGTCAATAAGACCTCACAGCTCACCTCTAGGCTGGGAAGCCTGAAATAAAAAAAAAAAATAAACGAACTTGGCTTCCCAGCCAAGGCGGCGCCGTTTGTTTGAATGCAGAGGCCGGGCATGACGTCATAACATCATGCCCAGCCTCCGAACAATTATAGAGACTCCGGCGACCATCTGGAAATCTCTATTGTCACCATCCGGGGCCGGCGGATCCTGTCTCCGACTCACTGATGGAAGCGGTGAGACGGTAGAAGCATCGGAGGGCGGCAGGAGGGGGGGGGGCTTCCCCTCTCACCGCCCGCAAGAACGATCAACCGGCGGAACAGCCGCTATGATCATTCTTATGGTGTAGGGTATCACCGGCTGAAAAAGACGATATCTGAATGATGCCTGTAGCTGCAGGCATCATTCAGATATACCCCCACAAAGTCAAGGACGTCATATGACGGCCAGCGGCGAGTAAGTGGTTAAAGAATGACAAAGACTGAAATACGTTTTAGGAAAAAACTGCTGCTCCTGTGTTGGCTCCATAACCAAAAGCCTAGGAATGTGTTCACTAGATCTCTGCTGAAAGTGCCAATATGAACTCTGAACTCACCATAGCTCTATGCCTCTCTTGTGACAGATCAGCATACAGCGGATTAAGCACAAAGTCGGTAATGATGAAACGCATCGGGGCACAATTTAGCAGCAACGAGAAGTGACCTGCGGGACTGGCCTGGTGTGATGAAATACCCCTACATGGAGGGATCGCTGAGACTTTGAGATGTGGCTTTCTCCCAGTGCCTAATGCCTGAATGCAGAGTACTTTACATGATTGCTATTTATCAATCTTTATGCATCATTTTTTGTATTTAATAAAATTGCATGTTTTTATGATATTGCACTATTAGAGCACTTTTTGGTATTTATATAACATCCGGGAACACATGTCTGGAGGAGATTGGAGGAATAGAACGGAGTGGGCCAGTTGAATTTAACTGCAAGTTTTCAAAGCGCTATATGCTGATCAGTTCAAAAACAGGCATAGAGCTCTGGTGAGTTCAGAGTCAGAGATCATATTGGCACTTTCAGCAGAGATCTTGTGACCAAATTCCTAGGCTTTTGGTTATGGAGCCGACACAGGAGCAGCAGTTTCTTCCTAAAAAGTAATATTGAATAGTATTGTATCCATACAACCACTGTGGCTTAGAGATTTATTCCTTTGTTGTCCATGCAGCTTTACAGCGGGATTGGACTTTATACATTATACATAAATATTTTTTTGCACAGACTGGGCACTGGACAGTTTTACTGGAGTTCAGCTTTAAGTTTGGCACTCAAAATTGTCAGACCTTACATTGAGTCTAGAGTTCTGTAATATCAGTAGTTTGTCTTGTTCCTCAGTTGCCTACAATCTGTGATCTTGGACTCACTACCTTGGACTACCCTTTCTTGGACTCTTGAATATTCTTTAGGTTTGGTTTCTGCCTTCTCTTGTGCACTTTCTCTGGTCATCTGTTTTTTACTGAAGCTTTATTGATTTGTCTTTGGTACTTGCACCTCATTTTTTATTAGTCTCTTTTATGCTCTCTTTGGCATTTCATTATTTGTTACCTACCTCTGTACATCCATTTCCAAACTGCTTTTGTCATTTCCATGCCTCACCTTGTAAACCTACCGCATTCTTTGCTTGCTTGTAGTACCACAATTCTATCTGTTGCTGTAACTCATGCTGATCTACCCTACCCTGCTGGTTACTTCTCTAGTAAACTGTAGTTTCTGTTTTCTTGTCTAACATTTTCCAGCATACTGACAGCATCCTGCAGCTCAAATCAACCCTAATAATTAGAGGCTTTGGTGAAGACCCCAAGGTCCTGCACCATGATGAAAGCTTTTCACCACCTACCGGTGAAAGATATTCAACTGTTATCTCCCTTGGTCTCTAACCGTTTTAATATTGTTGTGCTCTTGACTAATCCCCTGGCTTTCACCTATGTTCTTGCAAGCCACCACCTATGGCTCTATACCCCTCCAACTTTCCATTGACATTACTACCAGTGACTGAATATGCTTTTGTTTGCTGCTTCCCTAGTTCCAGCACCAGGAGCATCACACTTTCCTGATCCTGACCCTGGCTCATACTTACAATTGCCTAATTGGCTTCTGTTCTGACAAAATTAGTCTTGTGAGGTTGTATAAAAGTTGCACAGATTTTAAAAGATAATCATTTTTGGGGCAGTCAGTGAAGTAAATAGTTTTACGTACTCTATAAAATGCAGCAAAAATATTTTTGATGCTATTTCAATGCAGCATGATCCTTTTTTACAGCCTAAAAATAATTGAACTCTTAGCTAATGACATAGCCTATCCCTCATTAAACACTGAAACTGTGTACTTTCTTTGAGATAAGGGAAGCCGAAGAAATTGTGACATCCATCGTACAGCTGACCCTTGGCTTCTCTCGTTACTGTATCCATTGTCCTCTTTTATCCTCGGGCTCATTAAAAGCAAACTTACAGCGTGATATGAATTCAGATTTAGGAGATGAACGCATAAGAATTCACAACTCCTCGCACTTACAAGCTCATCTCTGGCGAGAAGGAAAAAGGTTCACATCAAATACAGAAATGCGCAGTTAGAGCCCACATCTTAACCTGTTCGCTGCCGGAGAGAACTAGATGAAAATTAAACAAGATGAAGAATGCCTTATGTATCTCCAATGCAATTATGATACTGAAGACAATGAAACAATAATTACAGCGTGACTATATACCTATCAGCAAATCATACAAATGCAGAAATTGTTGTTTATTATCACCTTCAATTAAAGACTTCACATGTACCTGCAAAGGTATGCAACAAAACACCCGGTTTTTAACCGGAAACATCTAATTAGGTTTTTTGCTGACTAGCATATAAGTGTGCTGGGACATTTTTTGTATTTCTCATACAGTGGATATAAAAAGTCTACACACCCCTGTTAAAATGTCAGGAGTCAGAAGTGCACCGCTAGGTAGTGGACCCTAGGACTGACTGCTGCGGATTGAACCCTGGGAGGTTCAGGAAGCAGGTCTACTGGGTCACTAACACAGATCCTACTGGGAGCTAGAGCATAGATTCCCCAGGGTGCGGAGTCTAAGAGCCAGCAGGTGTTCACCAGAGCCTCTAGTGGTGAGGATGGGCTGAGCGGGGATCGGGGTACGGGGGGGGGTCGCTTTAAAAAACTCTTTCTTTCTTCCTATACTTGCTTTTCTTTCTTAATCTATTTCTCTTAAGGTACCATAACATTTTCCAGCCATCTCCAAATGGTCTGACCACAAATATAAAAACATGAGGGTACGAATGTCGAAATCTAAAAATGTCACTTTAGCTTAGGCACAGACTTCACCCGATAAACGAGAACGTAGCAATATTATTATATATGATATCTCAGGAGACAAATGTCAGTACCTCACTATAGAAAGTTTATATACATTACAGATTTTGAGGCAGTAAGTGCCATTGCGAGACTGTTTACATGTATTGTACTTCTGTTTACTATGGAAAAAATCTGAAAACTTGAAATAAAAACTATTGGAAAAAACAGCCAGCAAAAAAATTGTAAAAAACACCCGTACTTCTGGGGTCACGTGAGGCGTGATAACGTCAGTGCGTAGCTCTGTTTTTTAATTGAGTTGTAAAGTTTATAGGTGACATTTAGACCCCTTTCAAACTGAAGACCGCCCAGCGCTAGCGGTAAAGTGCCACGCGTTTTAGCGGCGCTTTACCGGCGCTGTACAGGCGGGAGTGGGGAGCTTTTAACCTCAAAGAAGGGGTTAACAGTGCTGCTGTTTTGCAGGCGCTTTGGCAGCGCTGCCCATTAATTTCAATGGCAGGGGCGGTTTAGGAGTGGTGGTATTTTTAGTGCTAAAATGCCTGTAAAGCACATGCTGTGTGAAAGGGGTCTAAAGGTGGAAAAACTTCTGAAATGATTTATCTTTGTCTCATTTTTTTACACAGAAACCTGACATTTTAACATGGGTGTGTAGACTTTTTATATTCACTGTTAAAAGACGTCTTCTTTTTTTTTTTTATCAATGCTGACATCTGATAGCATACCTATACACCCTGGAATTTGCAAATGCTGACGCAGTCAGGTTTTGCGAAAGTATCTCTCATTCTAAAAGTGGTGCAGCATTGGCCAAATTCATGTACCTCTCCAGAACTTGTACAGAATTTGGCTCATTCTGCACCACTTTTAGAATACACGCGGGCCAATGTAGTAAAATCTGTCTGCACCAGTTTCCCTCTGTACGCCAAAAGAGAGTTGGTCTTAATTAGCGCCAGTTTCGTAAGGTACGAACTGTTGGTATTTTATTTTGAATTTGGAGCATTTATTGCGCCACAATGTAAATGTGGCGCATTTCAGAACTACCTGAATTTGGTGCATGAGTTGCTGTCAGTACCAAAAGTGTTCCAAACGTTTCATGAATTTGGTGCAATACATTAACAAGAGGGATCAACACCAGAAATGTGGTGCAGCAGCTAATTGAATTCCCCCTACAGTATTTTACAAGACAATTATGTAAACTGTGGTGAGAAATACAGGCCCTACAATGAGATCCCAGACACTTCCTGAAGTAGATTGTACACATATTTTACCAGATTTCACTTTCCACATTATATTGCTAATGCCTATTTCTCAACATTGGTATTTTTTGTTAAAAACCTTTTTACTCTCTCGGCCTATAAGGTTTTCCTCCGCTGATACTGGGTCCCAGCCCACGTAGCTCATTCAAACCCATCATATAGTGATAGATACTTCAGGGGCTGTGGCCAACGTGGAGATGAGATTCATATTGTGGGCTTCTGGTCCAGAGTGTCAGGCCTTCTCTCAACACTTTTTCATGTACTTTGGTGCATGAGTTGCTGTCAGTACCAAAAGTGTTCCAAACGTTTCATGAATTTGGTGCAATACATTAACAAGAGGGATCAACACCAGAAATGTGGTGCAGCAGCTAATTGAATTCCCCCTACAGTATTTTACAAGACAATTATGTAAACTGTGGTGAGAAATACAGGCCCTACAATGAGATCCCAGACACTTCCTGAAGTAGATTGTACACATATTTTACCAGATTTCACTTTCCACATTATATTGCTAATGCCTATTTCTCAACATTGGTATTTTTTGTTAAAAACCTTTTTACTCTCTCGGCCTATAAGGTTTTCCTCCGCTGATATTGGGTCCCAGCCCACGTAGCTCATTCAAACCCATCATATAGTGATAGATACTTCAGGGGCTGTGGCCAACGTGGAGATGAGATTCATATTGTGGGCTTCTGGTCCAGAGTGTCAGGCCTTCTCTCAACACTTTTTCATGTACCCTTTCACAAGGATGCCCAGCATGCACTGCTTCACTGCCCTACTCCCAGGCCTCTTCTCTTACCAGCAGAAGCTGGCCATCTCTCTTTTCATTGCCGCAAAGCATGCCATTGCCAGAGCTTGGAGGAAGCCCTCGGTTGGGTTGCAGAGGTGACGAGCATTCTGACTACCCTCATGCTTCATAAGAAAATGACCAGTATACTTCATGACTCTCATGCTAAGTTCCTCAACGTGTGGAACCCATGGTGGCCTTATGCTCTCCTCACTCTGCCCTCAGCCAGCTTGGGTATTCTAGACCTTTCTGGAACACCATCTAACCTGCAGGTTCCACTCTCTTCCTGCTTAGGTCTACATTTCTTTTCTTCCATTCTTGTCTTGACTGTTTCCCGCTTTCTCCCCTTGTCTAGTTAGCTCTACACCTCTCTTCTTCCTTCCTTATTCTGCCCGTTTCTTCCCAATTTCCATTCCTGCCTCCCCATCCCTCCTTATCCCCTTTCTTTTTTTTTTTTTGCCCTTTCCCCTCTGCTATGGGATGACGATCTCACCCTCTTTGTCTCACTATGTCCTGGGCCTCCGTGTCCAGTTACTCATGGCTACTTGGAACCCATGGTGGCTTTATGCTCTCCTCCCTCTGCCCCCAGCCAGCTTGAGTATTCTAGACAGTTCTGGAACACCATCTAACCTGCAGGTTCCACTCTCTTCCTGCTTAGGTCTACATTTCTTTTCTTCCACTCTTGTCTTGACTGTTTCCCGTTTTCTCCCCTTGTGTCAAAAGTGTCCGATCTGTCCGCCACAATGTCAGATTGCCATAAGTAGTAAAAAAAAAAAAAAAAAATGACATAAATCTATCCCCTATTTTGTAGATGCTATAACTTTTGCGCAAATCAATCAATATATGCTTATTGCGATTTTTTTTTTTTTTAAAAAAAACAAAAATATGTAGACTAATACAAATCGGCCTAAACTGAGGAAGAAATCTGTTTTTTTATATTTTTTGGGGGATATTTTATTATAGCAAAAAGTACAAAATATTGTGTGTTTTTTCAAAATTGTCGCTTTTTTTGTTTATAGCGCAAAAAATAAAAACCGTAGAGGTGATCAAATACCACCAAAAGAAAGCTCTATTTGTGGGGAAAAAGGACATTGATTTTGTTTGGGTACAACGTCGCATGACCGCACAATTGTCAGTTAAATCAATGCAGTGCCGTATCACAAAATATGGTCTGGTAAAGAAGGGGGCAAATCCTTTCAGGGCTGAAGTGGTTAAAGCTGAATTCTAGACACAAAAACTTTCGGTAAAATATATTTCTCAAAAGCCACAAAGAATATAAATCCACTTTATGTGCACAAAACACGTACATAAAACTAGTTATTACCTTGTAAATGTAATAATGCCGTCACCCGCTGGCTCTACACCGAGAACTGATGAAAGACCGCTGATCGCTCAGCTCTCAGGTCTGTGGTGACTGTCAGTCACCGCTCTGTGCTCTGCCCCTCCTGAGATCACTGGAGTGCTAGTGAGATGAGGGGCAGGATCAGCTGACTCAGGCTCTCAGCAGCACGAAGGGAAGCTGAGCCAGCTTGTCAGTCAGGCATCCGAGCAGGATCCTGACATTGTCGGGATCCCTGCAGAGCCTGGACCGTCTCTGTGATGTCAGCCAACAGTGAACTTTAGCCTGCTGTTGGGTGAATGTGGGTCACAGGAGTGCAGAACCAAGTGCATTTTTGCGATGCATGGGAAAAGTATTACCAGAAGCGCTTTCGGCCTTATCCCTTGCACACAGAGATTTCTCCAGATTCTATGAATCTTTTTTATGATATTACATACTATAGATGAGGATATATTTAGGCCTCAGGCACACTGGATGTTTTTTCTGCTGCTCCTGGAAGAGTTTGGTGGGTTTTTTTCCTGCTTCTAAATGATACTGCATGTTAGCCTATGTGTCCATGCACACATAGATGTTTAGAGGCAATTTTACATTGAGAACCACTATTCTGAAATTGTTTGCCAATTTTTAGATACAGTTTCTCACAGAATGGTGAACCTCTGCCCATTTTTTACTTCTGAGACACTCTGGCTCTCTAAGGCCTGATTCACACTTGTGCAGGTTGCATATTGCAGGTGCATTTTACGTTTTTCAATACACATCTTTAAACCATTGAAGTCTATGGAATGAAAAACCAGAAAAAAACCTGCAGATGTGAACTACATCCATAGGAAACCATGTTGAATGGACTGTAGTATGTTTTTGCAAAACTGAAAATGCACTAAAAAATGCATAGGTGTGAACCGGGCCTAAGATGCCCTATTTATACAAGATCATATTACTGACCTGTTGCCAATTAAGCTAATTCGTTGCAAAATGTTCTTCCAGTACTTCCTTGTTAGTACCACTTATTTTGCTGGCTTTTTGTTGCCCTGTCCCAACTTTTTTGAGAAGTGTTAATGCCATCAATTTCAAAATTACCTTTAGTTTAAACATCTGATATGGTTTCTATTTTCTATTGTGAATAAAATATTGGTTCAATTCATTTTTGGAATTGGGATTGTATAAGCAACTTCCTCAGCAAAAGCAAAAAAGCTGAAGCTGGCTGCCTGGTGACCTAACAATACCAAGAAGGTCATGCAGACAATGAAAAGAAGATCTGCATGTTTTTTTTGTTTTTTCTGGTAGTGAGCAATACGGGCCTTGCAATGAGATCCCACACAATCCCTGAAGTAGACCATCAATAACCTAAGGCCCCTTTCACACGGACGGATAGAATGGTGCTTTTAGCTGCGGATTTTCTACCGCAGCTAAAAGCACACAATGCTTTCCTATGGCCCCATTCACACACTGCGTTTAGCTGAGAATTAGATACATGCGGTTCTGTGCGGATAGAAAAATTAGAATCGACTGCGTCCAGGAGCGATTTAGCGCAGCTTACCGCACATAACCGCAGGTAATCGCAGTGCACTGTGTCAGCTGCGGATAACAGCGCCGAGCTGCTCATCGGGAAAGGAAAAATGATTTTTCCTTTCCCAATGAGCGACAAGCACGGGGATCCGACTCGTATCCCCGCCAATGCCCGACGCTGTTTGGTATGAATCTTGAGGGAGAACTCCACGCCAAATTTTAAATAAAAAACGGCGTGGGGTCCCCCCCAAAATCCATACCAGACCCTTATCCGAGCATGCAGCCCGGTCGGTCAGGAAAATGGGGTGGGGACGAGCAAGCGCCCCCCCCCTCCTGAGCCATACCAGGCCGCATGCCCTCAACATGGGGGGGGGTGGGGGTGGGTGCTTTCTCCCCCAAAGCACCTTGTCCCCATGTTGATGAGGACAAGGGCCTCTTCCCGACAACCCTGCCCGTTGGTTGTCGAGGTCTGCGGGCGGAGGGCTTATCGGAATCCGGGAGCCCCCTTTAATAAGGGGGCCCCCAGATCCTGGCCCCCCACCCTATGTGAATGAGTATGGGGTACATGGTACCCCTACCCATTCACCTAGGGAAAAAGTGTCAAAACCCGATGACCACGTCCCCTAAAACATCACAGTCCCAGCATGCCCAGGGACTGTGACAGCATAAGGGGGCGGGGTCACCGCCTACATAAGTCAGAGCGGAGCGCCCAGAGTGCATTCCAGCCGGAGAGAGCGTCGTGTCAACATCAGAAGAAAAGAAGAGGGAAGAAGGCAGCAGACCGGGCTCCTCCGCTAGCAAAAGAGCGGCAAAAGAGCAGAAGACCCGGAGAGCACGGAGAAGAACCGGAGAGATCCCCAAAGTCGGAAGAGGACCCCCGAAGCCGGAAGAAGACCCCCGGAGCTGTCTAATAAATTACTTTAAAAATCTGTGTAGTGTTTTTTTTATTGACACTTTTTCCCTAGGTGAATGGGTAGGGGTACCATATACCCCATACTCATTCACATAGGGTGGGGGGCTGGGATCTGGGGGCCCCCTTATTAAAGGGGGCTCCCGGATTTCGATAAGCCCTCCGCTCGCAGACCCCGACAACCAACGGCCAGGGTTGTCGGGAAGAGGCCCATGTCCTCATCAACATGGGGACAAGGTACTTTGGGGTGGGGGGGCCCAGGGCGCCCCCCTCCCCCAAAGCACCCACCCCCCATGTTGAGGGCATGCGGCCTGGTACGGCTCAGGAGGGGGGGGCGCTCGCCCGTCCCCACCCCCTTTCCTGACTGACCAGGCTGTGTGCTCGGATAAGGGTCTGGTATGGATTTTGGGGGGGACCCCACGCCGTTTTTTCAGCGTAGGGGTTCCTCTTAAAATCCATACCAGACCGAAGGGCCTGGTATGCCCCTGGGGGGGAACCCACACCATTTTTTATTTAAAATTTGGCGTGGAGTTCCCCCTCAAGAATTAGTGCGAGTCGGCACCCTGTCGGGTTGCCATGGAAATGGCAAACCGCAACCAAACGCGACCGCAGCTAATCGCACTGTGCAAATGCAGCTGATCGCAGTGCCTGGAGTCTTGAACTCCACAGGAAAAAAAACATGCTTTTAACTGCGGCAGAATAGCTGTCCGTGTGAAAGGCGCCTAAATCTCCTATTCAAATTACATTTTTTTTACTTGCGAGAACAAGCTGTCTGTGCAAAGCTCATCTGAAATGTTTTGTGGCAAAAGATTCTTTATAAAAAACCAAAACACTCGGCTCTTTTGTTGATAGACTGATAAACACATTTTCAGTTTTAATAAGCAGGATTAATCTGACATATGCTACATTAGTTGGCAGAGGAACAAATGAGAACAAATGCAGTTATCAGCCCATGCAGTGCAAACAGCTTCCCACACCATTGCTTTCAATCCTCCTGGTTCCAGGTAAGCAAGACATCCCTGAATCATATCCAGCTTGGATGGAGATAGCTTCCCACAATAATAAAAGGTGGTAAAGGGGAAAAGGGGGAAAAAAAAAAAAAGGAAGAAGAAAAAAAAGACAGCTACCTTTAAAAGCCAATGCCAGGTTGTTATTTCACATCTGCACTGGGTGAATGATACATTGATTTTGATTGGCTGCAGCCAGATTGGCAAAGGCCAGATGACAGGTCCATGTCCTCTCAGTTTATGCACAGCAGCCATGGACACAGCCTGCTCTGCTCTATGGGGGGCCAGGAGTAAACTGACTCCACTGTCAGTTTGAACCTGTCTGCCCTCCAATCCGATCTGCCTAGATGGAGTGGGGGATGGATCCTCTTCCATTTTTTCATAGTGGACTGGATCGGATTGGAGGTAGGCGAGTGTAAACAAACACAAGCCTGTTTACACCCACCGCTCCATAGAGGTGAATGTAGGGTCTGATAAAAAGTTCTGAGCTATCAGGTCCAATAGAAAAACTGACCAGCGGACCTTTTCAGACCCTTCGTATGAAAGTGGTCTTATGCTTTGACTTCAAGTTGTAAAAGAACCTCTATATATTTCAAAATAATGTTTAAGTAATCTGATCACCAAAATGAACCTGATTCAGCAGAACATAACAAAGTTCTATACAATCCTTATTACAGCCAAACTAAAGTTTAGCTTTCAAAAGAAGGTATGAAGAACTAATCACGCCATTTTATATATTTAAAAGTCCAATTCCAACCCCAATTTTTTTTTACCTTATTTTAGTAGTATTTTATAGAACGGGAGAGGGTTTGAACCTCCATCAGACAAGCACAGGGACACCCACAGAACAACCAAGGGGAGAGAAAGTAGTAGGAAATTAGCATTCCTGGGTGTTGGGTGACACTGTTTGGGTGTGGAGGGGCAGTCGCACACATTCCCTGTTGTCTCTGGGTGGCAATGGGGATGTTTTCAGAAGTGTGTATATATGTAGGGTTTAGGGGTGATGGTATGTGGGTGTGGAGGTGGGGATAAGCATGTTGTGTCCCCCAGGTGACAGTGGGGGTGGTTCGAGAGGTGCATGCAGTAACAGCAATATAGTCTGGATCCATTGTTTTGATGTGGGCACTGTGGATGGTGGGTTGGTATAATGCATTGTACTATATGTGGTTTCGTTTGGGGATGAGGATACCTGAAGTTGTGTTTTTTTTTTTTTTTTGTGTGTGTATATGTGTGGCAGTTGAGTTGTTGGTAAGTTAGGTGTGTTCATGGTGGTGAGTGTTCAGGAGGTAAGGTGAATGATTATTGTCAGGAGGGGGAGACCTGACCACATATTTATATAGCTGTAGTGGTATTTGGTTGGTTTGGAGTGTGGTGTCATCCAGTTATTACATTTATTTTATGGCAGATGGTTAGAACAATGATAGAGTAGGAATGTCTGCTCTATTCAAACCCACATATGATTATTGTGGCTTATAGGTACCTTACATGGCTATATGGTTGGATAGTTTACTAATACCACTCTTGATCTAGTGGCATTCCAATCTGGGAGATTCCAGAGTGCCGTTTTTGTGGTAAGAGCTGAATCCCCTTATAATGTAGAAAATTAAAGCCTTAAGGAAATTTGTGTTATTATCATTTTCCATTCTCCTTTTTTTCATCCCCTTCTTGTTCTAAGGTCATTTGGTATTTTATTTCTGACAGTCTACTTGAGATAACAGGAAATATCCCTCTCTTTCATCTTGTACTTAACAACCCATTTACCATGTAGGTTTCCTTCATATCCATCTATTTATTCAGGACCTCAACTGGACATTGTCGAGGATGTTTATTTCCTACTACCTTATCCCAACAGCTGCTACTGTGGGCTATCCCTGCACTTGCCACAACTCTCCCCCCCCCCCCCCCCCCATAGTGGTTTCTTAATGAGGAAAGGCTTGACTTCAGTCAGTAAAATTATAAAATGATTAGTTGATTAGTGCTGTATAAATGCAGTATTTGTGTGTTGTATATATTGGCAATCTATTTCTCTTTTTTTATGATTATTAGATTGTACTTCATCCCCTGAAATCCTCCTCAGGAAGTGGGCTCGCCCCTCGAAACGCATTGAATCAGATGGGGATCCCATATACATTGATGCTGTGATAAATCAAGTGTGATACAATATCTGTAACATAGTTCGGTCACATATAAAGTCAGGGATTCTACAGAGGAATAAAAATCTACTTTATCGCATGTTCTTTATGTATAGTTTTAATTGGTTTGTTCTATAAATTTTGCAAAAATAAATTTTATTTTGTTATCTGTGAGCACCTTAAGCCTGGGTTCACACCATTGCGAACACAGACATCGCATGTGATTCGCAACGCATTGCTGTGCAGAATACATGCAATGTCTGTACAATGCGAATTCAGTCAGTTTTTATGGCTGAATTCGTATTCACACGAAAATGCTGCAGGAACCTTTTTTCCCCCTGCACTTGAATTGGACCCATGCGATTTGATTCCTGTCCGAATTCACAGTTCACACTGCAATCTGCCAACCAATCTGGGGGTGTCATTAACTTTGTATTGACACCCGAAACGGTTCAAAGAGGGTAGTGAGAACTCCCTGGAAGGGAGAATCGCGCTGGTTCCCGCATCGCAATAGTGTAAACCCAGGCTAAAAGTCCGCAGTGTCTTTGGATCAATTTTTCTCAAGTCATCTTCCAGGACGGCACACCTGAGAGATGAGAGGCTCCTCCCCACAGGAAACACAATCAATCAACAGCTGTTTTAAATCCACACCCTTCCCCTCGATCCTCAGTTTTTGATTGTGTTTCTCCCTACACAGCGAAACTGTTTGTTTTTTTCCAAATGACCGAAGACTGGGGCTGGTGGTCTCCCCCTGGGAGCCGGACCAAATGCCTGGGAAGCCTCTGGGTCTGGCAGGATATATTTATCCTTCCCGGGGGGTTCCCCTATCCTTTCTTCAGGGGGGAGCAGCAGAAACTGGGAAAGCCCCCCTGAGAGCTGAAGGCCCCTGGGTACAGTGGTGTACCCAGAACTTCAGGGGCCTTTATCCTGTCTTCCCCCTTACCTGTCTGGACGTCCAGATGGGGGTGCTGGCTGTCGGTTCTTTCCAGGGGGATCATATCCCCTGACTCCTGGGCCCTTGGTAGCTCGCGTGGGCTGCTGGGGAGGGCACCGCCTGAACGACCCGCGTTCTTACCCAGAAGGGAAGGCTGAGAGTCAGCAGGAGCAGGCTCCCACATCCTCCTTTCGAGGAGGCACCAGTTCACTATGGTGAATGTCTGCCTAAACCACCTCAGATGGGAATGAGGAACGTACGGCATTGCCCCCCCCCCCCCATGTGTATATACTGACTGGACAGTGCAGGACACAGCCTAACCTTGCAGCTCCCTAAAGGGACAGCAGTTGTGGGGGGGGCACTTTGGCGGCTATCCTCCTTGCGTGTGGACTATAAGGATGGAAAAGCAAGCCCGGTGGCTGTGGCAAAAGGGGAAGACGACAACGGTGAATCAAAAATCCCCAATCCCAGCCAGATGGTTTCTGGGCATTTGAGATAATGTCCCCTGGGGTCTGGATTCAAATAGACACCAGCCACAGCTCCCTCTTACATCAGAGATGCTGTATGGTGGACAAGTGGTGCAGAGGAGCGAGTGTGCCTAAACCACCTCAGATGGGAAAGAGGTAGGTAAGGCATTTTTTCCCCTTCCACCTGTATTTACTGAGTAGTGCAGTGCAGGACCTGGGTTCTCCATAACAAAATAGCCCAAAAGCTACTGCTAAAAACCACCAGCCACAACTTCCTCTTATAGCAGAGACACTGTGGTTATCACAACAGTAGGTTGCCAGCCTCTCCCTACATACCCGGTTGTGGTACATTAGTAGGGGTGAATATAGCAAAGAGGGTGACCTGGTAGAACAAAGAGTTCCTTACTGGCCAGGTATACCACTGAACAAGTTATTAATGGTGCAATGGTTGAAGGATTCAGGAGTAAGCTCCCTTGCTCAGCAGGTGCACTAGGTTATATGGCCCTATTAGCCCAGCTGCTAGGAATCTGCTTAAAGTTGCTCCAAGATGCTTAAAAGCTGACCTAACTTTTAACAATGTGGCAGGGACCAAGCTTCTGTGTAGCACAGTAGGGGTTCCCTTGTGACAGATCCTCCTTTTGGGGGTTGCTTGCTATGGGTAACTTTTCATAAGCTCCAACCTCCCACTCCACCCTTACATTGTGGTTATATTTTAATGCAGGGGGTAAGAAAAACCTTTTTGTTGCTTTGGGCTACAGTCCACTCAATGACAGATCTAAAAGTGATTTACCATAAATCATTTTCCTATATCCTTTGATTAAGGAATTTCTGTGCAAACATATGCAAGAGCTAGATGGCTATATGATTGCTTCTTTAAGGGCTGCAGGTGGCTATTTACCTCCAGGCTAAATTGGTAACCACCCTTTCTAGAGGTCTTATATTGGTCTCTAGGGCTGGGCTCATTGAGACTTTAGTTACTGATCAGCCCCACCCATGTATGAGCTGGCTAGCGTTTGCTCAATCTACAGAGGTAAGGTAGGATAACAGCTACTATAGTAAGGTGTCCAACCATTTTAGGATTGCTTCCTTCACTGGTGGTGAAGGATTAGTATCTACAGCCCAGGCTATGCCTATGAAATAAATTGCCCCTGTTTGGTTATTTCATAAAGGGATACACCAGGACTCCTTCCTGGCTGCTCACCAGTCGACCTCAGTAGTGAAGGTTTGTCCTTGCTGGGGTGTTTGGTGGCACAACTAAAGTACACATTGAGATTTGTGACATCTCTGCTGAAGCTTGTTGGGTGTCCTTTATATCCTAAAGGTACTGCTTTGTTTGGCTACAGATCAGAAAATACAACAGGGAAGGTGGTCTGTACTTTCTGGTCTTGTGCCGCACGCCAGAAACGCACATCATTGAGTCTGGTGATGACATTTCTGCTCATAATTGTTATATTGCTGCACATCAGACCTACACAAGGCAGCAGTGAAGATTGATGGTCCTGATTTGTCGGGCTCCATAACAGAAGTACAAATTGAACCTGTGCCAGGGGTAGTACATATACTGCCTTTGATAATCGGTACAGCACCACAAGGTGGCGGCTTGCCGATTCAGACAGTGCTATTAACGGCAATAGCTGCCGAATTTAGGCATGCGATTTGACATGTTGAGTCGCATGCCAAATCGCTTCAATATGGATGTGCTATCTCTATTCAGAATTGTTAGATTCTTGCACATCAGAGATATACACGATTGAGGTTTGTCTGTGGGTCCTGTATTACTGCCTTATTGGTTGCTTATCAGAAAGGCAGCAGTGAAGATGGATGGTCCTGATTTTGTTGGAAAATACAAAATTGAACCTGTGCCAGGGGTAGTACACATACTGCCATTGGTAATCAGTGCAGCACCACAAAGTGGCCTGTGCTGATTCAGACAGTGCTATTAACGGCAATGGCTGCCGATTTTAAGCATGCGATTTGACATGTTGAGTCGCATGCCAAATCACTTGAATATGGATGTGCTATCTCTATTCAAGATTGTTGTTGCACATCAGACAAATACAAGATTGAAGGTTGTCTGTCCTTTATGTCTTACATTTACTGCCTTATTGGCTGCATATCAGAAAGGACACAACAGTGAAGGTTGTTTGTCTTTTTCTGATTTTGTTTTTGCTGCTCAGCAGGGAGACACATTGAGCGTGATGGCATCTCTGCTCAGTATTGGTATATGCTACACATCAGACATACACAAAGATTGAACATTGTTTGTGTCCTGTATGTCCTATATTTACTGCCTTATTGTCTGTATATCAGAAAGGCACAGCAGTAAGTGGTGTTTCTCATTGATCTTCCTTGCTGTTTCTTAGGTATACACAGTAGGGGGTTGTTGGCTGCACTCCTCCAGGGAGCCACAGCATGGGGACCCCTTGTTTGTTCGACCTGAAAACTGCTTTTCCTGCGACCTGTGTAATCTTGAGGTCTGTGGTTCCGTAAGCAGGGGCTGCTGGAGACGAGGCGACCTGGAGTCTCACAGTCACGAATGGTACCCTTTGGAAGCCATAGTATATGACTTCTCATTCATCTTGCAGTCCCAAGTGGCAGGTTGGGTCGCACGGGTGTGGGAACCCTAAGCTTATCTGTCCCTTCTGGTTCAGGTTTTGCAACGCAGCAGGAATACTCATTGTGGAGTTATTGCCTTATTTTGCAGTAGACCAGAAAGATCGCAGCTGTAAAGGCTGTCTGTTGTTTCTTTGTTTTTATGTTGCTGCACAGCAGAAATACTCAACATTGAAGCTTGTTGGTGCTTTCTGTTTCATATTGCCTTACCTTATGGCACTTCAGAAAAATGCAATGCTGTAGGTTGCTTGTGTTCTTTCTCTGTTGGTTCTATGTAACTGCACTACAGAACTGCATAACAGGAAGGATTGTCTTATAACTGTACTTGGTGGTTCGTCATAAATACGCAACATAGAAGTTTGGGTCTTTCTGTCTTCTCTTTATGGCCTTGTTTTGCTGTACATCAGTAAAACACCACTGTAAAAGGGGATTCCCGTCCTTTCTGTATTTACCAGTTATGACCTAGCCAGCTGCACTTCAGAAATGCGCAGCATTTAAAGCGGAAGTAAACCCATCCATAAAACTGTTTCATTTCCGGCACGTGCCGGAAATGTAACACTCCCATTGGTTGTGCTCTCAACCTAACTGTCAAGCCAGCCAATGGCTGGTGTCACAACTGATCACATGTGAAGCATCATGGCAGTTGTAGATTAAACAAAGGCAAAGATGGCAGCTTCCTTGGCTGAAAATGATAGGAGGGTTTACTTACACTTTAAGGTGTGTTTGTGTCTTAATGCTTACATATTGGCCGCACATCAGAAAACCAGACTGTGAGGTTCAAATTTGGGTCTCTTCCCATATTTGATATTTTGGTTTAGCTAGTCACACTCAGATACACAACATTGTGGTCTATGCTTGTGTTCTTTCTGTCTAAATCTATTGTGCTATGTCCACAATCTATGATTTTTTTTTTTATTTGTGATATTAATAATACATGTATCACCTTTTTGTATTTCAGCCTTCTCTTCCGTGGAAGGGCCAGGAGTTCTGGCTGCAGATGTCACATGTCAGAAAGCCTCGACCCCTTACATTCAGGGATGCCAGAGCCATTTCCTAGGGTTGAAGCCCAGTAGAGTTATGGGTCACTGGAGGAAGGCGATAATGAATCGCCCTGTTTAATAAGAACTTGGGAAGTTCGGTTCAGAGGAGTTTTATGGCCTGAAGATGAAGTATAAAGATGTATACCCGACCAAATAGGTTACAGCTCGGTGCATGGCCTTCATTTTGCCCTTCTAGCAAAACTAGATGTAGCAATATGAGTGTTCTCCTGCTATAGATGTTAATCTCCTGAGTAGGCTCTCAGGCTTAAGTAAAACTATAGATTGGGCATGCCTTAAACCCAGGGATTAAGTTTTTGTTAATCTATTTCCTTTAAGTAGGTTTCCCTTCAGTCTTTGCTGACGTAAAGATAAAAATGAACAAAAAAGGGGTCGTCTGTCAGGGGCCCCCCTTTTTTGGCAGTTTTATTTCCCTGGACAGGGTTGTGTTAAGACAGGCCCCCTTATGGATCAATGTAGTGTCCTTGTCTTACAACACAGGTCTCTGATTAATCTTTTTAGTGGTTCTAAGCAGCACCTATAGGCAGAATAGGCCATTGTTAGATGTGTGACAGGCAACATTGATAACCTACAAGTTTAACATGTTTTCTGATTCCATCTTTAAGAGCCCACTCCACCTAGATCCTGCATCCGAAACAGAGAAGGCAGGGACACCGGTGGAGTAGACCGGCAGATCCGCCGCATGATCCAGCTAAGATACCTTCATCAAGCATATGGAGTGAAGGTAAAGCTTACTGCAGAACCGAGGTTCGCCAAGAGGGTCTTGCAGTGGTCCCACGCCAAGGTAGGCCTGATGTACTTGATTATCCTCTCAGGTGTGCCGTCCTGGAAGATGACTTGAGAAAAGTACTAGGTTCTTACTGGTAACTGTCTTTCTAGGAAATCTTCCAGGATGGCAGGCCTACTTTCCACCCGTTGGAGGAGGGAACATTTTAGAACACTAGAAGGTGAGTGCCTATGAGGAATGATTTCCCTTGTGAACCAGGTTCAGGAGTTACTTCTCTACAAACTGAGGATCAAGGGGAAGGGTGTGGACTTAAAACAGCTGTTGATTGATTGTGAGTAGTGAGTGTACAGCTTGTATAAGAGCTGGTTCACACTGGGACAACTTGTCAGGCGAATTAGCCACCTGACAAGTCGCATGGACTGTACAATGGAACCGTTCTAATAGGAGCGACGCAAGTCGCTCCGACTTAGAAAAAGGTTCCTGTACGACTTTGGGGGCAACTTGCATTGACTTCTATATAGAAGTTGTTTTGCAAGTCGCCGCTGCTGTCGTGTCCAGGTCGTCTGAGGCAGTCGCGCTACAAGTCGTGCTGCCTCAGTGTGAACCGGCTCTAACAGTGTAAATTAGCTGTCCCCTCAAAATAACTCATCACAGCCATTAATGTCTAAACCGCTGGCAACAAAAGTGAGTACACCCCTAAGTGAAAATGTCCAAATTGGTCCCAATTAGCCATTTTCCCCTCCACGGTGTCATGTGACTCATTAGTGTTACAAGGTCTCAGGTGTGAATGGGGAGCAGGTGTGTTAAATTTGTCCCACAGATACTCAATAGGGTTTATCTCTGGAGACATGGTTGGCCAGTCCATCACCTTTACCCTCAGCTTCTTTAGCAAGGCAGTGGTCGTCCTGGAGGTGTGTTTGGGGTTATGTTGGAATACTGCCCTTGCTGTCCAGTCCCTGAAGGGAGGGAATCATGCTCTGCTTCAGTATGTCACATGTTGTAGCTGTAGCCCAGTTAGCCAGTTAGCCATTTTCCCTCCACGGTGTCATGTGATTCGTTAGTGTTACAAGGACTCAGGTGTGAATGGGGAGCAGGTGTGTTAAACTTGGTGTTATCGCTCTCACTCTCTTACTGGTCACTGGAAATTCAACATGACACCTCATGGCAAAGAACTCTGAGGATCTGAAAAAAAGAACAGTTGCTCTACATAAAGATGGCCTAGGCTATAAGAAGATTGCCAAGACCCTGAAGCTGAGCTGCAGCACGGTGGCCAAGACCATACAGCTGTTTAACAGGACAGGTTCCACGCAGAACAGGCCTCGCCATGGTCGACCAAAGAAGTTGAGTGCATGTGCTCAATGTCATATCCAGAGGTTGTCTTTGGGAAATAGACTAGGGCTGCAACTAACGACTATTTTCATAATCAATTAGTTGGCCGATTTATTGTTTCGATTAATATACTGTATATACTATTAAAGGAGATATACCGTGTATACTATTAGAGGAGATATCCTGTATATACTATTAGAGGAGAGATATACTGTATAAAGGGTGAATCTGATAAATACCAGATTCAGCGATCAATTTAAAAAAAAAAAAAAAAAAAGTCATTTTAAGAACGTTCGATTTTATCATTGTTAGTCGGGTCAAATCGACGTTCATTTTCAACCACAGTGACAGGAAAATTTGGAAATAGAAAACTTCTTGGTCAAAGGAATTTTCAGACAGTGTATGTGGTTATTGATTTTAAAAACAGAATGTTAAAAACAAGTGAACATTTCAACAACATTCTTTCATTCAGCGATTTGTACAAAGATTTTTCGTCTGAAAAATTGATCCATGTGGCCAGCAAAAGTCTCGGTACACACCTATGCAGTTTGCTTTTGATCTGTTTCTGCAGTGCTTTGTGCTGTGCATTTCGATTTTTGCGCACGTGATTTTGTTGCGACTTGCATTTATGCATCCAATTTGTTGTTGGGCAGATTAAAAAACACAAATTGCTGCAAAAATGCATTACATGCTTCTCTGCAGCTTCTCCATTGAAGTATATTGAACCAAAAAAGCACCGTTTTGCGTTAAAAAAAGTCCTTGTCCCTTTCCAAATACGCAGCGGCTGAAAAAGCATAGATGTGAACATGTCCCATAGGAAACCATGTAAATGAACTGTAGTGCGTTTCTGCAAAAAGCACCAAAAAAAAACATAGAAGTGAACCAGGTCTAAGACGTTTAGTAAAATAATGGGGTTAAAAAAATAAAATTAGCCCTTTATAGTACAAAAAAAAGCAGAAAATCACTACTGTAAAGGGTTCATTTTTTTTACTGTAGAACTGTGAAAGCAATATTTACAGTAGCGATTATTTGCTCTTTTTGTACTATAAAGGCCTCATTTTAGTTTTTTTTAACCCCATTATGTTACTGGCTGATTACCGTATTGGCGTATAACACGCGCCGGCGTATAACATGCACCCCAAGTTTAGGAGAGAATTTTAAGGAAAAAAACTTTTAGGAGGGAAGTTTAAGGAAAAGAAACTTACATTAAAATGCCCATCAATGCAGCCTCATCAGTGTTCATCTGCAGCCTTGTCAGTGTCAGTGCAGCCTTGACCCAGTGTCCATTGCAGCCTTGGCAGTGCAGCTTTGCCCCAGTGCAGCCTTGTCAGTGCAGCCTTGACCCAGTGTCCATTGCAGCCTTGTCAGTGCAGCTTTGCCCCAGTGCAGCCTTTTCAGTGCAGCCTTGACCCAGTGTCCATTGCAGCCTTGTCAGTGCAGCTTTGCCCCAGTGCAGCCTTGTCAGTGCAGCCTTGCCCCAGGGCAGCCTTGTCAGTGCAGCCTTGCCCCCAGTGTCCATGCCTACCGCCGCCGCTACACACATAGCTGCATGTAGTTTTAAATATGGCGCGATCGCCGCCGATAGCTCACAATTAGCGGGGATCGGCGTATAACACGCACCCACGATTTTCCCCTGATTTTAAGGGGAAAAAAGTGCGTGTTATACGCCAATAAATACGGTAATCGATTATGAAAATAGTAATCGAATAATTTCATAATCGATTAGTTGTTTCAGCCCTGAAACAGGCGTATGAGTGCTGCCAGCATTGTTGCAGAGGTTGAAGGGGTGGGGGGTCAGCCTGTCAGTGCTGAGACCATACGCCGCACACTGCATCAAATTGGTCTGCGTGGCTGTCGGCCCAGAAGGAAGCCTCTTCTAAAGATGATGCACAAGAAAGCCCACAAACAGTTTGCTGAAGACAAGCAGACTAAGGATATGGATTACTGGAACCATGTCTTGTGGTCTGATGAGACCAAGATAAACTTATTTGGTTCAGATGGTGTCAAGCGTGTGTGGCAACAGTCGGGGTGGAGTACAAAGCCAAGTGTGTCTTGCCAACAGTCAAGCATGGTGGTGGGAGTGCTGCCGGCACTGGGGAGCTACAGCTACAACATGTGACATACTGAAGCAGAGCATGATTCCCTCCCTTCAGGGACTGGACAGCAAGGGCAGTATTCCAACATAACCCCAAACACACCTCCAGGACGACCACTGCCTTGCTAAAGAAGCTGAGGGTAAAGGTGATGGACTGGCCAACCATGTCTCCAGAGCTAAACCCTATTGAGCATCTGTGGGACAAATTTAACACACCTGCTCCCCATTCACACCTGAGACCTTGTAACACTAACGAGTCACATGACACCGTGGAGGGGAAAATGGCTAATTGGGACCAATTTGGACATTTTCACTTAGGGGTGTACTCACTTTTGTTGCCAGCAGTTCAGACATTAATGGCTGGGTGTTGAGCTATTTTGAGGGGACAGCAAATCTATACTGTTATACAAGCTGTACACTCACTACTTTACATTGTTGCAAAGTGTCATTTCTTCAGTGTTGTCACATGGAAATATATAATAAAAAAATTTACAAAAAAAGTGAGGGGTGTACTTGCTTTTGTGAGATACTGTACATAAGTATTCAAAGAAAAACAAACTGCAGCGCTCTAAAAAATTGATTGAATACAATCCAAAGTGATGCTATGTGCAACTGAACTTTTGACAAAGCACATGCGCACGAAACATGTAATTTACGGCAACAGAACAGTGGACGTTTGAAGCAATTGACCTCCGTGATTCCCCTTCCCTCTCCGGCATGGCATTGACGTCACAGGAGGTGCGCAGGCACGCTGAGAACATCGACTCTGTTCGGCTTGGTTGTTCTCCCTGGAGCGGTCACATCACATAGGTTGCCTAGTTTATTTCTCCATCCAGCCACAGAAATCACTCCGGAGATAGCAGCCAATTCGCTCCCCTTCTGGGACCTGGAATTCCTCTCCACTCCTCCAGATGCTGATTGGTGTTTTACCACCCCCAAGCAAGCCTCCCGGATGATTGTTTTCCCCACTATCTATCCTGAGGTCACTGGTAACATTCACCAGTATGAGTCATTTTTATTTTCATTGTTATATTTTTCTTTGATTTTTATTAATCCTATGGAATAAACAAAACTATTCATTTGATTGGTAGCAAGCTTTATTTATGCACATAGCATCACTTTGGATTGCAATCGATCAATTTTTTAGAGCGCTGCAGTTTGTTTTTTGTTTCACTATTTGCATTTTTCCATGCTGTACTGGCTGCACTGACTTTGATCCATCCATTCGGCTACCTTCAATTAGATTAATTGATCTCACCTGACCCCTAGACTTGCAGCGCTTCAGGTTTTCTGTACATAAGTATTCACAGCCTTTGCTCAATACTTTGTTGAAGCACCTTTGGCACCAATTACAGCCTCAAGTCTTTTTGAGTAAGATGCTACAAGTCTGGCACACCTATTTTTGAGCAATTTGTCCCATTCTACTTTGCAGGACCTCTCAAGCTCCATCAGGTTGGATGGGAAGCGTCGGTGCACAGACATTTTCAGATCTCTCCAGAGATGTTCAATCGGGTTCAAGTCTGGGCCACTCAAGGACATTCACAGAGTTGTCCCATAGCCACTCCTTTGTTATATTGGCTGTGTGCTTAGGGTCGTTGTCCTGTTGGAAGTTGAACCTTCACCCCAGTTTGAGGTCCAGAGCGCTCTGGAGCAGGTTTTCATCAAGGATGTTTCTGTACATTGCTGCATTCATCTTTCCTTCGATCCTGACTAGTCTCACAGTTCCTGCCGCTGAAAAGCATCTCCACAGCATGATGCTGCCACCACCATGCTTCACACTGTAGGGATGATATTGGCCAGGTGATGAGCGGTGCCTGGTTTCCTCCAGACATGACACTTGCCATTCAGGCCAAAGAGTTCAATCTTTGTTTCATCAGACCAGAAAATTTTGTTTCTCATGGTCAGAGTCCTTCATGTGCCTTTTGGCAAACTTCAGGTGGGCTGTCATGTGCCTTTTACTGAGGCCACTCTATTATACAGGCCCGATTGGTGGAGTGCTGCAGAGATGGTGGTTCTTCTAGAAGGTTCTCCTCTCTCCACAGAGAAACGCTGGAGCTCTGTCAGAGTGACCATCTAGTTCTTGGCTACCTCCTTGACAAAAGCCCCCCCGATCACTCAGTTTGGCTAGACGGCCCGCTCTAGAAAGAGTCCTGCCAGTTCCAAACTTCTTCCATTTACAGATGATAGAGGCCAATGTGCTCAATTTTTCCGTACCCTTCCCCAGATCTGTGCCTCGATACAATCCTGTCTCAGAGGTCTACAGACAATTCCTTGGACTTCATTGCTTGGTTTGTGCTCTGACATGCAGGGTTAACTGTGGGACCTTATATAGACAGATGTGTGCCTTTCCAAATCATGTCAAATCAACTGAATTTACCACAGATGGACTCCAATCAAGTTGTAGAAACATTTCAAGGGTGATCAGTAGCAAATGGTGTACTGTAAATACTTATGTGCACGTGATTTTCATTTAAAATTTTTTTTTAATTTTACAAAGATTTGAAAAACAAGCTTGTTTCACGTTGTCATTATGAGGTATTGTTTGTAGAATTTTGAGGAAAATAATGAACTTAATCAACTTTGGAATAAGGCTGTAACATAACAAAATGTGGAAAAAGTAAAGCGCTGTGAATACCTTCCGGGTGCACTGTAAAATGTAATACTACTGTATTGTCTTTTCTTGAGCTACTTCCAAATCTCAAGATAACTGTGTATTCTTTAATGTTATTACAATCAGAGCCACCTTCTGCTACTTCCCCTAAATTCAATGGAAACATGTTGAGGTAGCGGCAACATTTATCATAGTTCCGTAGCTTGCCATGTCCTTTCTAATCACACATATTACTGTAATTTTGCCAATTAATAATTGGCACAACAATCTAATGGAGGTTCAAGCTCTCTTCCATTCTATGAAAAACTACAAAATTATAAAAAAAAGTTTTGGTTGGAATCGGACATTAGTTCTTCATAACTTCTTTGAAAGCTAAACTATAGATTGAAAGTAATGAGGCTTGTGTAGAGCTTTGTTATGCTCTGCTGAACCAAGTTCATTTTTGGTGAACAGATTACCTAAACGTTATTAGGAAATACAGTATATAGAGGTTCTTTTAAAACTTGGGAGTAAAAGCATTAGCAGTTTCTTACTGCAGCCAAAGTATAATCACATTTCAAGTCTGGGCCAAGAAAGACCCAACCTTGAATCCTCCTCAGCCATGATGGAGTGTCCCTGACCTTATCCTTGTTTCTATCCTGCTTTTTAGCTTGCTTACTTTCTTGCAACCCCACTTTTCCTTCATTGTTGCTCCTTTACTGCTGATTTTTGCATTTCCTTATATACACTTACTAACTTTATTTCTATTTTTTTTTTTTTTTTTGCTAAATGCTCTTTCCCCCATCATACTAGCGTACTAGTACAATTGCTATTAATATGGGCTTTGGGGTAATATATTTAATGTTGCATTGTACTTTGTTTTTCAGACTGATGATATTAATCTTACACTGGAGATTTATGTGGTCTATTCCTTATTCTTTGGATTACTTATTCAATAAAATAAGATCAAACTAAAATCGATATATCATATAATCAGTGCAGGCTTGAAATTACAAGCTAGCATTTGATTGGCTTTTATAAGTAGCTGTCCTTTTCATTCTCTCCAGTTTTAATAATCACCTTCTTGTTACCTCCTTTTATTATTTTGGGAAGCTATCTCCATCCAAGTTGGATATGATCCAGGGATGTCTTGCTTACCTGAAACCAGGAGGATTGAAAGCAATGGTGTAGGAAGCTGTTTGCACTACGTGGGCTGATAAACTGCATTTGCTCTCATTTGTTCCTCTTCCAACTTACCAATTGAAAGTGAAGACCAGACATTGCTGAAACAAAGTCAAATGACCAGACTAGTGCAAGAATAAATAAGGTCAAAACACAAAAAGAAATGGCCCTACTATAATGGGTCTGTGTATAAAAATGTCACTGAATGAAAGTGACACATCCACCCAGCCCCAACAAAACTTGCTGTATTCTGTGTAATATATCTCCTATGATCATACCTGCCATCTAGTGCCCATTATCTGGTATTTGTTTTTAAATACCTCAATCAGGAAAAAAAAAAACCACATTATGACAAATGCCTGTAAATGAAACGCGGCTAAACTGCGTTTACAATCTGTTACAGGCATTTGCCGTTTCAAATGCCTCTGAACATCCTGAACGCATTTTTTTGCTTTCCAAAGAATGTTTCTAAACTAAACTGCCTAGAAACGACTATAAACGACCCTGTGTACATGTAATAAGATAACATAGAGGAGAGTTCAGGGGCATCTGAAAAAAAAAACGCCCAACTGCTCCTAAGCCCAGGTTCATACTGAGCTGCGGGAATGAAGCCGTGCGAGTTCAGCTGAACTGGCACAATTTCACTCCCGCATGTCAGTCCCAATTTTGGACGCGATTTCAGAGACATCTGTGCAGGTTTCTGCACAGATGTCAATGTAAATCGCAGCTCTAAATCGCAAAAAGTAGTACAGAAACTACTTTATGAAATCAGCACGGTGCCGCAAATGCAGCATAGCACTGATTTAGGAC